>NC_135237.1:406126060-406438560 GCF_051348905.1 Ranitomeya variabilis
CAAAATGACATCTGAAGTGTCTACAGAGCAGAGCGGTAAAGAATCCTCCGCTCTGTAGACGTGACGTACGTCAGCGTTGGTGAAGAATGGCGCCATCCACAACAGGCAGGTAAGTTGCAATTACCTGCATGTTAGTTCTTAGGTACATTTTTTGTTTTTTTATAAAGTCTCGGATATACCCTTTAAGGACTATTAATATATTATGCAATAACAACTGATCGCTTTCTAACAGTTTCCAGTGTTTTAAACTTTTGGAAATTTGGTTACATACTAATTGAAAAACGCCCTCATTTGCCACACATCATCTGGCACTAAAGGACAATTTATTATTCTCTGCACAGTTTTTTAATGGCTATTCACTACCTTTTTGCTTTAGTTCTATAAATGTTTTGATTTTGTCATAGAACTTCTTACAGCTCTATTAAGCCATATTTCTTTTTTATTTAAATAGGTTATATACAGTGGGGAAAATAAGTATTTGATACACTGCCGATTTTGCAAGCTTTCCCACTTACAAAGAATGGAGAGGTCTGTAATTTTTATCATATGTACATTTTAACTGTGAGGGACAAAATCTTAAAATATCCAGAAAATCACATTGTATGATTTTTTCATAATTAATTTGCATTTTATTGCATGAAATAAGTATTTGATGCAATAGAAAAACAGAACTTAATATTTGGTCCTGAAACCTTTGTTTGCAATTACAGAGGTCAGACATTTCCTGTAGTTCTTGACCAAGTTTGCACACACTGCAGCAGGGATTTTGGCCCACTCCTCCAAACATATCTTATCCAGATCTTTCAGGTTTTCGGGGATGTAGCTGGGCAACAATGAGTTTCAGCTCTCTCCAAAGATTTTCTACTGGGTTTGGATCTGGAGACTGGCTAGGCTACTATAGGACCTTGAAATGCTTCACATGGAGACACTCCTTAGTTTTCCTGGCTGTGTGCTTCGGGTCATTGTCATGCTGAAAGACCCAACCATGACCCATCTTCAATACTCTTACTGAGGGAAGGAGATTGTTGGCCTAAATCTCACGATACATGCCCCCATCCATCCTCCCATTAATACAGTGCAGTCGTCCTCTCCCCTTTACAAAAAAAGCACCCTCAAAGTATGATGTTTCTCCCACCATGCTTCATGGTTGGGACAGTGTTCTTGGGGTTGTACTCATCCTTGTTCTTCCTCCAAACATGGCGAGTGGAGTTCATACCATAAAGTTTTATTTTAGTCTCATCTGACCACATGATCTTCTCCTATGCCTCTTCTGGATCATCCAGATGGTCATTGACGAACTTCAAATAGGCCTGGACATGTGCTGGCATGAGCAGGGGGGCCTTGCCTGCCCTGCAAGATTTTAATCCATGACGGCATAGTGTGTTACTAATTGTAATGCTTGAGACTGTGGTCACAGCTCTTTTCAGGTCATTGACAGGGTCCTCCTGTGTAGTTCTGGGCTGATTCCTTGCCTTTCCCAGAATCATCCTTACCCCATGAGGCACTATCTTGCATGGAGCCCCAGACCGAGGAAGATTGACAGTCATCTTGTGTTTCTTCCATTTTCTAATAATTATGCCAACAGTTGTTGCCTTCTCACCAAGCTGCTTGTCTTGTGCAGGTCTACAGTTTTTTCCCTGGTGTCCATAGACAGCTCTTTGGTTTTGGCCATGGTGGAGAGGTTGGAGTGTGATTGATTGAGTGTATGGACAGGTGTTATACAGGTGGTAATGAGTGTAAACAGGTGCAATTAATACAGTTTATGAGTGCAGAGTAGGAGGGCTTCTTAAAGAAAAACTAGCAAGTCTATGAGAGCCAGAATTCTTGCTGGTTTGTAGATTATCAAATACTTATTTCATGCAATCAAGTGCAATTTAGATATTTAAAAATCATACAATGTGATTTTTTGTTTTTTATTTTTAGATTCTGTCTCGCACAGTTGAGGTGTAGATACAATAAAAATTACAGACCTCGCCATACATTGTACGTTGAAAACTTTCAAAATTCACAGTGTATCAAATACTTATTTTCCTCACTGTATTGTGTATAGGACCTATTAAGAAAACTTACAAAAGTGTCCCATTTTCTTATTTTTTTTATTTTTTAGAACATTGTCGCAGTTTATTCTATATTCACTTATCTGATGAAAATTAGACTTCCTGAAGTTAAGTGCTTTTGTAGCCCCTCTTCAAAACATCTTATTAAAGCAATAGTAGCACTCCACAGACTTATCAGATGACTATAAATACCTCACCACCAGGGGCCCATCCAAGCAAAATACTATATATACAGTATATATATAGGGGAAAAACACACAGAGACTGGTTGGATGGGAATCAGATACAGTCTTTACTTATACTATTGAATTTTTTTTTATAACCATAAAACTTGATAACTATAAATTAGCAAGGGACTCAATGGAATGAGTGTTTTTTTTTTATAAAAAAGTAAAAGTATGTTTTGTTTTATTTCAAATATAGGACTTTATTCTGGCTGTGTCTTTATTTACAATATAACTATAGGATTAGTAATGGAGAGGCATCTTATAGATGCCTCTCCATTACTAAGCCGTGAGCTTGATGTCACCGGACAATACAAAGGTGACATCAACCCCACAGATATGAACTCCACTTGCCACTGCTACAGGGAACGTGGGAAGAGCTGGGCAAAGTGCCAGAATTGACACATCTAATAGATGTGCCTTTTCTGGACGTCTGTGGGCTGCTATTTTTAGGCTGGGATTGACAATATTCATGGTCCCTTACCAGCCTGAGAATACCAGCCCCCAGCTGTCTGCTTTAAAGAAGACAACGATAATCTGCTAATACATTGGTCAACACTAACATTTTCAGTCCAGAAACCGATCTAATTGTTCACCAATTGTTTTCTCCAAAGCACCACGACAGCTACAATAAAGAATTTGAAGAGGGCAATTTTTTTTCATTAACCGGAAGCCTTCCATGAATCAGGCCATACAGAATGGCACCATTTCTGACCATTTATGTACCTGAAACCAATGAACCCTGATGCGTCGGAAAACAGCTTAATCTCTTAGGCCTCTTTCACACTTCAGTTGTTTGGCGTCAGTCTAAAACCGCCAGTTTCCTCAAATAACGGATCCGTCATTTTTTGGGGGCGGATCCGTTATTTTCCCATAGACTTGCATTGGCGACGGATTGTGACGGATGGTCGTCCGTTCCATCTGTCATGTGACGGATCCGTCGAAATTTGGTGGACGTTGTCTAGACATAGACGGACATTGAAACGTTTTTTGTCAACGCCGAAATGACGGTGCGCGGCGGATCCGTCGCGTCCGTCATTCCATAGAATGGCCGCCTATGGGCGACGGATCCGTCGCGACCGTCATTTCGGCGGATCCGTCGCCCCAATCCGCTTTTTCAATTGCACATGCTCCAAAAAGTAGATACTTTTCCCAGACAACCCCCAAGTAACGGATCCGTCAAAAAAACGGATCCGTTGGAACCGTTTTGTCAACAATTGTGATGGATCCGTCGATCCGTCACTATGTCGGAAGTGACTGACGCCAAACAACTGAAGTGTGAAAGAAGCCTTAGCTAAAAACCTGCAGGCACAAGAAACCAATGTGACCATTGTGATTGAGCAAAAACTGTTTCAAGACTGATAATGCGGACTTTAAGACAGGTGTATTATATGGACTTTATGGTACCAAGGAATGCGTGCCTGGAAAATGCTCTACCCATGGGCATGACTCTGCATGTGAAAGTGAGAAAGCTGAGGAGGTTAACTTATTAATGGAAAGGGAAGCCTCTATTAGGTTAAGCAGTTTATCCAATGTTTCAAATGAAAGGTGAAAATCCATTGCCGGGGTGGCAATTTCAATGTCCAGAACAGCTAAACAAGTGGTAGGGGCAGTAACGTAGCATAGTGTAGCATAAAGGGTAGCATAGTGTAGAGGGTGCGGTTGCCCCTGGCCCCGAGCTCAGAGGAGCCCATGCGGAGCCCCGTGGTAGAGCAGAGAGACACAGTCTCTGTGCACTACCGCCTTCCATTCTGCAGATCACAGGTCGCTTTAAGCCTGCAGTCTACAGAATGGCCGAAGTGCTGAAGCATTTGTAGGATGTGTAGGAACTAATATAGGCCAGTTATACAGTATATTGGCTAATGTGGGACCCATTTAACAGTATATGAGCTAATGTGGGGCCCATTATACAGTATGGGAGCTAATGTAGGGGCCATTATATAATATAGGAGATAATGTGAGGCTCATTATAGAGTATAGGAGCTAATGTGGGGCCCATAATACAGTTTGTAAGCTAATGCAGGGACCATTACATAGTGTGGGAGCTAATGTTGGGCCAATTATACAGTATAGGAGCTGATGTGGGGCCCATTATAAAGTATAGAAGCTAATGTGGTGCCCATTATACAGTGTGGGGGCTAATGATTGGGGCCATTATATAGTTTGAGGCTTACTATGTGGGGCCATTATGAAGTAAGAAAAAACAAAGTCCAGCTCACCATATCGACATTCCCAAGAGCTCGGAGCACGGAACCGCTGTGTCAGAGCGTGGACGAACAGGAAAAGGAGAAAAACCAAGATTTAATTGTGTGCTGATGTTTTGTCCTTACACGATATTTTTGGAAGTGAAATAAAGTTATGGATTTTTCACTGCATCGTTGAGCTGGATCTTTCTCCTTTTCCTGTGGGGCCATTATACAGTGTGGGAGCTAATGCATGGGCCATTATGCAGTTTGGGGCTTAATGTGGGGCCCATTATACAGTTTTGGTGCTAATGTGAGAACCAATATACAGCATGAAATCTGATGTGGGGAGGCATTATGCAGTTTGGGGGGCTAATGCAGTGGCCCTTATACTGTTTGGGGCTAATGCGGGAGCAGTTATACAGTTTGGGGACTAATATGAGGGCCATATACAGTTGGGGGATAATGTGGGGGCCGATATACAGTTTGGAAGCTAATGTAGGGGCCATTATACATTTTGGGGGCTAGCGTGAGGGCCATCATACAGTTTGGGGCTTACTGTAGGGGTCATTATACAGCATGGGAGCTAATGCGGGACCATTATATAGTTTGAGGTCTAGTGTGGGGACTACTGTGAAGGCCATTTTACAGTATGAGGGCCATTATACAGTATGATGGCTTCAATGGGTATCTGTTCTGTTCCGGTGACCTTGGAGCCGCATGAAACTTTCTCTGGAGTAGGTGGAAACTATACTGACCGCAGATCCTGAACTAACACCGCAACTAGAAGTAGCCGTGGGGTGTGCCTAACAAACCCTAGACACCTCGACACAGCCGGAGGACTAAATACCCCTATAGATGGAAATAGGAATACTACCTTGCCTCAGAGCAGAACCCCAAAGGATAGGCAGCCCCCACGAATATTGACTGTGAGTAGAAGAAAAGACACACGCAGGCAGAAAACAAGATTTAGCAAAAGAGGCCACTCTAGCTAAATAGGAAAGGATAGGACAGAATACTAGGCGGTCAGTATTAAAACCCTTCAAAAAAATATCCACAGCAGATAATATAAAAAATTCCACAATCTAACTAAAGACGTGGAATGAATATCTGCAACCCCAGAGAATCCAACAAGACTGAGAAAATACTGACACAATCTAAGCTGGACAAGAAAACACAAAAGAATAGCACTGAATCATGAAGCACACAGCATGTGTGCCACAGAAAAAAAACCAGACACTTATCTTTGCTGATTTGGCAGAAAGGCAGGAGGAGCCAGGCAGAGGTCCAACACCTCCCAACAACAATTGACAACTGACAAGGACTAATGGATCCTGCACACTTAAATACCCCAGTCAGAACTGCAATCAGCAGAAATACCTGACCAGGACTGCAACTCAGGGACAACTGCATTACCACCTACCACCACCGGAGGGAACCCAAAAGCAGAATTCACAACAGTACCCCCCCTTGAGGAGGGGTCACCGAACCCTCACCAGCGCCCCCAGGCCGATCAGGACGAGCCAGATGAAAGGCACGGACCAAATCAGCAGCATAGACATCAGAAGCAAAAACCCAAGAATTATCCTCCTGGCCATAACCCTTCCATTTGACAAGGTACTGAAGCCTCCGCCTCGAAAAACGAGAATCCAAAATCTTCTCAACCACATACTCCAACTCCCCATCAACCAACACAGGGGCCGGAGGATCAACAGAGGGAACAACGGGCACCACATATTTCCACAATAAAGATCTATGGAAGACATTATGGATAGCAAAAGAGGCCGGAAGCGCCAATCAAAAAGACACCGGATTAATAATCCCAGAAATCCTATAAGGACCAATAAACCGAGACTTAAACTTAGCGGAAGAAACCTTCATAGGAACATGACGGGAAGACAACCAAACCAGATCCCCAACCCGAAGCCGGGAACCAACACACCGACGACGGTTAGCAAAACGTTGAGCCTCCTCCTGAGACAACACTAAATTGTCCACCACATGAGCCCAAATCTGCTGCAACCTGTCAACCACAAAATCCACACCAGGACAGTCAGAAGGCTCAACCTGCCCAGAAGAAAAACGAGGATGAAAACCAAAATTACAAAAGAAAGGCGAAACCAAAGTAGCTGAACTAGCCCGATTATTAAGGGCAAACTCGGCCAATGGCAAAAAGGCCACCCAATCATCCTGATCGGCAGACACAAAGCATCTCAAATAAGTCTACAAAGTCTGATTAGTTCGCTCGGTCTGGCCATTTGTCTGAGGATGAAATGCAGAAGAAAAAGACAAATCAATGCCCAGCCTAGCACAAAAGGCCCGCCAAAACCTAGAAACAAACTGGGAACCTCTGTCGGACACAATATTCTCCGGAATACCATGCAAACGAACCACATGCTGAAAAAACAACAGAACCAAATCTGAAGAGGAAGGCAATTTAGGCAAAGGCACCAAATGAACCATCTTAGAAAACCGGTCACAAACAACCCAGATAACCGACATCCTCTGGGAAACCGGAAGATCAGAAATAAAATCCATAGAAATATGCGTCCAGGGCCTCTCAGGGACCGGCAATGGCAAAAGTAACCCACTAGCAGGGGAAAAACAAGGCTTGGCCTGCTCACAAGTCCCACAGGACTGCACAAAAGAACGCACATCACGCGACAAGGAAGGCCACCAAAAGGACCTACCAACCAAATCTCTGGTACCAAAAATACCAGGATGACCAGCCAACACGGAACAGTGAACCTCAGAAATCACTCTACTAGTCCATCTGTCAGGAACAAACAATTTCCCCACAGGACAGCGGTCAGGTCTGTCAGCCTGAAATTCCTGAAGAACCCGCCGTAAATCAGGGAAAATGGCAGAAAGGACCACCCCTTCTTTCAGAATGCCGACCGGTTCAAGGACCTCAGGAGAATCAGGCAAAAAACTCCTAGAGAGGGCATCAGCCTTAATATTCTTAGAACCCGGAAGATACGAAACCACGAAATCAAAACGGGAGAAAAATAAGGACCATCAAGCCTGTCTAGGACTCAGCCGTTTGGCAGACTCGAGGTAAATCAGATTCTTATGATCAGTCAGGACCACAATACGATGCTTAGCTCCCTCAAGCCAATGTCGCAACTCCTCAAACGCCCACTTCATAGCCAACAACTCCCGATTGCCGACATCATAATTGCGTTCAGCAGGCGAAAACTTGCGGGAGAAGAAGGCACACGGTTTCATCAAGGAACCAACAGAATCCCTCTGAGACAAAACGGCCCCTGCCCCAATCTCAGAGGTGTCAATCTCAACCTGAAACGGAAGGGAAACATCCAGTTGGCGCAACACCAGAGCAGAAGTAAATCGGCGTTTAAGCTCCTGAAAGGCAGAGACAGCCGCAGAGGACCAATTCGCCACATCAGCGCCTTTCTTCGTCAAATCGGTCAAGGGTTTAACCACGCTGGAGAAATTAGCAATGAAACGGTGATAAAAATTTGCAAAACCCAAAAATTTCTGAAGGCTCTTCACGGATGTGGGTTGAATCCAATCATAAATGGCCTGAACCTTAACCGGATCCATCTCCATAGATGAGGGAGAAAAAATGAAGCCCAAAAAAGAAACCTTCTGCACACCAAAGAGGCACTTAGACCCCTTCACAAACAAAGCATTGTCACGAAGGATCTGAAATACCATCCTGACCTGTTCCACATGAGACTCCCAATCATCGGGAAAAATCAAAATATCGTCCAAGTATACAATCAAGAATTTATCAATATAAGTCCGGAAGATATCATGCATGAAGGATTGAAAAACCGATGGAGCATTAGTGAGCCCGAATGGCATCACAAGGTATTCAAAATGGCCTTCGGGCGTATTAAACGCAGTTTTCCATTCATCACCCTGTTGAATACGAACAAGATTATATGCCCCCCGAAGGTCAATCTTAGTAAACCAACTAGCCCCCTTAATCCTAACAAATCAGAAAGCAAAGGTAAAGGGTATTGAAACTTGACCGTGATCTTATTCAAGAGGCGATAATCAATACAAGGTCTCAAGGAGCCATCCTTCTTAGCAACAACAAAAAAATCCCACTCCCAATGGTGAAGAAGATGGCCGAATATGCCCTTTCTCCAAAGACTCCTTAACATAACTCCGCATGGCGGTATGTTCAGGCACAGACAGGTTGAAAAGTCATCCCTTAGGAAACTTACTGCCTGGAATCAAGTCAATAGCACAATCACAGTCCCTGTGCGGTGGAAGGGAACTGGACTTGGGCTCATCGAATACATCCTGAAAATCAGACAAAAACTCTAGAATTTCAGAAGAGGAAGAAGAGGAGATTGACATCAAAGGAACATCATTATGAACCCCCTGACAACCCCAACTAGTCACAGACATAGACTTCCAATTCAACACAGGATTATGTACCTGCAACCACGGAAAACCCAGCACGATAACATCATGCAAATTATGCAACACCAGAAATCGACAATCTTCCTGATGGACTGGCGCCATGTGCATATTCACCTGTGTCCAAAACTGCGGCTTCTTTTTAGCCAAAGGTGTAGCATCAATCACCCTTAAAGGAATAGGGTTCTGCAAAGGCTGCAAGGGAAAACCACAACGCCTGGCAAACTCAAAATCCATTAAGTTCAAGGCGGCGCCTGAATCCACAAACGCCATGACAGAAAATGATGACAATGAACAGATCAAGGACACCGATAACAGAAATTTAGGTTGTACAGTACTGATGGTAAATTAACTAGCGATCCTTTTTGTCCGCTTAGGGCAGACTGAAATGACATGAGAAGCGTCGCCACAATAATAACACAACCTATTCTGACGTCTGAGTCCTTGTTGTTCTGTCCTAGACAGAATCCTATCACACTGCATTGGCTCAGGAATTGGCTCTGAGGACGACGCCACAGCGCACACAGTTCTACGCTCCCGCAAACGCCGATCAATCTGAATGGCCAGAGACATAGAATCACTCAGACCGGAAGGCGTGGGAAACCCCACCATAACATCTTTAACGGATTCAGAAAGACCCTTTCTGAAAATTGCAACCAAAGCATCATCATTCCATTTAGTCAACACAGACCATTTTCTAAATTTCTGACAATACAATTCTGCCGCCTCTTGACCCTGAGACAGGGCCAACAAGGTCTTCTCCGCTTGATCCACAGAATTCGGTTCATCATATAGTAATCCTAAAGCCTGAAAAAAGGAGTCTACATTAAGCAAGGCAGGATTCCCAGATTCCAGGGAAAATGCCCAATCCTGTGGATCACCATGCAGCAGGGAGATGACGATTTTAACCTGCTGAATGGAATCACCGGAGGATCGAGGTCTCAAAGCAAAAAACAGTTTACAATTCTTTTTAAAACTCAAAAATTTGGACCTGTCACCAAAAAACAAATCAGGAGTAGGAATCTTCGGTTCTAAAACAGGAGTCTGAACAATATAATCAGAAATACCCTGTACCCTAGCAGCAAGCTGGTCTACACGAGAAGCTAATTCCTGAACATCCATGCTAGCACAAGACTCCTCAGCCACCCATAAATAAAGAGGGAAAAAAAGACAAAACAGACTGCAGAAAAAAAAATACACCTTTCTTCCCTTCTTCTGAGATGCATTTAGCTCATTATTGGCCAGTTGTACTGTTCTGTTCCGGTGACCTTGGAGCCGCATGAAACTTTCTCTGGAGTAGGTGGAAACTATACTGACCGCAGATCCTGAACTAACACCGCAACTAGAAGTAGCCGTGGGGTGTGCCTAACAAACCCTAGACACCTCGACACAGCCGGAGGACTAAATACCCCTATAGATGGAAATAGGAATACTACCTTGCCTCAGAGCAGAACCCCAAAGGATAGGCAGCCCCCACGAATATTGACTGTGAGTAGGAGAAGAAAAGACACAAGCAGGCAGAAAACAAGATTTAGCAAAAGAGGCCACTCTAGCTAAATAGGAAAGGATAGGACAGAATACTAGGCGGTCAGTATTAAAACCCTTCAAAAAAATATCCACAGCAGATAATACAAAAAATTCCACAATCTAACTAAAGACGTGGAATGAATATCTGCAACCCCAGAGAATCCAACAAGACTGAGAAAATACTGACACAATCTAAGCTGGACATGAAAACACAAAAGAATAGCACTGAATCATGAAGCACACAGCATGTGTGCCACAGAAAAAAAACCAGACACTTATCTTTGCTGATTTGGCAGAAAGGCAGGAGGAACCAGGCAGAGGTCCAACACCTCCCAACAACAATTGACAACTGGCAAGGACTAATGGATCCTGCACACCTAAATACCCCAGTCAGAACTGCAATCAGCAGAAACACCTGACCAGGACTGCAACTCAGGGACAACTGCATTACCACCTACCACCACTGGAGGGAACCCAAAAGCAGAATTCACAACATGTATCATTATACTGTGTATATGGGAGTTGTGGGGACATCATACTCTATATAGGGAGCTGTACATTAGGGGACTCAGTGGACATTATTAAATGTTAAGTGGGTACTTAATAAGCATTATTACTATAGGGGCACTCAGAGTATTGTGGCCATCAAAGAGGCAATATGTGGACACACTTTAGAGGGCATTTGGACAGTGCATTAATATTTTCTAGAAGGCAGTTTTACTATCTAGACTAGGGGGCACAAAATAGGAATTATTACAATGTATGGGGCATAGTGGTGGGCATTATTATATGGGACATTAAGAGGAGCGCTTTTATTATGCCAAATAGCAGGTGCAGTAATAGGGACACATATGGCAGCTGTGGCTCAATATTGGGGAATCAGTAGGATGAGGCTTTTGTGCAAGTTGGGAATAGATGGGGACAATGTTGGAAATGTGAGAAGTCAAATGTGTCTTTGCTGTAATCTCTGCAGATGAGTCTTGGCTAGAAGAAGTTGCCATGTTGGTCTGGGACAAAGGGAAAAGATGTGAAAAATGAACGACTCTAACAGAAAGAACGTCATCTGTAAGTCATCATTTACAACTGTACTGTGATTATTTGTATGTTCTGCAGGACTGGTATCTACCACTATATATTAATATATGGTTGTAATATCATTGTGCTCCATAGTTGCAATCAGGGTTACTGGTTAGAGGGCCCACTCAGATGCTTTGCCCCAAGGGCTGAGCCCCTAACTATGCCTCTGGCTAGGGGACATGTTTTTTTTTTATTGGATAAAGGAATTCTGAATTTTTTCATGAGGGAACAAAAGGTATTAACCAAATGTTGACACTTTTCAGAACCAGAACGTGCATCGGTCTCAAATTGAATTTCCCATTCCAAAAATGACCTGAATAATTTGAAGTAATGGCAGGAGACGGAACAACTCATAGGGAGGCAAGCATCAAAGTAATAATCTCCATCAAGGAAGCAACCCAGGAGGTGGTAGCAACCCATGTGAACTGGGAGGAGGTGAAAAGCAGATTAGATGACAGGGCACCCAACTTTCTTTGCAAACCAAAGCAACCGCCCTGTCAAAAGAGACATATGAAACAGAGGTGCCCTTGGGTGGGATGCCATCATTTACCAACAAGTCTTTAGGATGGGATAATGGTGAATTAATCTATATTTGCCCAGTTCATTTTTTGGACTATGCCTAAAGGGGGCACTCAAAGGTTTTTAAAAGGAGGAGACTGAAAAGAGCCTACAATTCTGCCGAGCTTTACTCCTTTGTTTAACATTTCAGAAAAAATTAGAGATTGTTCTTTTGCTGATTTTAAATTATTAGTGAAAATTAGGAATTTAGAAAATTGAAAGGAGATGAAAAAAACTAAATTGAAACCAAACCTAATTTGTGATGCCGCTTTCTTGTTGGGATACCAGTCGAGCCTTGTTCCCATTGGGTATACACTCACTGGAGTCTGATTTTTCACAAAAACATGTTGACTTACCTGAGGGCTTTGTAGCAGGCCAGGAACATCTGTTAGCTGAGTGGGCTCCACCACATAAAGAGTACTCATGTCTCTACTTCCATAATGAGAAGAAGCTGCCGTGCCCTTCATTAAAAAGCCAACATGTGCCTGGTCTGCAAATTGCAACTGTCCCATGTCCTTACGCATTTTTTGTTGTGGTGGTTGTGGAGTGAAAGGGTATTTTACTTTGAGCATTCATTAAGTTTAGCCAAACATTGGTGACTTGAATACCTCACTGAGTTTAGGCTGAAGGGCGATGCATCTTCGAAACCTTCATTATAATGCCACTAAGCAGGGTCAACGTACGACTTGTGTGAGCCATAAATAGCATCCTGGTACACAAACAGTTCAGTGCAATGCTCAGGGTTTTTTTTATCTATAATACTGCCTAGCACTGAAAAAGCTTATAGACATTTGTTTATGGTCTTTGCGACCAATATTTTTTTTATCAAAAGGCCTATCTGATAATTTACATTCCTTGTCCACTGAGGTCTTCTCGATGGACAGAAGAGACCAGATGTCTGTATAATAATTTTTCCAAATCTTTTTTCTTGTGGTATCACCTACATGAACCCCTAGGTGATCATACCACAGACAAAATGAATGCTAGCATGCTGGTGTTTAACCCGTTATTCTATTATTACATTGTTTTTCTGAGAAGCTAGATGTTCCAGTAATATTTTAAGGACTGGAACTAATGCTGAACCCCAAACCGCAGCTCAAGCCTGTGTAATTGAGGCTCACCAGCTGAAGTCAGGTTCTGAGGGGCTGAATTCACTCACTATTGGCATGGAATGGTGCTTGACTTGTTACCCAGAAATGTTTGTTGATTCTGCTGCGTGAGGACCTCGAGGCGCTGGATGACTCCTCTGAAGATAAAGAAGGGGAGCGCCTACTGGAGGATCTTGACCTCCTACTCTGGTCTGAGGAATGGAAATTAATTTATTTCCCATTGGCTATGTATTACCAACTTATTTTCTGGCACTGTACAGAGGTTGACACCACCAGATCATGTGCCCAAAGGGGTAAACCATCTCATATCTCAGACAAATGTACATTATTGCCAGTATGGCATCTTGCCTTCCAGTAATATGCAGTGTAGAAGAAAATTATAAATCCAGGAGAAATCCAATTCAAACAGGAGAATAACATGCAAACTCTGCTTGGCAGAATTTATATATTTATTGTGTAAGATTTGCAAACATTGCAGTTAGTTGCTGGTTGTTTTGCAGCTAAGGAAAAGCGACTATATTTAAAGCATCTGAAATAGTGAGTGAGCAAGCTTGTGAATGATTTGTCCTAAGTGTGGTTTGGCTTAAGTGTGACTTGAGATTCAGTGATTTTGGATCAAGGGAATTTAGGAGGGAGTGAATTGTATTGTCACTGCTTATAAAAATGCGTTACATTTCTGTTTTATGTCATCCCAATCCACATACAGTAAATAGTTAAGTGTGCACATACCCTTATTATTCAAGACTTTTGCAAATTCAGGCTGGCATGCTGGTTATCAGTTTCCGGGGCAAATCAAGACTCTGGTGGCAACCCATTTTTGCCTACTAAATAGATGGAGTTTAACACAATTTTAGTGTTTTTCCACCTGTTTTTGAGGAATGACCACAGGTTCTCAATGGGATTGAGATCTGGGAAGTTTCCTGGCTATGGACCAAAAATTTCATTGTTTTGCCCAGTGAGCCACTATGTTATAATTTTGGCCTTCTGATATGGTGTTCTGTTGTGAATTCTGCTCTTGGGCTCCCTCCGGTGGTTGTAAGTGGTAGCGCTGCTGTCTCTGAGTCGCAGCATTTGTCTGGTGTGTTCACTTTTTGCAATTCTGACTGGGCTATTTGGTCTTGCTTGACCCTTTAGTCAGTGCCAGTTGTCCATTGTTCCTGGAGGATTCACATCCTTTCCTGGTCTCTCCTGCTTTGCTGTTCATTTCAACAAAGATAAGTTCTGGCCTTGATTTTTGCTGTCCACATGCTGTGGCCTTATTGTTCAGTTCTTTTTCATGTTTTTGTCTTGTCCAGCTTGGTCTGTATAAGGATTTGTTTAGCCAAGCTGGTATCTCTGGAGATGCAGATATACCCTCCATATCTTTAGTTAGCTGTGGAGATTTTGTATTTTCTGTGTTGGATATTTTCTAGTGTTTAAATACTGACCGCATAGTACTCTGTCCTATCCTTTCTATTTAGCTAGAAGTGGCCTCCTTTGCTAAATTCTGATTTCAGTCTGTGTATGTTTTTCCCTCTCCTCTCACAGTCAATATTTGTGGGGGGCTGTCTATCCTTTGGGGATTTTCTCTGAGGCAAGATAGTTTTCCCTTTTCTATCTCTAGGGGTAATTAGTCCTCCGGCTGTGTCGAGATGTCCAGGGAGTGTTAGTTACATTCCACGGCTACTTCTAGTTGCGGTGTTAAGTTCAGGGTCTGCGGTCAGTACAGGTACCACCTTCTCCAGAGTACGTCTCATGCTGCTCTTAGGCCACCAGATCATAACAGTGTTCCATCAAGCTGGAAAAAGCATTATTCTTGAAAAATAAGGGTCAACATTGTAAATATTGATTCTTTGCATAAATTTGATGTCAATAAAAGTATTGTTGAAATTGAAATTGTTATATTTGTACCACAGAAACATTTGACAAAAGATATAAAAATACAAAAGCAGTAAGCTTTATGAAAACCATAATTTGTGTCAGTCTCAAAACTTTTGGCCATGACTGTACAATTTTCACAAAATTTGCTCAAGACATTCGTGAGTCTATGCCATATCTGCATTTTTTATATGCCATTATTGCTATTGCAATATTCCGGACGCAAATGTACTTGGTATTACCAAGTTTAATTCGGCATTCTTCTACCTTCATAATTCACAAATTATTGTCCCAAATCATGAAATGCATTGAGACCAGCTAGGTTAGCAGCTTCTGATGTTCTCTTTAAAGCCTCCTAACAGTGATCTGCAAAATTTTCCCCGACAGTTTGAGTATTTCACAACTGACTGTATGAGACTCATCTGTATCGCTGTCTGCTTTGATCAAGCCTTTTTTTTAATTCATCTTGACGGAAAAGCAAATAGAAGCACTTAGTGAAAGAGAAATTGGCTGATAGCTGTGTCAAGCTGAAAGTATTTGGGGAAAATGAATGCGTTCTTTGGAGCCATAAAAAAGATGTGATGGAAATCAAGGCAGCATAGTTTTAAATTATCCATGGAATAAATTAAGTTAAGAGATGAACATATGTAAAATGGTAATTACATGAACACATCTTTTCTTTTTACTTCTTAAATCTTTAAAATGGTTGTCTCATAAAGGCAACCCCATTTTAAATAAAAACTTTGCTCATGTAAGTGATTCCATGTGAGCCCTGTGAAGGCCATAAGCCCCCTTGGGCATGAAAAATGGGAGCTGCTGGGTTAAGAAATTACAATGATATTTCACTTAAAAAGTACAGTATTACATACTCAGCTACTGCATAACAAAGTCAGGGAGACAGTCAACATGACAGCTATTGTAGCTGTCACCACACATTTAGAGCACTGAATGGCAAGTCTGTCCTGTTGTGTCTCAATATGATGTATTAACATTTTACATGCTCTAGAGCAAAAGGAGAGCAACAGATGTATAGCTTTATAAATTCTGTCTCTTTCAAACAAAGCTGTAGATCAACCGGTTCAGACCCTCTTGCTGTATAACATGCTGCTCACAGAAAGGACTGCATGTGCCATATGACAGGCTCCCTTCAAGAGTGTCAAAAAACTATTGCAATTGTGATGGATTTTAAGAGCTATTTGCCAGAAAAAGCTAAATTTAGTAACACATGAATTAACATGGTATAACAATTGAAAAAGTTTGATTTAGCTGTAATTTTAGTAGGAGATTGCTCTTTTATTGGCCAAGTGTAGCCAACCTTAAGCTAAAGTGATCTTTCATTTGATGCACCAACCTCAGCTAGATAAGCACTAAAATGAGAAATGTAAGTTATTCGGCCTTAAAGAGGTATTTGGTTAGGTAGAAGCTACCACTCATCCACAGAGTAGGTAATAATTTCTGAATCAAGGGTTGTCTGACCACTTGGACCCCACATCAATCATCAGATTGGCGCACTTTTATCTCCATTAGAATGGAGCCACAGTGTAAATGTTCAACTGCAATTTATTCCCTATTGGGATGCTGGAGAAAGCCAAGTACAGAGCTCCAGCAATTTCACAGAGAATTAATGGAAAGCTGGTTGAGCATGCACATTGTTGCTCCATTCTTAGAGGGATGAAAGTACCCCGTTCTAGTCAACGGTGAGTTTCCCAGTCGTCAGACCTTTGCCAATCTAGAAATTATCTTCACACATTCTATGGAATACTCTTTTAAATAAAGTTGTGTCTTGCTGATTTTCAGACGGCAATAGTGATAGACAATTTTATTCATTTTGCTGAACTTTAGAAGGCCAGCATAAATAAAAAATCACCCATGCTGCCTTCAGTGCCCGCTGCCAGCTGTTTGGTCCTTAGAGCCTTTTCTTTCCACAGTCATGTGCTGGTGTCTTCACTCTAAAATAGAGTTTCTGGTTGCACCCAAGCTTCATAGGTGATGGCACATCATAATGCTATGATGTCACAACGTGCACTGCGACATTATGATGTCGCCTTCAAAGCCTGATCGCGGACAGAAGTCCTGTTCTAGAGTAACATCACTGGCACGCATCTACAGAAAGAGAAGGCACTGGTGACTGGGCAGCAGACCCCAGAGGCAGTGTGGGTGCTGGGACAGTTGAGTAATGAGGTGCTAGGTTTTTTATTCTTTACATTTTGCATGTTACATTTATTATGGTATGTAGTCCTGAGGGACCCCAGAACCTAAGAAGGAACATTCCATTCATGAAGAATAACTTTGCTGCAAATCTAATTTCCTGGTAAAATTTGGGCTTATTGATGGTGAATCCTAATTTTCTAGGATTCTCTTATCTGTACTGAAAACCATTAAATAGAAACTTGTGTTTCCTACATTAACATAGAAAAAAATTCCTGTTTGTCTGTGCCCCAGCTCAAAGATCCACTAAATAAACCACTAAGTAACAAGGGACTGCTCTTCTAGGTCACTGTGAACTTGGTTGTTCATAAACTATTAGTTTAACAGGGACAAAAAGCAATTTGGCAAAGTTTACACACAATGAATCTACAAACGAAATCCAGTCTGGTTTTTGCGGTTCCAATCTTGTGGGGAAAAAAAAAAACGTTTTTCACTGTGTTTGACCACTCTTTTATAATCTAATCACTGCAAAAGTCTAGCAGTTGTGCGCATTGTACACATATTGCTAGTGAATTGATTTATTTTAACCCCTTCCTGACCTTGGACGTACCCAGTACGTGATGATTGCGAAGTGATTTCTCACCTTGGACTTATTGGGTATGTCCAGGCGATTTTGCGCACATAGAAGCTGTGCGCGCACAATTGCCTAGGGGTGATCAGCTGATATCACAGCTGACACCTGGCACTCACCGCAAGGAGTGGTTCCCGCACTGCTCCCGGCAGTTTAACCCCCTAAATTCTGCGATCAATATCGATCGCAGCATTTAGGAGGTAGGCAGAGGGAGGGGGCTCCCTCTGCCCTCCGATCGGCGCCCCCATGATCACAACATCATAGCAGGGTCCGATCATTGCCACAGTTACCCGATGTCATCATGATGACATTCGGGTCACTAGGCTACAGCAAGTCCCTCAGACCATGCGCAGAGCACGGTTTAAGGGGCTTGTGAGCAGCACTGACAGTTCTAAACCATTGCAATGCTCCTGCATTGGAATGATTTATAACAATGATCAGTCTGCTGAAACTGAAAGTCCCAAAGTGGCACAGACTAAAAATGTTAAAAAAGGGAAAAATAAAAATTGTTAAATATTTACAAAATTATCAAAAAATAACAATATATTGTGCTAATACATTTCTATTTTTTTTTTTTAAATACACGTTTAGTATTACAACTTCTGGGACAACCTGCCTCATAAAACAGTCACACCGTAAAAAAATAAAAATAAAAAGTGAGGCAAAAAGCTATGCTTTTCCATCATATTGCTGAACAAAATGTGGAATAAAACGCGTTTATTAAAACAAACGTTAATAAAAATGGTATCACTGACAACGTCATCTTGTCTCGCGAAAAAACAATCTGCCATACAGTTCCGTCAGTGGAACAATAAAAAAAGTTATAGCTCTCTGAATAAAGTGATGTAAAAATACATATTTTTCTATTAAATAGTTTTTATTGTGTGAAAGCGACAAAACATAAAAAACTATAAATGTGGTAGTGCTGTAATTGTACTGACCAAAGAATAGAGCTGCCTTATCAATTTGACCACACGCAGAACATCATTAAAAAAAAAAGAAAAACAATTCCTGAATTGCTGGTTTTTGTTAATTCTGACTACTAAAAATCAGAAGAGAAAGCGATCAAAATGGCACTAATAAAAAAGTCAATTCGTCCTGCAAAAAACAAGCCTTCACAAGACTCTGTCGGACGAAATATGAAGAAATTATAGCTCTCAAAATATGGCAATGCAAAAACTAGTTTTTGCAATAAAAATCTTTTTTTAGTGTGTGACAGCCAAACATAAAAACCTGATATAAATCTGGTATTGCTGTAATCACACCAACCCAAGGAATAAAGTCATCTAATCACATATATTGCACAACGAACAGCGTAAAAAATAAAGAAAATCAATTCCTGACCTGCTGTTAATGTTTTCATTCTACCTCCCAAAGATCGCAGTAAGGCTCGGCTCACATCTATCCTGCACTTACACCCGAGTGTAAAACTCTGAAATACGTGATTCAGATAGAACCCCCAGCTGAAGATTCCCTATAACAAGGCAGTTGGAGGCACTGTGGACGCTGTTTGGCCTGTGATCCGGCAGTGTCTGTCATTTTAGGCATGCATAAAAGCGCAGTCCGCCTCAGTTTAGTGCACCTTTGAAAAGAAGGAAACTGCTAAACAGAGGCCAGACAGAGGCCAGAGTAACTCTGCTGTCTCATTGAAGTAAATGGATTCCTCAGGTGTTCCATCTGAATCACATCACTCCAAGATTTAGATGGAAACCCCAAAGCTCAGCATAGAACGAAGGATAAATGTGATCCCAAACGTTATGTAAAATGTTCATAATAAATGCTTCAACGCAATCCACAAAAATAATCAGTCTCCACTCAAGTCCATCACCTGTCAGATGAAATATAAGGGGCTTCTACGTTGTAGTAGTAGTTCATAGGCTCTGGAAAAGCGCTATGGCTCATCGCACCCTAAAAGAAATCTAGCAATCCCAAATGCAAATGCTCCCTCCCTTCTGAGCCAGATTGTGCCTAAACCACTTGTACCGTTCACATGTTTGGAATTTCTGTAGTAATGAGAGCCCATCTAATTTACAGATGAATGTCTCCAGAAGCACAAGCTGGGCATAATGTAATGAGCACTACAATGTACTGGGCACTACAATGTATGGGCTCTACAATGGCAGATTGCAATTTACTAAGTAACATCTACTGTTGCTTGTTTCTAGAAAACACCCATGGAGTCAAAATTGTCACTGCACCTGTAGATAAATTCCCAAAGGGGTATAATTTCCAAAATGGGGTCAATTGAGGGGGTGCAACCAACCGACATAGCCTTTAATCTTAATTACCAGATGTCTATTTTCAGTAAACTAGGAGGCATATACTGTTATTTTTATGTTGACTGTTTAATTTATGTGTATGTTCTTCAGTTGGTTAAGAACCATACTCTGCTGTCATATGAGTCTTAGGCTGGGGTCACACATGCGTGTTTTACGTACGTAAGAGCGCAAAAACTACGTACGTAAAACTCGCATTACATACGGCACAATGCTTCTCAATGGGGCTGCTCCTATTAGCCGTATATTACGGTTCAGTATTATACGGCTTTCTACGGCCGTACAAAATCGCAGCATGCTGCGTTTGTCAGCGTATTGCGCAAATAATACGCCAATGAAAGTCTATGGGGGCGAGAAAAATATGGATTCCACACGGACCAGCAGTGTGACTTGCGAGAAATACGCAGCGCTGTTAGTGAAAAGTCGGTAATTCAATTGCCGGCTTTTAATTTCTCCTGCACAAACCCGACAGGATATGAGACGTGGTTTACATACAGTAAACCATCTCATATCCCCTTTTTTTTGCATATTCCACACTACTAATGTTAGTAGTGTGTATGTGCAAAATTTCAGCGCTGTAGCTGCTGAAATAAAGGGTTAAATGGCGGAAAAAATTGGCGTGGGCTCCCGCGCAATTTTCTCCGCCAGAGCGGTAAAGCCAGTGACTGAGGGCAGATATTAATAGCCAGGAGAGGGTCCATGGTTATTGGCCCCCCCGTGGCTACAAACATCTGCCCCCAGCCACCCCAGAAAAGGCACATCTGGAAGATGCGCCTATTCTGGCACTTGGCCACTCTCTTCCCACTCCCTGTAGCGGTGGGATATGGGGTAATGAAGGGTTAATGCCACCTTGCTATTGTAAGGTGACATTAAGCCAGATTAATAATGGAGAGGCGTCAATTATGACACCTATCCATTATTAATCCAATTGTTGGAAAGGGTTAAAAAACACACACACACATGATTGAAAAGTATTTTAATGAAATAAACACAGCGGTTGTTGTAATAATTTATTGTTCTCTCAAATCCATTTGCAGGCCCTCGCTTGGCAACATAATAAACGCACAATATACATACCTTCTGATGTACTGTCAGGTCCTACGATGTAATCCATCTGAAGGGGTTAACTAATATTACAGGCAGGAGCCCTGCTAATGCAGCTGTGCTCCGTGCCTGTAATCCCCGGCGAATGAATGAAATGTAGGTCATTGACCTACATTTCATTCATTCGCGGTGATGCGCCCCCTGGTGGATGTCCTCATATGACCTGGAGCGTGGGAAAAAGTTCCCAGGCTGCAGTTCATGAGAACATCCAGCAGGGGCGCATCACCGCGACTGAATGTAAGTATAGATCACTGCTTTCCTTTCAGCACCCGGGGATTACAGGCACGAGCGAGTGGATTATCGCAGCTCTGCCTGTAATATTAGTTAACCCCTTCAGATGGATTACTTCGTGGGACGTGACAGTTCATCAGAGAGGGTATGTATCTTGTGTGTTTATTGTTTTGCCAAGCGAGGGTCTGAAAATGGAATGAGAGAGCAATAAATTATTACAACAACCGCTGTGCTTATTTCATTAAAATACTTTTTAATCATGTGTGTGTGTGTTTTTTAACCCTTTCCTACAATTGGATTAATAATGGATAGGTGTCATAATTGACGCCTCTCCATTATTAATCTGGCTTAATGTCACCTTCCAATAGCAAGGTGGCATTAACCCTTCATTACCCCATAGCCCACCGCTACAGGGAGTGGGAAGAGAGTGGCCAAGTGCCAGAATAGGCGCATCTTCCAGATGTGCCTTTTCTGGGGTGGCTGGGGGCAGATGTTTGTAGCCACGGGGGGGGCAATAACCATGGACCCTCTCCTGGCTATTAATATCTGCCCTCAGTCACTGGCTTTACCATTCTGGCGGAGAAAATTGCGCGGGAGCCCACGCCAATTTTTTCCGCCATTTAACCCTTTATTTTAGCAGCTACAGCGCTGAAATTTTGCACATACACACTACTAACATTAGTAGTGTGGAATATGCAAAAAAAGGGGGATATGAGATGGTTTACTGTATGTAAACCATGTCTCATATCCTGTCGGGTTTGTGCAGGAGAAATGAAAAGCCGGCAATTGAATTACCGGCTGTTCACAGATATCGCGCTGATTGAAATCTAAATACAGAATATATATATATGTGTCACAATGACATATATATATATAGATACTGTATATATGTTTTCCCGAACATTTGAGCACATAAATCCATTAGATGTCGGTTTTGCAAGCCTGCGCGAAAATCTCGCAGTACGGATGCCATACGGATTACATACGGAGGATGCCATGCGCAAAATACGCTGACACACCCTGACTACGGATCACTATTTTGGGAACATTTCTCCGTATTACGGCCGTAGTACGGACGTATAATACGTGGCGTATTGTCTTACGCCATGTGTGACCCCAGCCTTAAACATTGATTTTTTTTAACGGCTGATGTTTGCCTCTTATATCAGCTCTTACAGCTTAATGTCTGGTATCTCTGCAAGACATAGGCATGGGGTCATGGAACAATCAGTGTTTGATAATGTGTTGATTGACCATTCTATGGGACCCTGTAGCTTGTTGACTTGCAAAACAAAGGAGTAAAAAATAAGCAAATTGATTAGATACTCAAACATTATGAGTTAATGTCATCACACCTTCCTCTTGACCTCTGGATGATGGCTTGAAGGACAATAGTTATTAACTATATAAAGGAGAAATGCCTCTGTAACAAGAGATCCAGAGATTGAAAGAACCAGAGACTGTTTACAATCTACAGGACATCAGCCAGAGCATTATGGCTCATCATGAGGGATACAGATTTAAAATTCTACAGGATGCCAGCTTAGGGGACCATGGCCAAGGCTGAAAGAATACAGATCTGCTCCATTGACAATCACTGAACCCATGGTCACTGTGGAGACACGGGAGGCCAGTAGTTGAAACTGCATGGACCAGAGAACATTCCATTGAACGCCCGCTCCTTTTACCGTGGTTGTAATACTGCTCAGACAAAACAGGATGAGGGTAAAACAGTGTGGCAATACTTAATTGAACCACAAAACAGGCAGCTAACAAGTAGAACAGTCCCAGCACATTGCTCAAGTTGGTGCAAAACTACAGAGTCTCACCCTTCTGTTGACTTGCCGGGATAAGAGCAGCTGTGATTTCAGGGTTTCCAGGGTCGACTATCCCCACCTGTGGCATGCACAGAGAGGAGGAAACGACAAGCTTAGGAAGCTGACAGTTCATTGAGGTACAAGGCCAGGTGCCTGGAGGGATATATCCTGGCTTCACTGAACATCTCCATGGATCCAGGTGACCGGTGGTCCCAAGCCTGGCTTTTCCAAACATATCCATAGGGCCCAGGTGACTGGTGGGTATAAATCCTGACTACCCCCAAACAAATCCATGGTTCGGTGATGATCAATGGAGCAGATCTGTATTCTTTCAGCCAGCGCCATAGTCCTCTAAGCTGGCATCCTGAAGAATGTCAAATCTGTGTCAATCGTGATGGAGCCATGATCTGGCAGCTATCCTGTAAAGTGTTCCTGGCTGTGGCTTTATAAAGCGTCTTTGGTACTTTGGATCTCTGAGTCTCTTGGCCCTTTTGTTACAGAGGCATATCCCACTTATATAGCTTGTACTTCAAGCCAGCATACAGAGGTCAAGAGAAAGGTGTGATGAGATTAACTTGTATTCTTTGACTATTTAATCAATTTGCATGTTTTTTACTCCTATGTTTTACAAGGCAACAAGCTGGCTGGCATGGACAATGTAATCAACCTATCAACAAACATCATTGTTTAATTGCGTCTCTGTCATCAAGGATAAAAGCACAGTATGTTACAACAAACATCAATTTAAAAGTCAATATTACAAGCTTATATGAACAAATGTCTCTGTTTTCTTGACCAACCAAAGAACACGCACATAAATTCAAAAGTCAACATATAGATAACAGTCTATTCCTTCTGGCTTACTGAAAACAGACATCGGATTAATTAAGATAAAATGCTGTGTCATCACATTGCCCCCTCATCTTAATTAGCCAGACGTGATAGGATTTCAATCATCCTTCTCCACTTATCAGGAACAGTCCATTAGCATGTCTATAAGCAAAGGCACAAATGTAAGAGGACTCAACTTCATGACAACAAAACATTGTATCATCCAGTTTCCTTAGAGCATACAGTGGGTACGGAAACGATTCAAACCCCTTTAAATTTTTAACTCTTTGTTTCATTGCAGCCATTTGGTAAATTCAAAAAGTTCATTTTTTAACATTAATGTACACTCTGCACCCCATCTTGACTGAAAAAAAAACAGAAATGTAGAAGTTTTGCAAATTTAATAAAAAGGGAAAACTGAAATATATAAGTATTCAGACCCTTTGTTCAGACACTCATATTAAAGTCACATGCTGTCCATTTACTTGTGATCCTCCTTGAGATGGCCTTCATCTGGCCAAGGTTACAACATAATTTCTGCCATACTC
This sequence comes from Ranitomeya variabilis, assembly GCF_051348905.1. Taxonomy (NCBI): domain Eukaryota; kingdom Metazoa; phylum Chordata; class Amphibia; order Anura; family Dendrobatidae; genus Ranitomeya; species Ranitomeya variabilis. Next base: position 406,150,634 of record NC_135237.1, read on the forward strand.
AAGGTTCCTAAGAGCACAGTGGCCGCCATAATCCTTAAATGGAAGAGGTTTGGGACCACCAGAAGTCTTCCTAGATCTAGCAATCCAGCCCAACTGAGTAATCGTGAGTGAAGAGTCTTGGTGAGAGCGGTAAAGAAGAACCCCAAGATCACTGTGGCTGAGCTCCAGAGATGCAGTAGGGAGATAGGAGAAAGTTCCACAAAGTCAACTTTCACTGCAGCCCTCCACCAATCGGGCCTTTATTGCAGAGTGGCCCTATGGAAGCCTCTCCTCAGTGCAAGACACATGAAAGCCCGCCTAGAGTTTCCTAAAAAACACAGGAAGGACTCCCAGACTATGAGAAATAAGATTCTCTGGTCTGATGTGACTAAGATAGACCTTTTTGATGATAATGCTAAGCAGTATGTGTGGAGAAAACCAGGCACTGCTCATCACCTGCCCAATACAATCCCAATAGTGAAACATGGTGGTGGCAGCATCATGCTATGGGGTGTTGGGACAGGATGACTGGTTGTCATTGAAGGAAACATGAATGGGCCAAGTACAGAGATATCCTGAATGAAAACCTCTTCCAGAGTGCTCTGGACCTCAGACTTGGCCAATGGTTCACCTTCCAACAAGACAATGTCCCTAAGCACACAGCTAAAATAACAAAGCAGTGACTTCAGTGTGGAGAGACCAGAAAATGGCTGTCCACCAATGTTCACCATCTAACCTGATGGAACTGGAGAGGATCTGCAAGGAAGAATGGCAGAGGATCCCCAAATCCAAGTGTGAAAAACTTGTTGCATCATTCCCAAGAAGACTCATGAATGTACTAGCTCAAAAAAACCCATCTCTTCAGGAAAGCCTACAGCCTGCAATAACGATTCTGCCGCCTCAACCACCCGAGCTGCCGCCTCACCAACCACCTGAGCTGCCGCCTCACCAACCACCCGAGCTGCTGCCTCACAAACCACCCGAGCCGCTGCCACGTCACCAACCACCCAAGCTGCCACATCGCCACCACCAGAGCTGCCGAGTCGCCACCGCCAGAGCTGCTGCCCCACCAACCACCCGAGCTGCCGCCTCACCACCACCAGAGCTGCTGCCTCACCACCACCAGTGCTGCAGCACACCGACCTCCTGTCTCTTCCCCATTATCCTGTAGAATGTAGGTCCGAATTATACAGTACATATATAATGCAGTAGATAAGCCCTGAAAGGCGGTGGCCGTATCTTATATCGGCCAAACCTGGTGACAGGTTCGCTTTAATGTTAATTAAATTTAGTCATGTTGGCAATGATGGATTTAGGTAATTTACACACAAAATACCATTAGGTGCCTTGAGAATTTATCAGATCACAGTGTGCAATCAGATTGAGCATGCACACTTACATAATATGTATGATTCAGTAATTCAACTACTTGTTTGACCCACACCAATGCTCCTAACCATGGGGCTGACAATATAACTGTATCTTTACATGTAGTAACAGTTCAATATACAGTAATGATGACGTTAAACCATGATGTTAGTACAGAGGTGTGGAGAAAAGTCAACATTATCGTGACTCCAGTAAGCCACTGTATAAAAACACATGTATATGTTACATTTTCAATGGGCCTGATGCTTTTATATTTTGATTTTTGACTAAAATTGTTGTCAGTGAGGCTTTACACATTGAGACTATCGAAATTAGTTGAAAATTGTTAAACCAATATGAATTATCAACCTGTGTAAAGCCAGTCTTTTCATACATACATCTGCTATTGTTTTCTCAAGGCCACAAATTATGGAAAATGTTAACGTCAAGGTCACCTGTTGTGAAAATTTGACATTATCCCCTTGTTTGTGCAAAGGCTTTATCATAGTACATCCTTAGTTAGCAATATACAGTGGGGCAAAAAAGTATTTAGTCAGTCAGCAATAGTGCAAGTTCCACCACTTAAAAAGATGAGAGGCGTCTGTAATTTACATCATATGTAGACCTCAACTATGGGAGACAAACTGAGAAAAAAAAATCCAGAAAATCACATTGTCTGTTTTTTTATCATTTTATTTGCATATTCTGGTGGAAAATAAGTATTTGGTCAGAAACAAACAATCAAGATTTCTGGCTCTCACAGACCTGTAACTTCTTCTTTAAGAGTCTCCTCTTTCCTCCACTCATTACCTGTAGTAATGGCACCTGTTTAAACTTGTTATCAGTATAAAAAGACACCTGTGCACACCCTCAAACAGTCTGACTCCAAACTCCACTATGGTGAAGACCAAAGAGCTGTCAAAGGACACCAGAAACAAAATTGTAGCCCTGCACCAGGCTGGGAAGACTGAATCTGCAATAGCCAACCAGCTTGGAGTGAAGAAACCAACAGTGGGAGCAACAATTAGAAAATGGAAGACATTCAAGACCACTGATAATCTCCCTCGATCTGGGGCTCCACGCAAAATCCCACCCCGTGGGGTCAGAATGATCACAAGAACGGTGAGCAAAAATCCCAGAACCACGCGGGGGGACCTAGTGAATGAACTGCAGAGAGCTGGGACCAATGTAACAAGGCCTACCATAAGTAACACACTACGCCACCATGGACTCAGATCCTGCAGTGCCAGACGTGTCCCACTGGTTAAGCCAGTACATGTCCGGGCCCGTTTGAAGTTTGCTAGAGAGCATTTGGATGATCCAGAGGAGTTTTGGGAGAATGTCCTATGGTCTGATGAAACCAAACTGGAACTGTTTGGTAGAAACACAACTTGTCGTGTTTGGAGGAAAAAGAATACTGAGTTGCATCCATCAAGCACCATACCTACTGTAAAGCATGGTGGTGGAAACATCATGCTTTGGGGCTGTTTCTCTGCAAAGGGGCCAGGACGACTGATCCGGGTACATGAAAGAATGAATGGGGCCATGTATCGTGAGATTTTGAGTGCAAACCTCCTTCCATCAGCAAGGGCATTGAAGATGAAACGTGGCTGGGTCTTTCAACATGACAATGATCTAAAGCACACCACCAGGGCAACGAAGGAGTGGCTTCGTAAGAAGCATTTCAAGGTCCTGGAGTGGCCTAGCCAGTCTCCAGATCTCTACCCTATAGAAAACCTTTGGAGGGAGTTGAAAGTCCGTGTTGCCAAGCGAAAAGACAAAAACATCACTGCTCTAGAGGAGATCTGCATGGAGGAATGGGCCAACATACCAACAACAGTGTGTGGCAACCTTGTGAAGACTTACAGAAAACGTTTGACCTCTGTCATTGCCAACAAAGGATATATTACAAAGTATTGAGATGAAATTTTGTTTCTGACCAAATACTTATTTTCCACCAGAATATGCAAATAAAATGATAAAAAAACAGACAATGTGATTTTCTGGATTTTTTTTTCTCAGTTTGTCTCCTATAGTTGAGGTCTACCTATGATGTAAATTACAGACGCCTCTCATCTTTTTAAGTGGTGGAACTTGCACTATTGCTGACTGACTAAATACTTTTTTGCCCCACTGTAGTTTGTCTAGTAGAAATCATAAGTTTGGCAGATTGGTGGTCAAGAAATTTTGCAGGACGCTTGTCAAGGTCAGTGGTCATTCTTGTCAAGGAGTAACATTCGCTGCTGCAAAGATATTTAAAAATAGGATTCTCAAAAGGGTTTTTCACAAAAGGTATCTGATATTGGTAGTGGCTACTAAAGACTAAAGTGGAAGAAAAAGAGAAGAATGGAATAATGGTAGTTTTTGTAAATGCACCCACTATTTTCAAGTGCAGTTGGATGAGAAATCAGACCCATCATACCCACAGCAGTCTCCCTCCTGGCTTCCACTGTTCACCAGCATTGCACTGTTTGTCAGTTAAATGCATGCATGCACAAACTTGTAGCCTATTAGGATCGAATGTAACCAATTGCCTCTTACACCAACCATTACATAGGTGCCCTGGGTTTTATAAGGGACTGTCATCATTCTGACCCTGAAATGTTGAGTTCTCTTGGATTCTTGCTCTTTACAAAATTACCTGTTGCAATTCTGTTATTAACCCATCAAGAAGATTTTATATTGGTCTGCTGTTTGCCCTGACCTCTGTGTGAGTACCTATAATTGTGACTTCACTTTGCTTGCCTCAACTCATTGCATCTGTCCACAATCTGTCTACAATTCCTGCCTGTTCACTTTTGATATGAACCACTCATCCATATCATATAAAATGATCTATTACTGATAAGACAAATTTATAAAAATAAATGTTAAGTTTTAGGAAAAATTTTGATCAAAGTGTATAGGCATGCTTATCCCACTCAAAGGGTGCTTTCACATTGCTTTCAGTAAATGCTTGGTGGCCCTGTTGGGGCATAATTCTCCCCCTTCGCAAAACGTGATTCGGTTGTATGTGCCAAAGGGCCATAGACCATAATGGTGCTGGCAGAGCGCACGTTTGCTGCATCATTTTCAAGTGTGTATGCCTACTGGAGGCGGACACTCAGACATAGTAGGCTGTGTCTGGGTGTCCGCCTCCAGTAGGCATATACAGTACAGACCAAAAGTTTGGACACACCTTCTCATTTAAAGATTTTTCTGTATTTTCATGACTATGAAAATTGTACATTCACACTGAAGGCATCAAAACTATGAATTAACACATGTGGAATTATAAACTTAACAAAAAAGTGTCAAACAACTGAAATTATGTCTTATATTCTAGGTTCTTCAAAGTAGCCACCTTTTGCTTTGATGACTGCTTTGCACACTCTTGGCTTTCTCTTGATGAGCTTCAAGAGGTAGTCACCAGAAATGGTTTTCACTTCACAGGTGTGCCCTGTCAGGTTTAATAAGTGGGATTTCTTGCCTTATAAATGGTGTTGCGACCATCAGTTGTGTTGTGCAGAAGTCTGGTGGATACACAGCTGATAGTCCTACTAAATAGACTGTTAGAATTTGTATTATGGCAAGAAAAAAGCAGCTAAGTAAAGAAAAAACAAGTGGCCATCATTACTTTAAGAAATGATGGTCAGTCAGTCCGAAAAATTGGGAAAACTTTGAAAGTGTCCCCAAGTGCAGTGGCAAAAACCATCAAGCGCTACAAAGAAACTGGGTCACATGAGTACCGCCCCAGGAAAGGAAGACCAAGAGTCACCTCTGCTTCTGAGGATAAGTTTATCCGAGTCACCAGCCTCAGAAATCGCAGGTTAACGGCAGCTCTGATTAGAGACCAGGTCAATGCCACACAGAGTTCTAGCAGCAGACACATCTCTACAACAACTGTTAATTGGAGACTTTGTGCAGCAGGCCTTCATGGTAAAATAGCTGCTAGGAAACCACTGCTAAGTACAGGCAACAAGCAGAAGAGACTTGTTTGGGCTAAAGAACACAAGGAATGGACATTAGACCAGTGGAAATCTGTGCTTTGGTCTGATGAGTCCAAATTTGAGATCTTTGGTTCCAACCACCGGGTCTTTGTGCAACGCAGAAAAGGTGAACGGATGGACTCTACATGCCTGGTTCCCACCGTGAAGCATGGAGGAGGATGTGTGATGGTGTGGGGGTGCTTTGCTGGTGACACTGTGGGGGATTTATTCAAAAATGAATTGAAGGCATACTGAACCAGCATGGCTACCACAGCATCTTGCAGCGGCATGCTATTCCATCCGGTTTGTGTTTAGTTGGACTATCATTTATTTTTCAACAGGACAATGACCCCAAACACACCTCCAGGCTGTGTAAGGGCTATTTGAACAAGAAGGAGAGTTATGGGGTGCTACGCCAGATGACCTGGCCTCCACAGTCACCAGACCTGAACCCAGTCGAGATGGTTTGGGGTGAGCTGGACCGCAGAGTGAAGGCAAAAGTTCCAACAAGTGCTAAGCATCTCTGGGAACTCCTTCAAGATTGTTGGAAGACCATTCCCGGTGACTACCTCTTGAAGATCATCAAGAGAATTCCAGGAGTGTGGAAAGCAGTCATCAAAGCAAAAGGTGGCTACTTTGAAGAATATTAGAATATAAGACATAATTTCAGTTGTTTGACACTTTTTTGTTAAGTATATAATTCCACATGTGTTATTTCATAGTTTTGATGCCTTCAGTGTGAATGCACAATTTTCATAGTCATGAAAATACAGAAAAAATTTTAAATGAGAAGGTGTGTCCAAACTTTTGGTCTGTACTGTATGCTAGTGGAGGCGGACAGGTTTTGTTTTTACTAATGATATTTTAAATGTTTATTCAATATTTTTTTATTTTCTGAGTAAAGAGCTCACAATCTCTTAGACTCCACTCTTTGGATTAGCCCTATATTAACGCAGTGACCTAGTGGGTCCACATCCTTGGAAGTCGCGGTCAGACACAGAAAGATTGAGTTAAAACTACAGCTATTTATAACACCTTGGACAGGGATATTTTGGGAGGAAACATGAGCCCTAAAGGTCATTTCTCAGTACATGGTATTGCTCATGAATTCTTTATGTAGCATTTTGTCTTGTGTAGGATCGTGGAGGGAATTAATTTGAGAAGTATAGTGTAATGAGAATCCAAAGGGAGCATCGTTTAGTACAAGTTCCCAATTGCGGTTGTCGCTAATCTGTCCAACAGCTAAATCTATCTGTCTGAAGTTCTGTCAGCAGTCTACAATTTGTGCTAATTGTGATAATGGTTATTAACTGCTGGTACCATTAACTGAGTAGAATATGTTAGGCTAAAGTTGACTACTTCAACTTAACTATCCACTTCCTCTGCTTCGACGGTTACTTTAATTTAGCTTAGGTGTCATAACATTTGTTACCTTGAAGCCATATTAAAAGCATAGCCCCAGGATATTTTTCACTCTAAATGATGTTGATAATAACTCTAATTTTTCACAGCTAATTTCTGTACATTGTTAATGCACAGAATCTGGAAGCCTAAACATACTCTTAAAAGCAAGGCTAATGATCTATACAAAATATCAATAGATAGAGATTGGATTACGTACTGGACGTGAGCATCGGTTGCTCAATGGCACACAGTCCTGCAGTATTTTACTGTTGTATAACTGAAATAACTAATTTCCACAATCTAGTTAAACAAATGAACAACGTCTAACAATCTCTTCTTTGTGGGATGATTTATGCTTAGTTATAACAACACACAAGAATTCAGAGCCTGAGAACCAAGAGAGATTCCTCTGTCTTTCAGGACAGTGTGCCCTGCTACAGATCTAACATCAAGAGCTTGCTGTGCTGGAATCCAGATGTTCACAATTTCCTATTCATCTCTGCAGAACACTACAAATGTTTAAATGACACTTTGTTAATGCAGTATAATCCAGTGTAAAATGTGTATAGATAGTTGTATATAGCCAATAACCACAAATCTTCTGAATGTGCAGAACAATCATGTTATATAGGAGACTTTTTTTATCAGATACTCTTTAATTGCAGAACCTCATCGGATGGATTGAAGACAATGGAGTCTTAAATGTAAAATATGAATTGCTTTTTCTGCCTCCAATGTCTTATATGCACTATGGGTTTAGTTTTAGAAAAAATGTGTGAAACACCATCAAGTTTATTTTTGTGGTCTATTCTTATTTATGACCACCTATAAATATATATATTAAACTGCTACTGTTATTCATTTCACTAAGACGTAACTATATATCAAAGACATAACAATATATAAGATCATATTCTGCATATGATATGCTACTTAATAATACAATAATAAAGTTTCCAAATAATACCCCTATATAAGTTGAAATTATTATCAGAATATCGTTACTGAACAAAGCCAAATAAATAATTGGCAATGTTGCAAATTATATCCTTACATGAGGATAAATAATACTGCAACTCCCTGACTACATAATAGCAGCATATACAATAGTGACTGAATCATACCATGAAGGCCAATTATGCATAAATTACAACTATAGAACAAGTAAATACTGTCAGAAAATGATGACTTAAATGATTAAAATCATACTTAAAATGAACAAAACAACTGAACTAAGTCTAATAATGCACACATACAGTGATAACATAGTGGGAGATAGCAATTCTGCAGTATAAGTGACTACTGTACAGGTAAATCCAGTGACTCACAGGGCATGTCTTCTCTGTAGTCATTTTTAATTTTCTTCTCCATCCAGCCCAGATCGCCATGAAGATGCCAACATCTCATCAGTGCAGAATGTAACTCTATAGGCTACCCTATAGCTGCAACATTTACATACCTAAAAAAAACCTTACCAGCACCTTCAAACAGAATAAAGCAAGTGTGAACAGGTGCAAGCTGCCATGACTGTATAATATACAAACCAGAGAATACCGCAGCATTCTTTAAGTGCTGAGATGTATGCAAAATATTGACTATATCAAATTTCAACTGCATTACTGCTATATAGAATATACTTATAAAAATTAATGTACTTAGCCCATCAGCCACGGCAAGCTGACCTTTCTTTGATGGGACCCTAAGCCTAATACTTATCAAACATGAATCGCTAGGGCTATAAGTCTACAAATGTAATAAAGTGGCTGATTTAACTGTGTAAAGTGAGCTAAGCTTAATGCAAATAACTTAGAAACTTCATTCATTTGTAGTAATATGGTCAGTGTTAAAAACTAGTTAATCTTGGAAACCATCTTTAAGGTTCGAATGTTCTGGTAAAACACAACTTACTCATTTAAATGAAAAGAAGGTCTTATTACGGGTTTATTACTTGCAGTTCCCTGTGCAAGCACCATCTGTGTGGAATTCTTTGAAATGATGCACACCAGCAACTGGGAGATCTTCACAGACTCTTAATACTTTTCAAACAGACTCATTCAAATCAGATGAATGTATTATTCTGTAGACACTATTACCGTGCCTCCCTCACACAGCAAGATCACCTAACGAAACATCCTTTTGTAGCCTTGAAAACACAGTTTTCATCAAATCTGATATTCTCTTTCTAAAAACCAAAACACAGTATATCAGTATGCAGTACTACTTCTGCTGACAAAAATGTCAGAACCAGGATTAACACAGAGTCCACCAGAATTTCGCTTTATTTATTCAAAAATAGATTTGGCCTAGCGGTCATGGCCCCATTATGAACAGAAGTCATGTTGCAAGCTCATACAGGTTCTTATTATGCATATAAACAATTTTCTAACATTAGGGCTGAGTTCTATGTCACTATCCAGCAGAAAAGATATTTCATTTCCAGGCATATTATATAGATGGCCTATCTTTAGGATAAGTCAACAGTATCAGAACAGTGGAGGTACAACACCTGCCCTCCCTCCCGATCAGCTGCTGTTTTCATCTCCGACAGTGGCCAGATGCAAATCAGAAATGAAAGTGAACAGTACTTCCTTGCACACTGTCTATTGACATTTTTTAGGTACTGCAGCATTATAATTAGAGAGACAAAACAGATGTACTGTTTTGAATATGAAATAGTGGCCTCTCAGCTGGAAGTAAAACATCCCTTTTGTGTGGTTGCATCTGGTTTTCTAATCACAAAATGATTAGTAAATTGCAAAGGTTTTTTATCAAGCTGTACAAAAAGCATTAAGCTACTTACGGGTAGCGGCATTTTTCGGAGGCCCATGACAGCACCACGAGAGAGGGGATCCGCCCCCTTTAGGAACAGGAAACCCACAGATACAAAAGGGCGGCACCTCTCCCACGCATCAGTTGGATTACAGAGCCTGAGAGGACTACCGCAGTTAATGACAAGCAAACACAATATTGCAAACAATTAAATACAAATGACTTTAATAAAGTAACAAATGAGATAACACAGGATAAACCCAGGATGTGCAACCCCCATGTGAAAAAAGGGAGGGAACTAAGGGTGCTGTCATGGGCCTCCGAAAAATGCCGCTACCCGTAAGTAGCTTAATGCTTTATTCGGACTCCCATGACAGCACCACGAGAGATTTACAGAGATGTAAGCCATTTTTTAGGGAGGGACCACAGCCTGCAGCACCTTTAACCCGAAGGTGAGATCTGAGGAGAACCCCAAGTCCAATCTATAGTGTTTGAAAAAGGTGGAAGGGGATGACCATGTGGCCGCCTTACATATCTGGTCGACCGACACTCCAGACCTCTCTGCCCAGGATGACGCCATGGCTCGGGTGGAATGTGCCCTCAGATTCTGCGGAGCTGGACCCCCACCTGTCGTGTAAGCAAGAGAGATAGCCTCCCTAATCCATTTAGCAAGTATGTATTTTGATGCTCTAGCCCCTTTCCTTGGACCTTGGAAGGACAGGAATAGTGCATTATCCTTCTTCCAATCATTGGTGACCGAGATATATTGAAGAAGGCATCTCCTGACATCTAAGGTATGGAGCTCCCTTTCTTTAGGGTTAGAAGGATTAGGGATAAACGAAGGTAAAACTATCTCCTGCGATCTGTGAAACTGGGATACTACTTTTGGTAAGTAGGCTGGGTCCGGTCTAAGGATAACTCTATCCTGGAGAAATTCTATATACGGGGGAAGTCTAGAGAGTGCCTGGATGTCTCCTATCCTGCGAGCTGATGTTATAGCTACTAGGAAAGCTGTTTTGAGAGACAACATCCTGACTGAGGCTTCATTCAACGGCTCAAAAGGGGGTTTTGTCAAAGAAGAAAGGACAAGATTTAAATCCCATGGTACCATTTTGTTTCTATAAAGTGGTCTAATCCTACCGACCGCCTTAATGAATCTCGACACCCAGTAGTTTCCCGCAATATTACATGAGAACAGGGCCCCAAGTGCAGAAACTTGTACTTTTAATGTGCTTGTGGAGAGTTTTAACTCTAACCCTCTTTGCAAAAATTCCAATATTTGACGTATTGGTACACCATCATTAATATTAAATTCTGAGGAAGTTAAGAACTTTCTCCAGGTTCTGGAGTAGATTCTTGTTGTTATTGGCTTTCTACTTCTTAAAAGGGTATCGACTAATTTAGGAGAGAAGCCTTTATTTTCTAACAATGACCGCTCAAACTCCAAGCCGTCAAATGAAGTCCCTTCACTTGTGGATGGAGTATCGGCCCCTGGGAGAGTAAATTTGGGATGTCTGGAAGTACCCAGGGATCGCCCACTGACATCGTCCTGAGCCATGAAAACCAGGTTCTCCTGGGCCAAAAGGGAGCAATCAGAATGAGTCTCGCACGATCTTCTCTGACCTTCCTCACCACTAGAGGTAGTAGGTTCAGTGGTGGGAAGGCGTAGGCCAGAGAAAAATCCCATTTTATGAGGAATGCGTCCACTGCCAGTGGATTTTCCCTGGGATTTAGGGAACAAAAGTTTTTTACTTTTTTGTTTTCTCTTGTGGCAAATAGGTCCACTACCGGTTGACCCCACAAGCGTACAATCTGTTTGAAGATGTCTCCGTTTAGAGACCATTCTCCTTGCTTTAGAACATTGCGGCTGAGAAAGTCCGCTTTTATGTTGTCTTTTCCTGTGATGTGCAAAGCAGTCAAGGATTGTAAATTCTCTTCTGCCATCCGGAGGAGACGATCTGTGATCTGCATCAGAGCCTCGGAGTGTGTCCCTCCTTGATGATTTATATAGGAGACTGCCACCCGGTTGTCTGAGAGGATCCTGACGTGGTGGCCCTGCAGATACATGAGGAGGTTTTTAACTGACAATTCGATTGCTAATAATTCTCTCTGATTGGAAGAGGATGTTGAGTATGGTTCCCATTGGCCTTGCACTACAATGTCATTCATGTGAGCCCCCCAACCTGAGGAGCTGGCATCCGTAGTCAAAACCCGGGACACGTCTATCATCCAGGGAACACCTGCTGACAAATTATCCCTATCCAGCCACCAACTTAGGGATTTGAGAGTCGCTGGTTCTAGCGTTATTTTTTCCTCTAATACACCCCTCAAGATCCTATCCTTAACCAAAGTCTCTTTCTGGAGGGATCTAGTGTGAAAGTGTGCCCACCTTACCGCTGGAATGCACGATGTGAGGGACCCCAACAGGGACATAGCTTGCCGCAGGGTCATAGAGGGTGTATTTACTGCTTTTAGTACCTGATGCTGAATCTGAGATAGTTTATTTTCCGGAAGATAACACTGTTGTGTAGTTGAATCTAGTAATAAGCCCAGAAACTTCTGAATTTTTTGAGGCTGTAATCGAGATTTTTCAAAATTAATTATCCAGCCCAGGCGTTCCAACTTAATCCTAGTTAGTTCTAGTTGGGACAAACAGTGTTCTACCGAGTTACCTATTATGAGGAAATCGTCAAGGTATGGGACAATAAGGACATTAGATTCTCGCAAGTGAGCCATCACCTCCGCCACTATTTTTGTGAATACTCTAGGGGCTGATGTTATACCGAAAGGAAGAGCTCTGTACTGAAAATGATAAACAACTCCTCCCATTAATACTGCTACCCTCAAGAACTGCTGGAAATCCACATGAATAGGTACGTGGTAATAGGCATCCTTTAAGTCGACTACCACCATAAAGCAGTTTTTGAACAGTATCTTTATTGTTGAGCTGATGGACTCCATCTTAAAGGTATGCTTAACCAAAAAACTATTAGGATGTCTGAGATTTATAATGGTTCTATACGAGTTATCAGGTTTCTGAATAAGAAACAAGGGAGAATAGAATCCTTTCCCTCTATCAGCCTCTGGAACCTGTATAAGAACATTTTTAGAACAGAGAGACCAAACCTCTTCTTCTAGAGCAGATTGTTCTAGGGGATTAGAATGTAAGGGCGTTAACATAAATTTATCCCGTGGGGTATGGCAAAACTCAAGAGTAAGACCTCGAGAAATAGTATTTTGCACCCAGACACTATTCGTGATCTCTGACCATTCTGAACTAAAAAGTAAAAGTCTGCCCCCCACCGGGGATCCTAGTCATTTGTCCTCCTTCTTCCTTTCTTTTGAGGAACGACGGAACATATATCCCGTACCTCGTCTACGTCTGTTGTCCCACCTAGACCGATCCCTTGAAGGTGAAAAGGTACGCTTCCCTCCACGACCGAACCTTCTTTTATTAAAGGGACGACGGTAGGACCCCAGCAGGTTGGGGAACTTCTTTTTGTCATCTCCCGCTTTCTCTAGGAGTTCATCTAAGGTGGGCCCGAATAGATACTCCCCTTTACATGGAATGATGCAGAGTTTTGATTTTGATTGTATATCGCCTGGCCAACATTTCAGCCAAAGAGCCCTTCTGGCCGCATTCGAGAGACCTGCTGCCCTAGCAGCCATTTTGACAGAGTCAATAGATGCATCTGATAAGAAAGCAGCTGCTTCTTGGATCAGTGGTAAGGAAAATAGAATCCCTTGATGCACCTTCTTTTAACTGAGTCTCTAATTGTTCCAACCAGACCATCATTGATCTGGCTGTACAGGTTGAAGCCACCGCATGCCTTAAAGAACCGGCCGACATCTCCCAGGTACTTTTTAGAAAGGTGTCCGCTTTTCTATCAAGGGGGTCCTTAAGGGTCCCCATGTCCTCAAAAGGGAGAGAGGCCCGTTTTGCCACCTTGGCTATTGCCGCATCCAACTTAGGGGCTTTTTCCCAGTTGGTGACTGCAGGATCATCAAACGGATATCTGCGCTTCTGCGCTGGAGGTAAGGAACCCTTTCTCTCAGGTTTTTTCCACTCTTTATTGATAAGACCCTGGATTTTTTCATTGAGCAGGAAGACCCTACGTTTTTTCTGCTCCAACCCACTGAACATAATTTCCTCCTTGGAAAGTTGGGGTCTCGGTTCCGTTATGCCCATCGTTCCTCTGACCGCCTTGACCAGCTTATCCACTCGTTCGAGGGGTAGACAGAAGCGGGCGGTGTCCTCATCCGAGGAAGAGGACGACGCAGCCGAACCGGAGAAAACTTCCTCCTTATCCTCTTCTACTGAAGAATCGGAGAGTAACGGAGCTTTGGATTTAGAGCTTCCTCCTTGGGAAAGACCCTTTAAGGATTGTCTGACCTCCATTCTGATCATCTCCTTTAAGCTGGTGGTCATAGTAAGGGATTCCTCCGCCACCTGAGGGGGGTAAGTAAAGCAATCTAATCCCTGTAGATATAATGCTCTCCCCCTCTCCCCTTTCCTGAGACCTCACCGTCTGCTGGATACAGGGGCCACATAACTTTTTAGGGCACGAATCAGGTAGGGGAACCCCGCAGATTCCACATTCCCTGTGTTTCACCTTCCCGGCACATTTCTTCCCCTATAATGGAACATATGAGGGGAATCATGTCACTGAGTGAACTTTCACGAAGATCACTTACCAGCGCTGCCCAAAGAAAAAGTACCGGAATACGAGGGGGATTTCTACTGGCTGATGCTCCAGACCCCTGTCTGGAGGTGCTTTTGTGGCCAGATTCACTACTCCTTCTGTCGCGATCCTTCCCTTTAGGCTTCTGGGACACCTCTTCCAGAAGCTGCACGTGCTCGTCCTCCATCTTCACCAGATATGAGGCCAGAAGCAAGGGATCACGATCTGGAGTTCTTTTTATAACCCCTCCTCCGGTCAGCAGCTGTGCCTAGCGCTCCCCTGATTACTTCTTCCGGCCTCCCCCTGGTGCAGGTGGTAAACCCCCGGGGCTCAGAACGCCAGCGACGCTATACCGGTGGGCGCCGCCATCTTGGTATTCACTGCGCATGCGCAGGACCCCGGAAACCCGGAAGTGACTGCCGACTCCTCCCCCGGCGTCACCCGGCCTCCCAGCGCTTCACCATCAGCGCACAGAGCGGCGAGGACGCCGGACAGAGCCGCAGCACACCCGGATGGCGCCAAGCATCGCCGCATACCTGAGACCCCAGCCACCCCAGAAGGAGGGGACCCAGGGGACATACTCACGCGGCGCTGGTCTGGAGACAGGACACCACCGGTGACCGCTCCCTGCTGGAATGTCGCCTATATGCAGCCCTGCCAGGACCATTGCGACATCTACCAGGGACTCCGCACCGGCCGAGGTAGGAGACCCCCTCGCTACCTGAGTCGGCCGGCCGGCCTGGGATCCTTTTGTAAAATCTGTAGGATCCCGTCCCGTTAAGAACAGGAAACCAACTGATGCGTGGGAGAGGTGCCGCCCTTTTGTAACTGTGGGTTTCCTGTTCCTAAAGGGGGCGGATCCCCTCTCTCGTGGTGCTGTCATGGGAGTCTGAATAAATTAACCTTTTTTTCTGGAAACAAAACAGCTGCACTGTTTTGCTGTTTTGAATGTGAAAACAAGCCTATTAACCCGTTAGTGACAGAGCCAATTTAGTACTTATTGAGTAAGTATTTTACCAATTTTGACCACTGTCACTTTATTTGGTTATAACTCTGGAACGCTTTAACGGATCCCGCTGATTCTTAGACTGTTTTTTCGTGACATATTGTACTTCATGTTAGTGGTAAAATTTCTATGATATGACTTCCGTTTATTTATGAAAAAAAAATAACATTTTGAAACTTTTGCAACTTTCAAAATTTGAATTTTTATGCCCTTAAATCAGAGAGTCATGTCACACAAAATACTTAATAAATAACATTTTCCTCATGTCTACTTTACATCAGCACAATTTTGGAAACAACATTTTTTTGTTAGGAAGTTATACAGTAAAGGTTAAAAGTTGACCAGTGATTTCTCATTTTTTCAACAAAATTTACAAAACCATTTTTTTTAGGGACCACCTCACATTTGAAGTGACTTTGTGGGGTCAATATAACAGAAAATACTCAAAAGTGACACCACTCTAAAAACTGCATCCCTCAAGGTGCACACAACCACATTCAAGAAGGTTATTTAACCCTTCAGTTGCTTCACGAGAACTAAAGCAATGTGGAAGGAAAAAAATGAACATTTTACTTTGTTCACAAAAATTTTCTTTGGAACCAATTTTTTTTATTTTCACAAGGGTAAAATGAGAAAATGGACCACAAAATTTGTTCTGCAATTTCTGCTGAGTATGCCAATACCCCATATGTGGGGAAAAGCCACTGTATGGGTGCATGGCAGGCCTCAGAAAGGAGGGAGCACAATTTGACTTCTTGACCGCAAAATTGGTTGGAATCAATGGTGGCGCCATGTCGCGTTTGGAGACCCCTTGATGTACCTAAACAGTGGAAACTCCCCAATTCCAACTCCAACTCTAACCCCAACACACCCCTAACCCTAATCCCAACCCTAACCATAACCCTAACCACAAACCTAACCCCCACACACCCCTAACCATAATCCCAACGCTAATCAGAACCCTAACCACAAACCTA
Organism: Ranitomeya variabilis; assembly: GCF_051348905.1. NCBI lineage: Eukaryota > Metazoa > Chordata > Amphibia > Anura > Dendrobatidae > Ranitomeya > Ranitomeya variabilis. The sequence continues at coordinate 406,166,787 of NC_135237.1, forward strand.
ACCCTAACACACCCCTAACCCTACTCCCAACCCTAACCATAATCTCACCCATAGCCACAACCATAGCCACAACCATAACCCCAACCCTAACCCTAGCACTAACCCTAGCCCTAACCCTAACTTTAGCTCAACTCACTTTAGCCCAACCCTGACCCTAACTTTAGCCCTACTCACATTAGCCCAACCCTAACACTAACTTTACCTGAACTCACTTTAGCCAAACTCACTTTAGCCCAACTAATGGAAAAATGAAAATAAATAAATATTTTTTATTTAATTATTTTTAACTTAGGGGGTGATAAAAGGGGGTTTTATTTACTATTTTTTTACTTTGATCACTGTGATAGGGTCTATCACAGTGATCAAAATGAACCAATAGGAAAAATGTCCTATTGTTGCCGGGTGCCGGCCGGCAGATCTCGGCGGGCACACCTCGCATGCGCTCACCATTTTCTTCCAGAAGAATATGCCGGCGGCCCGGGGGACTTCATGGGGGGATGCAGGGACACCAGAGATACTGTGGGGAAGTGATTGGGGCACCCTATTTCTCTCTCCTCTGATGTGCGATCACATCAGAGGAGAGAGAAGTTAAATGGAAAATCTCACTTTTTGTGTTCGCCGTCATACCGTTACTAACGGCGATCGCAACACCGGGGTAGGTGTCATATTCTCTGGGGTCTCAGCTACCCCCGGTAGCCGAGACCCTGGAGAAATTCCAACTCTGGGGGGCGCTATACACTTAAACCTCAGCGCCGTTAAAAAGCAGCGTTGTGGTTTAAGTATCCTTAACTGCGGCCGTTAAAAGGCTTATCAACAGTTATTAAGGGGTTAAAAATGACCCTATATTGTGAGCTTTTTTTTGAGGGTATAAAAATATGAGCATATGTAAAAAAAGACAGTTCTCAAAACGCAGGGTTGACATTTACAATCAGAAACAAGCATTGAATTTAGAATCTGGATTTAGTGGCAAAATCTGCAATTAGTGGTTTAATAATACCCTTGCTTGCTGGCACTGTGTGAAAATAATAATAAAAAAAACACCTATTAAGGTGTTGCTGCTGCAGTATATCACTGGTGTATTAATTCACAGTCGCACACTGAGTCGTGATGATGAGACTGCTACAACAGTTCACTGTATATCATTTGAATGTTGGATTTCTATTCACAGACTGAGACTATCACTCCCATTTTCCATCTGATACATCTGTACTGAAGTAGTACAACATGATCGAATTAAGTCTTTTTCTATCCTTATACTGTGTGCTCTGAGCTCCTATCCCTAAACAGTATAAGGCTAGGTTCACATTGCGTCTTTGGCGTCCGTTAGACGGACTACTCCATTAAGTCCTATGGCGGACGCATCGCTAGCGCATGCCCACAATGGGCGTGCGCTAGGGATGTGCCGTCATTGAGTGACGGACCCTGAGACGCGGGCTGCAGCGTTTCTGGGTCTGTCACTGCTAGCGCAGATAGAGCATCTGCTAGCTCTATCTTCGCTAGCACGCTGACATACCGGCACTTGCGTTAACAGCAGCCTGTTAACGCATGTGTTGAACGGGCTGCTGTTAACGCAGTGTGAACCTGGCCTAAGCATAGCATGTCATTCCTTGGCTGGCCTGTTTTATACTGACTGTGATAGTCCCTATGATTGGCTGTGCTACACAACGTGATCAGATTGCTGCAAGACATTATGGGGAAGCCGTGCTGCTGTTCCTGATGCAAATAGACTGCTCACTGAGTGTGTACCATAACTAAAATGGCGCTGGGCATTTTTTTTATCCTCTTGGATTAAATTGCAGATTGTGGATTGTTTGAATTCACATAGAACCATGAATTTCATCAAATTCGACTTGAATTTGGTCCTCCACATATCAATCCTTTCATCTCTATTAGATACAATTACAGTTATTAGGTTCTTTAGAAGAACGTAGATCTGGGGATTTATTCTGACAGAATATAGGCTGAACTGGACGGACAAATGTCTTTTTTCGGCCTTGCTAACTATGTTACTATGTTACAATTCTTTGTTTTTGGCAGTGTTCTTAAGCAAAATTGTGAGTGAGCCTACTCTCTTCAGTGAAAAACAATCAACCCCACACATGAATGGTCTTACAATGCTTTACTGTTGGCATAACACAGAACTCATGGTAGTGCTCACCTTTTCTTCTCCAGACAATCATTCTTCCACATGTCCAAACAGTCTGAAGGGTCTTCATCAGAGAAAATAATTTTACTACAGTCCTCTGTAGTCCAATCCCTGTACTTGCTGCAGAATGTCAGTCTGTAAGAAGTGCAGGAATTGGACTGATTGGACTGCAAAGGACTTGAAGAATGACTGTCTGAAAAAGAAAAGGCGAGCCCTATTATGAGTCCTGTATCATGCCATCAGTAAAGCATCCTGTGACCATACATCTGTGGGATTGTTTTTCATCCAAAGGCATGGGCTCACTCAAAATTTTGCCTAAGAACCGTTCTATGAATAAAATATGGTATCTAAACATACTCCAATAGCAACTTCTCCCAAATAATCAAGTGCAACTTGGTGTTGAACAATGCTTTTTCTAGAATGGTGGATAAAAATGACAAAACATTTATAGTTTAGTCTATGGCCAGGAAACTCCCTAAATCTCCATCCCATTTTAAACATGTGGTCTACCCTCAAAAAGTCGGTTGACAAACATAAATAGAGAAATTGTTATAAAGTTGAAGCACTACTTAGACAAGAATTTGTTCCATCAGTCTGGATTTGGCCCAGAAGCGGATATCCAGCATGTTAAGTTGAATTCTACAAGTCTTGAAAAATGAGGGTTAACACTGGAAATATTGAGTCGATAAAAATGTAAGATCAAGGTGCAAAATGCAAGTCCTCATACTGCTCCACTGACGGAAACATAAAAAAGCTACCGATGTAAGAAAATGGTGACTCAAACCAAATTTTTTTTATAAGGTTTTGATTTTTTTTTTACAAAAAAATTATGAAAACAAAATGAAAAAAATCATATAAGTTTGGTATCACTGTACTTATACTGACCTGAAGAATTATACTGTGAGGTGATTTTTCTCTGTATATTGAATGCTGTAGGAACAAAACCAAAAATCCATGACGGAATCGCTTATTAATTTTCACTATGTTACTGAAAGTTGATTTTTGTTTACATTACATGGTAGAGTGAATTGTTCATTCAAAACTACAACTTGTCATTTAAAAACCAAGCCCCATACGGCTATGATGACAGACAAATTAAAACGTTATGACATTTTGTGGCGCACTATGTCCCGGCGAAATTCTTCCGGGACATAGTGTGCCGGCGCATGCGCGCTAATGCTTTTCGGCTTTGCCCGCAGTTGGGCAAAGCATACTGCGCGTGCGCAAGGCAAGATTGCATTGCGCACGTGTGTACTATGGAGGCAACCTAATCCAATTCAAGACAATATTGCGGCCTGCGGGAAAGGAAGGGGTGAATGAAAGCACAGAAAACACCGCCCATCGGACCATAAACAGAGCCCGCCAAATTCAGGTGACAGAGTCCCTTTAATATGGAGTCTGAGGGATGCAGAAATGGATGATAATGGATGATAATACTGGCAATTTGAGTATTTTTTCTTTGTTCTTCCATTATTATACAGTACAGACCAAAAGTTTGGACAAACCTTCTCATTTAAAGATTTTTCTGTATTTTCATGACTATAAAAATTGTACATTCACACTGAAGGCATCAAAACTATGAAATAAAACACATGTGGAATTATATACTTAACAAAAAGTGTGAAACAACTGAAAATATGTCTTATATTCTAGGTTCTTCAAAGTAGCCACCTTTTGCTTTGATGACTGCTTTGCACACTTTTGGCTTTCTCTTGATGAGCTTCAAGAGGTAGTCACCGGGAATGGTTTTCACTTCACAGGTGTGCCCTGTTAAGTTTAATAAGTGGGATTTCTTGCCTTATAAATGGGGTTGGGACCATCAGTTGTGTTGTGCAGAACTCTGGTGGATACACAGCTGATAGTCCTACTGAATAGACTGTTAGAATTTGTATTGTGGCAAGAAAAAAAGCAGCTAAGTAAAGAAAAACGAGTGGCCATCATTACTTTAAGAAATGAAGGTCAGTCAGTCCAAAAAATTAGGAAATCTTTGAAAGTGTCCCCAAGTACAGTGGCAAAAACCATCAAGCGCTACAAAGAAACTGGCTCACATGAGGAACGTCCCAGGAAAGGAAGACCAAGAGCCACCTCTGCTTCTGCGGATAAGTTTATCCGAGTCACCAGCCTCAGAAATCACAGGTTAACAGCAGCTCAGATTACAGACCAGGTCAATGCCACACAGAGTTCTAGGAGCAGACACATCTCTACAACAACTGTTAAGAGGAGACTTTGTGCAGCATGCGTTCATGGTAAAATAGCTGCTAGGAAATCACTGCTAAGGACAGGCAACAAGCAGAAGAGACGTGTTTGGGCTAAAGAACACAAGGAATGGACATTAGACCAGTGGAAATCTGTGCTTTGGTCTGATGAGTCCAAATTTGAGATCTTTGGTTCCAACCACCGGGTCTTTGTGCGACGTAGAAAAGGTCAACGGATGGACTCTACATGCCTGGTTCCCACCGTGAAGCATGGAGGAGGAGGTGTGATGGTGTGGGGGTGCTTTGCTGGTAACACTGTTGGGGATTTATTCAAAATTGAAGGCATACTGAACCAGCATGGCTACCATAGCATCTTGCAACGGCATGCTATTCCATCCAGTTTGCATTTAGTTGGACTATCATTTATTTTTCCACAGGACAATGACCCCAAACACACCTCCAGGCTGTGTAAGGGCTATTTGACCAAGAAGGAGAGTGATGGGGTGCTACGCCAGATGACCTGGCCTCCACAGTCACCATACCTGAACCCAATCGAGATGGGTTGGGGTGAGCTGGACCACAGAGTGAAGGCAAAAGGGCCAACAAGTGCTAAGCATCTCTGGGAACTCCTTCAAAATTGTTGGAAGACCATTCCTGGTGACTACCTCTTGAAGCTCATCAAGAGAATGCCAAGAGTGTGCAAAGCAGTCATCAAAGCAAAAGGTGGCTACTTTGAAGAACCTAGAATATGACATATTTTCAGTTGTTTCACACTTTTTTGTTAAGTATATAATTCCACATGTGTTAATTCATAGAAAAATGTTTAAATGAGAAGGTGTGTCCAAACTTTTGGTTTGTACTATATATAAGATTAAATTCTGTCAAGAAACCAATAAAACATATAAAATAAGATGCAAGATAAACATATGATAGTTTACTTAGCAATGAAGCAGATGTGGAACCCAGCGTGCTTGTGATGGTTTCATAAAAATACCAGAGGAAAACATATGTGGTCTTCTTTGGCTTTTTCCTGGGGAGAAAAAAAATGTAAATTGGTATCTCCTGTGCCCTCAGTGTTGTCTTTAGCCACGTCAGCCCGAGCATGTATTCACATAACTGTATTTAATAACATTTACCTTTGCTAACCTGTGTTTTGATAACTTAAATTGTTGGACTCACATCATTTTTTTACACACATGGAAGTGTTTAGTGGATTTCCTTCTGACCAGTAGGAGTCCATAAAACAAGGCAATGATCTCTTTTTTTTAATTACTTGAGAAAGACTTGAAGGAGAGTAAGGTTAAAGGTGGAATAGATCATGGATGAATAGAGATAATTTATATTTGGAAATGAAAAAAAATTAGAAAAAAAAATCTACTATGTCCATCGTAAGCTGAACGTTTTACACTGTGATGCCTAATATCTGTCCCCTGTCTATATACATTTATTAACCATTGGCTGTAGGTCTAAGGGGTATCATTTCTCCTTATGGAGAGTGACATACCATCTCTGGCTTGTCAAGGTAAGGAGGCTTATTTGCCGTACAATGCTCCTCTGGGAAATTAAATATGCAAATTGCCTCTTCTAAGAAAAAGAGGACTTATCTCTATAGCGCCACCTGTTGGAAGTAGCGATCCTACTAGTCACAATCAACCCTCTAACGAGTCGTGCAATATGACTTAGGATAAAAGCCAAATCAGTATCTCAATTCACAGACACGGTGTTTCGGGCTGTTGGCCCTCGTCAGTGCGAAGCATGAGAACTGATTTGGCTAGGTGAGAGACTCTGGACTGAGGTCTAAGGGGTATCGTTTCTCCTTATGGAGAGTGGCATACCATCTCTGGCTTGTCAAGGTAAGGAGGCTTATTTGCCATGCAATGCTCCTCTGGGAAATTAAATATTTAATTTCCCAGAGGAGCATTGTACGGCAAATAAGCCTCCCTACCTTGACAAGCCAGAGATGGTATGTCACTCTCCATAAGGAGAAATGATACCCCTTAGACCCCAGTCCAGAGCCATTGGCTGTAGTAACTGTTAGTCAGGGCTGGAAGGATAAGGGCAATATTTTTTTTGACTGATACTGTTGAGGAGAGCCATAAGATCAAATACTTAATTAACCTCAAGACATAAGAGGTTGAGAGAAGTGACCCACAACGTGTATTGTTTAACCTTACTTAAGCTTTCTCAGATCAAAGTGAGACCCTAAAGATGGCTGCCATTTCCTGTATCAGCACACCATGTGCTGATATCCAAGATGATGCCCACCTTGATGACCTCATGGATCCGCCCACAGTGATGCCCACCTTGATGACCTCATGGACCAACCCACCCTGATGACCTCATGGATCCGCCCACAGTGACGCCCACCTTGATGACCTCATGGACCAACCCACCCTGATGACCTCATGGATCCACCCATGGACTTGCTCATTGCCCAACCCACTAACCAATGGAATACATCCGATCACTCCCATTTTAGAGCTAACCGAGCCCCCCTTACAGGGGTTATATAAACCTGTGTTCTGACTAAATAAAGCCCCTTGGAGCTGAGCCATAGATTGATCAAGGAGAGTTTACATCTGACTGTATGTTGTCATATGTTATTTCTTTGGTGCGCACCTGATCAATATCCATTAGGCCAGGAGTGGGCAACTAGAGAGTGAACATTTATTAATTGTTCAACCTAACAATATGAGTATTGGATTGGAGTACATCAGGCATCCAAAGTAGAACTCGGTAAAGTAACACAGGAAAAGCTGAAACATCAGGGAAGATTTACTAAGCTAAAAGTGTCAGAATTCTAGTTCAATGTGCACCATATAATACTGTATGTTGCATATTCACCATATTTATTATGTTTTGGATATTTTTCCAGTCTCTCTCCACAAAGGTTGTAGCTTAGCTGAAAATGGTTTGATATATTGCAACGTGCCAAATTAAAGTCATGAAGTAACTGAACTTATACAAGAGAATCTAAAGATGATCCACATTTTTTAAACTGTGATAGATTTTGGTACATTTTAAAATTAGACTACGTTTTCATCTCTAAAAATTAGATTTTAGTTTTAATAAGTCTGCTCCACAGCATGTATTAAGTATAACACAGGGTATCATTTTTCGGGAGCTGGAACACATGATGGTATAAGTGCAATGTGTAGGTGCACATTCATAGTGTGGCCATTAACAAACAAAGCCTAGGATAAAAACAAAAGCAGTTAAGTTGGAAGCAATGTCAAATACAAAACATGCAAAGAATCTATATCTATGCTGTATAGCTGGCTACATAATTAATATTTTTTTATTGTTAAAAAGGGTTATCTGGGCACAAGAAAAACAAACAAAAAATTATCTGGCTGTCCTTGTACCCCGTGTTATATTTATTTTTATTTTAACTCCCCTGCATCCATCCTTGTGGTTTGCTATTATATACATTTAGAACATCCTTTGAGCTCTAATTCTGTTCCTCTAGACTACATTACCAAGGAGCAGTGCTTTATCTATCCCACAGCTCACACACACGAATCTCAATAATTCCTATACAAATCTCAAATTAGTTAAATCACTGCCCACAGTCTCTACATCTTATTATTCCTCCCACTACATTAAGTATGTGCTATCCTGAAACTATCCTCTTACATGTGCTGACACACCCCTGAAGTCAGTAATGGTACATATACCACACAAATGGAGGGTACTGTAGAGGGGAAATTAAACATTTAATGTAGTCATCTTTTCTAACGTAACCTTGCACTCTGGAATGCCCAACATCTTCCCCACCAGCTAAAGCCACTAGCTGATAAAATTACATGATCTGTGGGGAATAGTGATGAGCAAGCATGCTCAGCACTACTCAATAGAGCATGGGGGTGCCCAGGCACTCTCGCTGCTCAATTGAGTTTCGTGGGTGCTCGAGCACCATGTTCAAGCTCCTTGCCAGCGTTTTTTGCAGCTATACAGCCAATAAAAAAGTTAAGATTGCCTGCCATACATGGTAATGCAGTAGCCATGTTGGCTACTGGCATTCCTGTGACTGGCCGGCCGTATTACTCTTCAGATCTTAGAGAAGACCCATTGACGCGATGCTCAGCACACTGTCCTCTGGAAGCAGTTCAAGGAGAGTTATAGGCATGAGAGCTTAGATTAATATCCCCATTAATATTATAAAGTTGCACCCTTTAGTGCCTTTCATGTGGCACTAAAGGGTGTTTTCATCCTTTTTTAAGCCTAATAAATAAATAATTAATAAAAAAAAAAATGATGTTGATAACCAGCAAAGGTAAAAGACAAAAGACTTTCTGTTTCAACCAAGACCAGAGAAAAGAGAAGAATTTACTGGATAGAAAGGCAAAATGAGCAATTGTAAGTACATGGTGCTATATAACATGATGACTGCAATATTTTAAGAGAATAATACTTTGATGGGTGGAGTGCTTTTTTAAGCAACCTAACAACATCTGTCATTCTCTTTTGCATTTCTCTCATTTCAGTTATTTATGTATTTGACTGGAAGATGCAAAGAAATTTGCATCTAAATGCAGAAGTATTATTTTATGAGCTGATTTTTCATTTTTATTTTTAATAATTCTACATCTTTGCAAGCTAAATAATTCAGTGGATGGAGGGGAGTATAAAAGTTACAAAGTACAGAGGCACAGTCTGTGCTTAGAACTGGGAGCCAAAATTAGAACTTTAGAAAACATTGGAACAGATAAAAGATAAAGGACTGATTTAAAGTGTTTTTCCAAATATCAAGAGAGATGTTAAAAAAAACCCATAAATTCCCACCGATTAAATAAATATGCAACTGTAACTTGATAAGTGTCTTAACTCAAAATGCATCTAAGGGTATGTGCACACGTTCAGGATTTCTTGCAGAAATTTCCTGAAGAAAACCGGAAATTTTCTGCAAGAAATCCGCATTTTTTTTTTTGCGTTTTTTTTCCGTTTTTTTCGCGGTTTTTTAGCATTCTGCAAGCGTAATTAGCTTGCAGAATGCTAAAGTTTTCCAAGCGATCTGTAGCATCGCTTGGAAAACTGACTGACAGGTTGGTCACACTTGTCAAACATAGCGTTTGACAAGTGTGACCAACTTGTTACTATAGATGCTGCTTTTGCAGCATCTATAGTAAAAGATAGAACGTTTAAAAATAATAAAAAAAATAAAAAAAATGCTTATACTCACCCGCAGACATCAGATCTCCTCACCGGCGTCCGTTCCGTATAGATGGTGTGTGCGCGCAGGGCCTTCCATGACGTCACGGTCACGTGAGCGGTCTCGGCCAATCACAGGACAGTGACGTCATTCGGCAAGGTCCTTCACCGCACACCAGCTACAGGAACCAGCCAGCGTGCAGCACAGAGGCGGGAACACTTCGGGGGACATCGAGGGTGAGTATAGGACTATTTTTTATTTTAATTCTTATTTTTTTACCAATTATATGGTGCCCAGTGCGTGGAGGAGAGTCTCCTCTCCTCCACCCTGGGTACCAACCGCACATAATCTGCTTACTTCCCGCATCGTGGGCACAGCCCCGTGCGGGAAGTAAGCAGATCAATGGACCCCTAGGTGTGCGGAATCCCCTGCAATTCCGCATTTTAATGAACATGTTGCTTTTTTTTCCGCGATGCGATTTTTTCGCCGAAAAAAAGGCTACATTTGCACAAGAAATGCGGAATACACTGTAAATAATAGGAGGCATATGTAAGCGTTTTTTTCGCGTTTTTATCACGTTTTTATAGCGAAAAAACGCGAAAAAAACGCGAAAAATACTGAACGTGTGCACATGGCCTTAATGTTTAGTTTGTTTGCACACCTGCCATAACCCTTTCCTGACTGTGCAATTTTTTGTGCTTTCATTTTTTCTTACCCTTATTCCAAGCCATAGCTTTTATATTTGTGTGTGTACATAGCATAGCCATATGACTGACAGCATTCATTTCACAGTGTAATATACTGAAAAACTAAAAAAAAAAAAAACAAGTGTACGAAATGGTGAAAAAAGAAAAAGCCATTTTTTTAAAATTTCCTTTTTAAGCCATTGAGGTGTAAAAATGACCTGGCAGCATAATTTTACAGGTCAGCAAGATTAAAGCAATACCAAACTGAACTAGTTTTTTATTTTTTAGTGGTTTAAAAAAAATAATATTCAGTTTGTGTCAGTAATTTCTGAAACCCGTAACTTTTTTTTTCTCTTGACAGATGTATAGGGCTTGTTTTTTGTGTATTGAGCTGTTATTTTTATTGGTACCATTTTGATATGTATAAAACATTTTGATTGCTTTTTATTCTATTTTTGTGAGAGGTGCATTGAGCGAAAAGAAAACAGCAATTCTGGTGCTTCCATTTTAAATTCTTCATGCTGTTTGCCGTATGGATTAATTAATTTTATATTTTGATAGAGCATAATCTTATGGATTAGGCAATACCCAAAATGTATACCTTTTCTTTTTTGCTTCTTAACTTTTGGATTGGGAAATGGAAAGTTATTCAAGCGATTGTTTGCTTTTATTATACTGTATAATGCAATACACTAGTAGTAAAAATCATTGCATTGCGGCCCACAAGCTTCAAGCTACACCACTGCATATATCAGTACCATATTGGTATGTCTTTTGTTAGGATGGGGGTTAAGTAAGTATGACACACCTTTAACAGAAGGAAAGTGAAACACATTAAACTGTGATCCACACAGACAGGGAAAGATGTACACTTGAGCTTTTAGTCAAGCTCAACTGCTCTCTATCACTTTACACATCCAAAATAACCAATAATAATGCCAGTGAACATATCATACTCAATACCAGTTCTACACAGGCACTTTGCAAAGTGTTACATGACACACCCTATAAATTATGCTGAAATAGTGTGAGTCAGAAGAAACAGATTTAGTCACCCACAGGTGATGACTTCACAGATTGTAATTGCAGGCGTAACTTCTGATACTAATCTTGTATATGATTCAGAACGATAGCCATTATCCTTTTTTATTTGAAAATTTAAAACATGATAACAATATCCAATTGGTCTTATGCGTATTGAGCACTGCATGCTCTTAGCCATAGAATACTTGACTGGACCATGTACACAAGTTAAAACTAAAATACAGACCAATCACACAGGGGCAGCCCCACCTGGTAGTTGCTCTATTGTACTTGACTCTAGGAACAACATGCACTGTTACCCCAACATATTCTGTTTAAACTCTAATTCAATAAATGTATTTTATTTGCAATTTTTGTTCTAGTTTCTACCTCTATAGTGCTTATTCAAATATTTAATGCTATTAACCCCTTCATGACCTTGGACGTATCTATTGTGGGGGTGTTCAGCTAACATGACAGCTGACACCTGGCACTCACTGCCAAGAGTGGTGAACACATCGCTCCCGGTAGTTTAGCCCTCTAAATGCTGCAATCAATATTGAGCTCAGTATTTAGAAAGCAGTTAGAGGGAGGGGGCTCCATCTGCCCTCCAATCGGTGCCCCATCATCGTGAGGGACGGATTGTTGCCATGGTGACCCAGCATTTCCATAACAACATCCAGGTCCCCAGACACTAGCTTGTTGGACCATGTGCATTGCATGGTCTAACAAGCTTGTGTCTGCAGCACTGACAGCATATAAAGTATAGCAATGGTCCTGCATTGCTAGTCTTTATAACCGCAATTAGACTACTGAAAGTAAAAAAGTAAAACAAAAATTGTAAAAACATATCTTTTTTTAATCACAAAATAATATTGTACCCATAAATAAACATTTTTATAAAAAAATAAATAAACAAAAAAGTACACGTATTTAGTATTGCCACTTCCGGAATGACCTGACCTATAAAACTGTCCCACTAGTTAACCTTGTGGACCACAGTTTTGTGCACCTCTGAAAAGAAGGATACTGCAGAACAGAGGCCAGACGGAATTCAGAGTAACTCTGCTGCCTCATTCTATTTTGTTTCTTGTAGATTTTGCATGCTTTATGGCCAAAGTGAACATGCGTTTATGTGCTGCATGAATACCAATTTAAACCAAGCTCAATTTTTTTGTTTTTTCTTTCTATTTTAGCGTTCTGCGCAAGCTGGGGTATGGCCTCCATCCCTTTAGCTGAAAATTGCATTTATAAGCCTTTCTAGGCTGCTGTCCACAGGTCAGGACATCGCCCTTTGTCTGCCTTTATTCACACACTGAGGTCAACTCTGACACATGGTAAGATTTTAATATAAGAAAGTGTAGGACCGTCCCGATCAGGGTCACCTTGTTGATGGTGGGAAGGCTTTTATGCTATTTTTTTTATATAAAACAATATTACTAAGAACCTTGTGTTATTTATATGCATTTCTGCTTTTTACTTATTTAGTTACAGCAGGGTTTATGTTTATTTTGTTTCTTGTAGTTTTGCCTCATTCTACTGAATAGATTTCTCGGGCATTTCATTTGAATCATGTAATTTAGAGATTTAGATGGAAACGCCGATATAAGTGCTCAGCGTAGAGCACCGGACAAATGTGATGCCAAATGTTATGTAAAATGTTCCCAATACAAGCTTCAACTCAATCCACATAAAAATCAAGTCCCCACTCAGGTCCATCATCTGTTAACAGAAATATAAGGGGCTTTCACGTTACTGGTAGTACAAAGGCTCTGGAAAAGCACTACTGCTCCTCTCCCCCCAAAAAATAAATCCAGAAAATTCTGCACTCCCAAATCTAAATGCTCCTCTCTCTTCTGAGGAGTGCATGTCTCCAGAAACATGAGCTATGCATAATGTACTGGGCACTACAATAGCAGATTTTCACTCAGCAACATCCTCTGCTGCTTATTTCTGGAAAACACCCATGGAGTTCAAATCATTACTACACTTGTAGATAAATTCCCAAAGGGGTATAATTTCCAAAATGCTGTCACTTAAGTGGGGTATTTTGCTCTTCTAGCACTTAAGGGCTCTGTATATGGAGTCTGCAAACTATGTTAGGAGAATCTGTGCTCCAGGACGCAAATAGTGCTCCGTCCCTCCCGAATCTCGCCCTGTGGCTAAGCCATACTGTACAGCCACATATGAGGTATTTTCACATTCAGCCAAAATTGTAGGACAAATTTTGGTACCTTTTTTTACCCATTTCCCTTTGTGAAAATGTAAAATCTGGGGTTAAAACAACATTTTTGTGGTAAAAATATAATTATTTTTTCTATACTGCCCAATGGCATAAAATTCTGTGAGACACCAGTGGTGTCAATATGATCACTGCACCCTTATATGAATTCATTAAGAGGTATAGTTTGTAAAATGGGGTCAGTGCTGTTCTGTCACTTCAGGGGCTCTCCCAGTGAGTCATGGCACCCGCAAACGAAAAAAGTAAAATCTGCACTAAATTATGGTGTGAAGACAAAAGAAAAAATCCAGCTCACCATAGTTGTAGTCCCTGGAGGCTCGGAGCACGGAAACACTGTGTCAAGGCGTGAGGAATGCAGGAAATAGAAAAAAATCCAGCTCAACGAGGTGGTGAAAAAGCAAAGTCTTGGTACTTTATTCACTTCATATCAAAAAATAGAGGATAAAACAACAGCACAATATAATTAAAAACACTATCTACGCGTTTCTGGTGACATAGCACCCTTAGTCATGATAACTTTAGTGCAGCCTGTTCTATGCTTTTATGCTAGCAACCAGTAGGCACACCGGTGCTATAACTAATTACAAAAGGTAATCTAGTCAAAATGAAAAACACATGATAGTGTGTGCAAGCTGCAATTAGTTGCACAAGACAGATAGAAAAAAAGCACAGAAAAAAAAAACCACAACAAGCAGACTACATGTATACTTTGGCTATATAAAAGGAAATACAGAATACATATATGTCATTCCATAATAATTCGTTGTTTACAAATGAAGCATGTGGAGTTATGTGACATATAATAATAAATATCCAAAAAGTTTTTGATATATCAAATTCTTTATGAAGTAGCTGGAAGAAAATGATTAGAGCAATGTCATAATGAAAGACCTGTTGGGTGTTTCATTTATATGTTCCAAGATAATCATTCGAAGAGAATTTTTATTCAAAGAAGATTTATACACAGGATCTTGAGCGATCTCTAAATCGGAGACCTATGAAGATATATAAATAAATAAAGAATTCTAATTATTGGCATGATGATGGTTATAAGAATACAAAAAATGATTAAGGAGGCGGATATTAATTTACTGGATAAGAAACCTATGGACTGCATTGGAGACATTCGGGGGCAAAAGTAAACGTGAAACAGTGGAGCAGCGGTCAGCTACACAGAGAGGGGGGAGAACATCGCAAATCTGTAGATCTGACAGGTGAGTTTGAGCACCATAAAGGTGCTGAAGCCTGTCGTTAAAAAACAAAAAATTATATATATTTTTTGTTAGTATACATACTTAATGAAATACCTCGATTGTGTCTAAAGAATTCTAATTATTGGCATGGTGATGGTTATGAGGATACAAAAAATGATTAAAGAGGCAGGTATTAATTTACTGAATAAGAAACCTATGGACTGCATTGAAGACATTCGGGGGCAAAAGTAAACGTGAAACAATGGAGCAGCGGTCAGCTACACAGAGAGGAGGAGAACATTGTAAATCTGACAGGTGAGTTCGAGCACCATAAAGGTGCTGATACCTGTCATTAAGAAAAAATATATATATGTTTTGTTAGTATACATACTTAATGAAATACCTCTACCTCGATTGTATATGAAGACCTGTATCCGACAAAAGCTGCAGAAGAGAAAAATTTCATAAATAATAATATTACACACCAATAGGGAGTGATGTTGATACGAGCATTAGCTCGAACGCCCAAACCATGTCTGGAAACCGATATCCGGCGAAAGCAGAAAAATGGAGATGGCACTACATATTGCAATTTTCCCAAACTGAATCCATTATGGATGTTTGTTATATTTGCTTTACTGTTATTATGATAGGATATAAATCCCAAAGGGGAAAAAAAATTATTAAAATTAAGTTATATACGTTTTAAGGAAAATGACACTAATAGAAAAGCATGATGTCCTTTCTCTTATTGAGACCATGAGGTATTCTGGTCCCCAATTTAAAGATCCACCAAGTCTCCCTGTTTCTAAGGGTAATCTCAGTATCTCCTCCTCTAAAGGGTCTATGTGTCCTCTCAATTGCGTAAACTTTTAATGAGTTGAGGTTCGATTGATGTTGGTTAATAAAATGTTGTGACACTTGTGACATATTTCTATGGGTGTTACCATTTTCCACATCATAAATATGCTCACGGATTCTTGTTTTAAGTGGACGTATCGTGCTCCCCACATACTTAAGATGGCAAATTGTACATTCCATAATGTAAACCACGTTGGTGGTGTTACAATTAAGGAATGTTTTGATTTGGTACGTTTTTTAGTTGTTTGCATCCGTGAAGTCGGAGCATTTCTGTGTAAATTTACAGATTTTACAGATTGAGGCACCACATTTGTGGAAGCCCTTAATGTTAAGCCAGTTGGAAGGCTGAGCATGGGATGTGTTTAAAGAGCTGGGTGATAAACTAAAGCCCAATGATGGTGCTTTTCTTGACACAATTCTGCATCCATGTTTTAATATGGACGCAATATCAGGATCTTCCTGTAAGATGGTTAGGTTGTTTCTCATCAGTTTACTGATAGAAGCAAATTGGTTGCTATATTGAAAGACAACGGTAATAGGGTTAGTGAAACCTGTTTTTTTATTCTGTTTTGATTTAAACCGTGGTGATGATGGTTATAAGAATACAAAAAATGATTAAGGAGGCGGATATTAATTTACTGGATAAGAAATCTATAGACTGCATTGGAGACATTCGGGGGCAAAAGTAAACGTGAAACAGTGGAGCAGCGGTCAGCTACACAGAGAGGGGGGAGAACATCGCAAATCTGTAGATCTGACAGGTGAGTTCGAGCACCATAAGGGTGCTGAAGCCTGTCATTAAAAAAAAAAAATTTATATATATTTTTGTTAGTATACATACTTAATGAAATACCTCGATTGTGTCTAAAGAATTCTAATTATTGGCATGGTGATGGTTATGAGGATACAAAAAATGATTAAAGAGGCAGGTATTAATTTACTGAATAAGAAACCTATGGACTGCATTGAAGACATTTGAGGGCAAAAGTAAACGTGAAACAATGGAGCAGCGGTCAGCAACACAGAGCGGAGGAGAACATCGCAAATCTGTAAATCTGACAGGTGAGTTCGAGCACCATAAAGGTGCTGATACCTGTCATTAAGAAAAAATATATGTATGTTTTGTTAGTATACATACTTAATGAAATACCTCTACCTCGATTGTATATGAAGACCTGTATCCGACAAAAGCTGCAGAAGAGAAAAATTTCATAAATAATAATATTACACACCAATAGGGAGTGATGTTGATACGAGCATTAGCTCGAACG
Source organism: Ranitomeya variabilis (assembly GCF_051348905.1). Classification (NCBI taxonomy): domain Eukaryota; kingdom Metazoa; phylum Chordata; class Amphibia; order Anura; family Dendrobatidae; genus Ranitomeya; species Ranitomeya variabilis. The sequence goes on from NC_135237.1 coordinate 406,183,556, forward strand.
CCCAAACCATGTCTGGAAACCGATGTCCGGCGAAAGCAGAAAAATGGAGATGGGGGCCAAGTACTCACCATCTCTCGCCAATTTGGTGATGAGCTGGTGGGAGGAGTCATATATTTATAATGTAGAGAATCCATTCAAGGACTGCATATTTTGGTACGGTAGATACATCGATGACATCATTATGGTGTGGAATTCCGATGTATCTACCGTACATAACTTAATTGACTACTTCAATAGTAATCTGTTTAATTTAAGTTTCACCGCTCGCCAGGAACACACAAGCATAGAGTTCCTGGACCTAAAACTCAAAGGTGTAAACAACATTCCTGTAGTGACATCAACTTTTAGAAAAAATACAGCGGGGAATACAATATTGAGGGCAAACAGTCATCATCCTAAGCATACAATCAAAAGCATACCTGTGGGGGAAATGGTTAGGGCAAAACGAAATTGCAGCACACAGGAAGATTATTCTAGAGAGGTTGAGGAAATCAAAGCAAGACTCACACAGAGAGGTTACAGCAAAGGGTATTTACAAAGGGCGGAAAAAATAGTAAAGAAAAAACCACGGTTTAAATCAAAACAGAATAAAAAAACAGGTTCCACTAACCCTATTACCGTTGTCTTTCAATATAGCAACCAATTTGCTTCTATCAGTAAACTGATGAGAAACAACCTAACCATCTTACGGGAAGATCCTGATATTGCGTCCATATTAAAACATGGATGCAGAATTGTGTCAAGAAAAGCACCATCATTGGGCTTTAGTTTATCACCCAGCTCTTTAAACACATCCCATGCTCAGCCTTCCAACTGGCTTAACATTAAGGGCTTCCACAAATGTGGTGCCTCAATCTGTAAAATCTGTAAATTTACACAGAAATGCTCCGACTTCACGGATGCAAACAACCAAAAAACGTACCAAATCAAAACATTCCTTAATTGTAACACCACCAACGTGGTTTACATTATGGAATGTACAATTTGCCATCTTAAGTATGTGGGGAGCACGATACGTCCACTTAAAACAAGAATCCGTGAGCATATTTATGATGTGGAAAATGGTAACACCCATAGAAATATGTCACAAGTGTCACAACATTTTATTAACCAACATCAATCGAACCTCAACTCATTAAAAGTTTACGCAATTGAGAGGACACATAGACCCTTTAGAGGAGGAGATACTGAGATTACCCTTAGAAACAGGGAGACTTGGTGGATTTTTAAATTGGGGACCAGAATACCTCATGGCCTCAATAAGAGAAAGGACATCATGCTTTTCTATTAGTGTCATTTTCCTTAAAACGTATATAACTTAATTTTAATAATTTTTTTTCCCCTTTGGGATTTATATCCTATCATAATAACAGTAAAGCAAATATAACAAACATCCATAATGGATTCAGTTTGGGAAAATTGCAATATGTAATGCCATCTCCATTTTTCTGCTTTCGCCGGATATCGGTTTCCAGACATGGTTTGGGCGTTCGAGCTAATGCTCGTATCAACATCACTCCCTATTGGTGTGTAATATTATTATTTATGAAATTTTTCTCTTCTGCAGCTTTTGTCGGATACAGGTCTTCATATACAATCGAGGTAGAGGTATTTCATTAAGTATGTATACTAACAAAACATATATATATATATTTTCTTAATGACAGGTATCAGCACCTTTATGGTGCTCAAACTCACCTGTCAGATTTACAGATTTGCGATGTTCTCCTCCTCTCTGTGTAGCTGACCGCTGCTCCATTGTTTCACGTTTACTTTTGCCCCCGAATGTCTTCAATGCAGTCCATAGGTTTCTTATTCAGTAAATTAATACCTGCCTCTTTAATCATTTTTTGTATCCTCATAACCATCACCATGCCAATAATTAGAATTCTTTAGACACAATCGAGGTATTTCATTAAGTATGTATACTAACAAAAAATATATATAAATTTTTTTTTTAATGACAGGCTTCAGCACCTTTATGGTGCTCGAACTCACCTGTCAGATCTACAGATTTGCGATGTTCTCCCCCTCTCTGTGTAGCTGACCGCTGCTCCACTGTTTCACGTTTACTTTTGCCCCCGAATGTCTCCAATGCAGTCCATAGGTTTCTTATCCAGTAAATTAATATCCACCTCCTTAATCATTTTTTGTATTCTTATAACCATCATCATGCCAATAATTAGAATTCTTTATTTATTTATATATCTTCATAGGTCTCCGATTTAGAGATCGCTCAAGATCCTGTGTATAAATCTTCTTTGAATAAAAATTCTCTTCGAATGATTATCTTGGAACATATAAATGAAACACCCAACAGGTCTTTCATTATGACATTGCTCTAATCATTTTCTTCCAGCTACTTCATAAAGAATTTGATATATCAAAAACTTTTTGGATATTTATTATTATATGTCACATAACTCCACATGCTTCATTTGTAAACAACGAATTATTATGGAATGACATATATGTATTCTGTATTTCCTTTTATATAGCCAAAGTATACATGTAGTCTGCTTGTTGTGTTTTTTTTTTTTTTCTGTGCTTTTTTTCTATCTGTCTTGTGCAACTAATTGCAGCTTGCACACACTATCATGTGTTTTTCATGTTGACTAGATTACCTTTTGTAATTAGTTATAGCACCGGTGTGCCTACTGGTTGCTAGCATAAAAGCATAGAAGAGGCTGCACTAAAGTTATCATGACTAAGGGTGCTATGTCACCAGAAACGCGTAGATAGTGTTTTTAATTATATTGTGCTGTTGTTTTATCCTCTATTTTTTTATATGAAGTGAATAAAGTACCAAGACTTTGCTTTTTCACCACCTCGTTGAGCTGGATTTTTTTCTATTTACTAAATTATGGTGCACCTTCTCTTCTGAGTTTTGCACTGTGCCTCAAAAGTAGTTCCTGCTTATATGTAAGGTATTGGCGTACTCAGGAGAAAATGCACAACAAACTAAGAGGTTAATTTTTTCCTATTAGCCCTTCAAAAAATAACATTTTTGGCTAAAACAACATTTTAGCAGTAAAAATGTAATTATTCTTTCTTCACTGCTCAATAGTATAAATTTCTGTGAGACACATGTGGTGTCAACATGCTCACTGCACCCCTAGATAAATTAATTGACAGGTGTAGTTTGTAAAATTATGTCACTTATGGGGGTTTTCTGCTGTACTGGCTCCTCAGGCACTCTGCCAATGTGAAATGGCGCCCGAAACCATTCCAGCAAAATCTGAACTCTAATATAGCGATTCTTCCCTTCTGAGCTTTGCATTGTGCCCTAAAAGTAGTTTTTGACCACATATGGGGTATCAGTGTACTCAGGAGAAATTGCACAACAAATTTTATGGTGAAATTTCTCCTTTTACAATTGTAAAAATAAAAAAAGAAGCTAAAAGTACATTTTTGTTGGAAAAATTTGATTTTTTTTTTCATTTTCAACATCATAAAGTTCTGTGAAACACCAGGGGACTCAAGATGCTCACCACAAATCTATACATTCCTTCAGGGGTCTAGATTACAAAATGGCATCACTTGTGGGGGCTCCCACTGTTTAGGCACATCAAGGGATCTCCAAATGAGACATGCTGTCCGCTAATGATTCCAGCCAATTTTGCGCTCAAAAAGTCAAACGATTCTCCTTCCCTTCCGAGTCCTGCATTGCGCCCAAACATTAGTGTGAGGAGCTGGCCTTGTCCTAAAGACTACTGGACCAATGGACATACAGCAGAATCCACTACTCTAATGGGCGCAGATTTTTTTCAGTACGGAGCACTAGTCACTTCAAACTTATTGTTCTGTTTTATTGGAGATTTTGCTTGCTGTCTTTTATTACATAATTGCTAGATCGTTAGATTAATTGCACTAATTTCACCTGGAAAGTGTTTAGCCTCTGGAATCAATGTTTAAATTCAGTGACAGTAAGCAGAGGAAGACGTGCGGGCTAGATCTTATTTATAAGTAAGTTAAAGGTAAAAGCACTCATTCCATTACTCTTGGTAATATCTCAGAGGCCTCAGTTGAGCCATTGTTTCCTATGAGACTGTACGCTGACTTTTGTTGTATGTTAATTTGTAAATGCATGCTGATTACGTATTGCATCAGCCTACTCCACTTTACTAATCTACACAACTTAGGATAAATATGCATATTATTTGAACAATCAAAAACTGAAGGATCACGTCCCCCCACCTTCTTCCAATTATGTGGAAGAATGTCCTGTATGGGAGCTATGGATATAAAAAGTCTCTACAAAGGGGTCCTCTTTAGGAACAGCCAAGGAACCATGGTTCCATCTAGTGAAGTACAGGTATGCTGCTCTGCCCTTCACTGTACTCACAAACATGTTTGGAGAACCCCGGTTGGAACTGTACTATTGTGGTTGCCAGCTGGAGCTTGATATACATGCTACCATTGTGATATCTAACATCTGGATGTGAGGGACTATCTTAAGGACTGTTGTTGCTGGCTGGAGCTTTATACATGTGATATAGATGTGATATCTATGGTCTGGATGTGAGGATCTATCTTAACCCCTTCACCCCCAAGGGTGGTTTGCACGTTAATGACCAGGCCAATTTTTACAATTCTGACCACTGTCCATTTATGAGGTTATAACTCTGGAACGCTTCAACGGATCTTGGCGATTCTGACATTGTTTTCTCGTGACATATGGTACTTCATGATAGTGGTAAAATTTCTTCGATATAACTTGTGTTTATTTGTGAAAAAAAATGGATATTTGGTGAAAATTTTGAAAATGTCGCAATTTTCCAACTTTGAATTTTTATGCCCTTAAATCACAGACATTTGTCACGCAAAATACTTAATAAGTAACATTTCCCACATGTCTACTTTACATCAGCTCAATTTTGGAACCAAATTTTTTCTTGTTAGGCAGTTATAAGGGTTAAAAGTTGACCAGAAATTTCTTATTTTTTAAAACACCATTTTTTTTTAGGGACCACATCTCATTTGAAGTCATTTTGAGGGGTCTATATGACAGAAAATACCCAAGTGTGACACCATTCTAAAAACTGCACCCCTCAAGGTGCTCAAAACCACATTCAAGAAATTTATTAACCCTTCAAGTGTTTCACAGGAATTTTTGGAATGTTTAAATAAAAATGAACATTTAACTTTTTTTCACACAAAATTTATTTCAGCTCCAATTTGTTTTATTTTACCAAGGGTAACAGGAGAAAATGGACCCCAAAAGTTGTTGTACAATTTGTCCTGAGTACGCTGATACCCCATATGTGGGGGTAAACCACTGTTTGGGCGCATGGCAGAGCTCGGAAGGAAAGGAGCGCCATTTGACTTTTCAATGCAAAATTGACTGGAATTGACATGGGACGCCATGTTGCGTTTGGAGAGCCCCTGATGTGCCTAAACATTGAAACCCCCCACAAGTGACACCATTTTGGAAAGTGGACCCCCTAAGGAACTTATCTAGATGTGTGGTGAGCACTTTGACCCAACAAGTGCTTCACAGAAGTTTATAATGCAGAGCCGTAAAAATAAAAAATCATATTTTTTCACAAAAATGATCTTTTCGCCCCCATTTTTTTATTTTCCCAAGGGTAAGAGAAGAAATTAGACCACAAAAGTTGTTGTGCAATTTGTCCTGAGCACGTCGATACCCCATATGTGGGTGTAAACCATTGTTTGGGCGCAGGGCAGAGCTCGGAAGGGAAGGAGCGCCATTTGACTTTTCAATGCAAAATTGACTGGAATTGAGATGGGACGCCATGTTGCGTTTGCAGAGCCCCTGATGTGCCTAAACATTGAAACCCCCCACAAGTGACACCATTTTGGAAAGTAGACCCCTTATGGAACTTATCTAGATGTGGGTTGAGCACTTTGACCCAACAAGTGCTTCACAGAAGTTTATAATGCAGAGCCGTAAAAATAAAAAATCATATTTTTTCACAAAAATAAACTTTTGCCCCCATTTTTTTATTTTCCCAAGGGTAAGAAAAGAAATTAGACCACAAAAGTTGTTGTGCAATTTGTCCTGAGTACGACGATACCCCATATGTGGGGGTAAACCACTGTTTGGGTGCATAGCAGAGCTCGGAAGGGAAGGAGCACTATTTTACTTTTCAATGCAAAATTGACTGGAATTAAGATGGGACGCCATGTTGCGTTTGGAGAGCCCCTTATGTGCCTAAACATTAAAACCCCCCACAAGTGACACCATTTTGGAAAGTAGACCCCCTAAGGAACTTATCTAGATGTGTTTTGAGAGCTTTGAACCCCCAAGTGTTTCACTACAGTTTATAACGCAGAGCCGTGAAAATAAAAATTCCTCTTTTTTTTCACAGAAATGATTTTTTAGCCCCCAGCTTTGTATTTTTACAAGGGTAACATAATAAATTGGACCCCAAAAGTTGTTGTCCAATTTGTCCTGAGTACGCTGATACCCCATATGTGGGGGGGAACCACTGTTTGGGCGCATGACAGAGCTCGGAAGGGAAGGAGCGCCATTTGGAATGCAGACTTAAATAGATTGGTCTGCAGGCGTCACGTTGCATTTGCAGAGCCCCTGATGTACCCAAACAGTAGAAACCCCCCACAAGTGACCCCAAATTGGAAACTAGACCTCCCAAGGAACTTATCTAGATGTGTTGTGAGAACTTTGAACCACCAAGTGTTTCACTACAGTTTATAACGCAGAGCTGTGAAAATAAAAATTCCTCTTTTTTTTCACAGAAATGATTTTTTAGCCCCCAGCTTTGTATTTTTACAAGGGTAACATAATAAATTGGACCCCAAAAGTTGTTGTCCAATTTGTCTTGAGTACGCTGATACCCCATATGTGGGGGGGAACTACTGTTTGGGCGCATGACAGAGCTCGGAAGGGAAGGAGCGCCATTTGGAATGCAGACTTAAATGGATTGGTCTGCAGGCATCACGTTGCATTTGCAGAGCCCCTGATGTACCCAAACAGTAGAAACCCCCCACAAGTGACCCCAAATTGGAAACTAGACCTCCCAAGGAACTTATCTAGATGTGTTGTGAGAACTTTGAACCCCCAAGTGTTTCACTACAGTTTATAATGCAGAGCCGTGAAAATAAATTTTTTTTTTTTTCACAAAAATGATTTTTTAGCCCCCAGTTTTGTATTTTCACAAGGGTAACAGGATAAATTGGACCCCAAAAGATGTTGTCCAATTTGTCCTGAGTACGCCGATACCCCATATGTTGGGGTAAACCCCTGTTTGAGTACACGGGAGAGCTCTGAAGGGAAGGAGCACTGTTTTACTTTTTCAACGCAGAATTGTCTGGAATTGAGATCGGATGCCATGTCCCGTTTGGAGAGCCCGTGATGTGCCTAAACAGTGGAAACCCCCAATTATAACTGAAACCCTAATCCAAACACATCCCTTACCCTAATCCCAATGGTAACCCTAACCACACCCCTAACCCTGACACACCCCTAACCCTAATCCCAACCCTATTCCCAACCGTAAATGTAATCCAAACCCTAACCCTAACTTTAGCCCCAACCCTAACTGTAGCCTTAACCCTAGCCCTAACCCTAGCCCTAACCCTAGCCCTAACCCTAGCAATAACCCTAACCCTAGCCCTAACCCTAGCCCTAACCCTAGCCCTAGCAATAACCCTAGCCCTAACCCTAGCCCTAACCCTTACCCTAGCAATAACCCTAGCAATAACCCTAGCCCTAACCCTAACACTAGCAAAAACCCTAGCCCTAACCCTAACCCTAGCCCTAACCCTAGCCCTAACCCTAACCCTAACCCTAGCCCTAACCCTAATGGGAAAATGGATATAAATATTTTTTTTTTATTTTTTTATTTTTCCCTAACTAAGGGGGTGATGGAGGGGGGGTTTGATTTACTTTTATAGCGGGTTATTTAGCGGATTTTTATGATTGGCAGCCGTCACACACTGAAAGACGCTTTTTATTGCAAAAAATATTTTTTGCGTTACCACATTTTGAGAGCTATAATTTTTCCATATTTGAGTCCACAGAGTCATGTGAGGTCTTGTTTTTTGCGGGACGAGTTGACGTTTTTATTGGTAACATTTTTGGGCACATGACATTTTTTGATCGCTTTTTATTCCGATTTTTGTGAGGCAGAATGACCAAAAACCAGCTATTCATGAATTTTTTTGGGGGAAGGCATTTATAAAGTTCCGCGTTTGGTAAAATTGATAAAGCAGTTTTATTCTTCGGGTCAGTACTATTACAGCGATACCTCATTTATATCTTTTTTTATGTTTTGGCGCTTTTATACAATAAAAGCTATTTTATAGAAAAAATAATTATTTTGGTATCGCTTTATTCTCAGGACTATAACTTTTTTATTTTTTTGCTGATGATGCTGTATGGCAGCTCGTTTTTTGCGGGACAAGATGATGTTTTCAGCGGTACCATGGTTATTTACATCTGTCTTTTTGATCGCGTGTTATTCCACTTTTTGTTCGGCGGTATGATAATAAAGCGTCGTTTTTTGCCTCGTTTTTTTTTTTTCTCACGGTGTTTACTGAAGGGGTTAACTAGTGGGGCAGTTTTATAGGTTGGGTCGTTACGGACGCGGCAATTCTAAATATGTGTACTTTTATTGTTTTTTTTTATTTAGATAAAGAAATGTATTTATGGGAATAATTTTTTTTTTTTTTCTTTATTTAGGAATTTATTTTTTATTTATTTTTTTACACATGTGGAAAATTTTTTTTTTTTACTTTTTTACTTTGTCCCAGGGGGGGACATTACAGATCGGTGATCTGACAGTGTGCACAGCACTCTGTCAGATCGGCGATCTGCTGTGCAGGGCTGCAGGCTTACCAAGCGCCTGCTCTGAGCAGGCACTCGGTAAGCCACCTCCCTCCCTGCAGGACCCGGATGCCGCGGCCATCTTGGATCCGGGACCTGCGGCGAGGAGGGAGGTAGGAGACCCTCGGAGCAACACGATCACATCGCGTTGCTCCGGGGGTCTCAGGGAAGCCCGCAGGGAGCCCCCTCCCTGCGCGATGCATCCCTATACCGCCGGTACACCGCGATCATGTTTGATCATGGTGTGCCGGGGGTTAATGTGCTGGGGGCGGTCCATGACCGCTCCTGGCACATAGTGCCGGATGTCAGCTGCGATATGCAGCTGACACCCGGCCGCAATCGGCCGCGCTCCCCCGTGAGCACGGCCGATCGCGTATGACGTACTATCCTGTCGGTGGTCATACGGGCCCACCCCACCTCCACGGGATAGTACGTCAGATGTCAGAAAGGGGTTAAGGACTGTTGTTGTTGGCTGAAGTTTTATACATGTGATATGGTCATGATATCTATTGTCTGGATGTGAGGAACTTATTAAGGACCGTGGTTGTTGGCTGAAGCTTAATACATGTGCTATAGCGGTGATATCTATCATCTGGATGTGAGGAACTATCTTAAGGATGGTTATTGCTGGCTGGATCTTGATACACGTGCTACAGTCATGATATCTATCATCTAAATGTGAGGAATTATCTTAAGAACTGTTATTGTCTGTAGGAATGTGAGACATGTGCTACAGCTGTGGTATGGAGCATGCAGGGCTGGCGTCAGCACCCGGCGTACCTGGGCAAGCGCCGGGGCCCTGGTGAGACAGGGGGGCCCATTCAGGGCCGGTGTTAGGGGCAGGCAGCTGCCAGTGCCTAGGGCACCCGCTCCCCCAGGGGCCCTCTGCTAGCGGCACATCACGCAGCCACTATGGGGCCCCTGTGAGGCAGGGGGGCCCACCTGCCGCCAGCGCCGACTCCCCCGCTGCATTGAACTATACCGGCGTCTGCCGGTAAAGTTCAAAGCAAATGATGGAGGAGAGAACATAGTAACATAGTAACATAGTTAGTAAGGCCGAAAAAAGACATTTGTCCATCCAGTTCAGCCTATATTCCTATATTCCATCATAATAAATCCCCAGATCTATATCCTTCTACAGAACCTAATAATTGTATGATACAATATTGTTCTGCTCCAGGAAGACATCCAGGCCTCTCTTGAACCCCTCGACTGAGTTCGCCATCACCACCTCCTCAGGCAAGCAATTCCAGATTCTCACTGCCCTAACAGTAAAGAATCCTCTTCTATGTTGGTGGAAAAACCTTCTCTCCTCCAGACGCAAAGAATGCCCCCTTGTGCCCGTCACCTTCCTTGGTATAAACAGATCCTCAGCGAGATATTTGTATTGTCCCCTTATATACTTATACATGGTTATTAGATCGCCCCTCAGTCGTCTTTTTTCTAGACTAAATAATCCTAATTTCGCTAATCTATCTGGGTATTGTAGTTCTCCCATCCCCTTTATTAACTTTGTTGCCCTCCTTTGTACTCTCTCTAGTTCCATTATATCCTTCCTGAGCACCGGTGCCCAAAACTGGACACAGTACTCCATGTGCGGTCTAACTAGGGATTTGTACAGAGGCAGTATAATGCTCTCATCATGTGTATCCAGACCTCTTTTAATGCACCCCATGATCCTGTTTGCCTTGGCAGCTGCTGCCTGGCACTGGCTGCTCCAGGTAAGTTTATCATTAACTAGGATCCCCAAGTCCTTCTCCCTGTCAGATTTACCCAGTGGTTTCCCGTTCAGTGTGTAATGGTGATATTGATTCCTTCTTCCCATGTGTATAACCTTACATTTATTATTGTTAAACCTCATCTGCCACCTTTCAGCCCAAGTTTCCAACTTATCCAGATCCATCTGTAGCAGAATACTATCTTCTCTTGTATTAACTGCTTTACATAGTTTTGTATCATCTGCAAATATCAATATTTTACTGTGTAAACCTTCTACCAGATCATTAATGAATATGTTGAAGAGAACAGGTCCCAATACCGACCCCTGCGGTACCCCACTGGTCACAGTGACCCAGTTAGAGACTATACCATTTATAACCACCCTCTGCTTTCTATCACTAAGCCAGTTACTAACCCATTTACACACATTTTCCCCCAGACCAAGCATTCTCATTTTGTGTACCAACCTCTTGTGCGGCACGGTATCAAACGCTTTGGAAAAATCGAGATATACCACGTCCAATGACTCACCGTGGTCTAGCCTATAGCTTACCTCTTCATAAAAACTGATTAGATTGGTTTGACATGAGCGATTTCTCATAAACCCATGCTGATATGGAGTTAAACAGTTATTCTCATTGAGATAATCCAGAATAACATCCTGCAGAAACCCTTCAAATATTTTACCAACAGTAGAGGTTAGACTTACTGGCCTATAATTTCCAGGTTCACTTTTAGAGCCCTTTTTGAATATTGGCACCACATTTGCTATGCGCCAGTCCTGCGGAACAGACCCCGTCGCTATAGAGTCCCTAAAAATAAGAAATAATGGTTTATCTATTACATTACTTAGTTCTCTTAGTACTCGTGGGTGTATGCCATCCGGACCCGGAGATTTATCTATTTTAATCTTATTTAGCCGGTTTCGCACCTCTTCTTGGGTTAGATTGGTGACCCTTAATATAGGGTTTTCATTGTTTCTTGGGATTTCACCTAGCATTTCATTTTCCACCGTGAATACCGTGGAGAAGAAGGTGTTTAATATGTTAGCCTTTTCCTCGTCATCTACAACCATTCTTTCCTCACTGTTTTTTAAGGGGCCTACATTTTCAGTTTTTATTCTTTTACTATTGATATAGTTGAAGAACAGTTTGGGATTAGTTTTACTCTCCTTAGCAATGTGCTTCTCTGTTTGCTTTTTGGCAGCTTTAATTAGTTTTTTAGATAAAGTATTTTTCTCCCTATAGTTTTTTAGAGCTTCAATGGTGCCATCCTGCTTTAGTAGTGCAAATGCTTTCTTTTTACTGTTAATTGCCTGTCTTACTTCTTTGTTTAGCCACATTGGGTTTTTCCTATTTCTAGTCCTTTTATTCCCACAAGGTATAAACCGCTTACAGTGCCTATTTAGGATGTTCTTAAACATTTTCCATTTATTATCTGTATTCTTATTTCTGAGGATATTGTCCCAGTCTACCAGATTAAGGGCATCTCTAAGCTGGTCAAACTTTGCCTTCCTAAAGTTCAGTGTTTTTGTGACTCCCTGACAAGTCCCCCTAGTGAAAGACAGGTGAAACTGTACAATATTGTGGTCGCTATTTCCTAGATGCCCGACCACCTACAGATTTGTTATTCTGTCAGGTCTATTAGATAGTATTAGGTCTAAAAGTGCTGCTCCTCTGGTTGGATTCTGCACCAATTGTGAAAGATAATTTTTCTTGGTTATTAGCAGAAACCTGTTGCCTTTATGGGTTTCACAGGTTTCTGTTTCCCAGTTAATATCCGGGTAGTTAAAGTCCCCCATAACCAGGACCTCATTATGGGTTGCAGCTTCATCTATCTGCTTTAGAAGTAGACTTTCCATGATTTCTGTTATATTTGGGGGTTTGTAACAGACCCCAATGAGAATTTTGTTACCATTTTTCCCTCCATGAATTTCGACCCATATGGACTCGACATCCTCATTCCCTTCGCTAATATCCTCCCTTAAAGTGGACTTTAGACAAGACTTTACATAGAGACAAACCCCTCCTCCTCTCCGATTTTTACGATCCTTTCTAAACAGACTGTAACCCTGTAAGTTAACTGCCCAGTCATAGCTTTCATCTAACCATGTCTCGGTTATTCCCACTATGTCAAAGTTACCTGTAGATATTTCTGCTTCTAGTTCTTCCATCTTGTTTGTCAGGCTTCTGGCATTTGCGAGCATGCAGTTTAGAGGATTTTGTTTTGTTCCAATCTCCTCGCTGTGGATTGTTTTAGAAATGTTCTTACCTCCCTTCTGAGTATGTTTTCCTGGGTCTTCTTTGTTCGAGTCTAATGTTTTTCTTCCCGTCCCCTCTTCTTCTAGTTTAACGCCCTCCTGATGAGTGTAGCGAGTCTTCTGGCGAATGTGTGTTTCCCAGGTTTGTTGAGATGTAGTCCGTCTCTGGCCTCACCTGACGCTCTCTCTCCCATTATTCCCCGCTCTGCCTCTGACACTGTGGGTGCACGATGACGTCATCGCGCACTCGCTGTGTGTCAGGCAGTGCAGCAGCAGCCGCCGAGACCAGAGCAGGGAGCAGCACGGGCATGTTGAGAGGTGAGGAGTGTTTTTTTTTTTAACTATAACAGTGAGTGCTGGACTGGACTATGGGGCCATTCTTGGGGGGAGGTGTGCTGTGTTATATGCTACGTGGGCTGTGTTATATGCTATGTGGGCTGTTATATGCTATATGTGGGCTGTGTTATATGCTATGTGGGCTTTGTTATATTCGATCATGAACGTGGTGTTGTTAAAGGGGGGGCCCACTGAGACTCACCCGGGGCCCTCAAAAACCTGGAGCCGGCCCTGGGAGCATGGACTGCGACTATAGATTATACTGGTGGGAAATACAAGATTTACAAGCCAACTAAAAGTTGAGAGACAGTGAGTATCACCTGGTACGTGGCTGTGGAACTATTGGCCCCAGGACGGTATCTTGTGGACTGGGGACATTGCATTGTAACCATTTACCTGGAACATGGATGTAAGAAATAGTTGCATTGTTGAACTGCCTAGGTGATTATTAGAACCCACAACCTCAGATCTTCACAAGTAGTTTTCCCCCACATATGGGGTATCAGCATACTCAGGAGAAATTGCACAATAAATAGTTTTTTTTATTAAAAAAGGGGGTTCCCACATCATTTTTTAGGGTTCCTTTTTATTAACCTTTTTTTTCAAGTCAGTGGCATACTTTTCAAAATTAAACGGTATGCTGTATTTTTATGTATTTTTGTTAACCCCTTCATGACCTTGGGATTTTTCCGTTTTTCCGTGTTCTTTTTCACTCCCCTCCTTCCCAGAGCCATAACTTTTTTATTTTTCCGTCAGTTTGGCCATGTGAGGGCTTATTTTTTGCGGGACGAGTTGTAATTTTGAACGACATCATTGGTTTTAGCATGTCATGTACTAGAAAACGGGAAAAAAATTCCAAGTGCAGTGAAATTGCAAAAAAAGTGCAGTCCCACACTTGTTTTTTGTTTGGCTTTTTTGATAGGTTCACTAAATGCTAAGAATGACCTGTGTTGTGAGTTTGGTTTTTGGGCTCCCCCGGTGGTCACTGGTGGTACTGGACTTGTGTGCTTCACTTTCTCTGTTCACCTGTTTCCATTAGGATATGGGTGTATCCTATTTAGCCTTGCTGCTCAGTTATTCTAGTGCCGGCCATCAATGTAACCAGAGCCTTTCTGTTGCATGTTCCTGCTTCTAGACTACTATCAGCTAAGTTGGACTCTTAGTCCTAAGTTTGTTTTGCATTTTTGTTCCAGTTCACAGTTATGTTATTTTTCTGTAGCTGGAAGCTCTTGTGGGCCGAAATTGCCACTCCGGTGTCATGAGTTGACACATGAGTCTTAAAGTAATTTCGGGATGGTACTTTAATAGGGTTTTCAGCTGACCGTGAAGTTCCCTATTGTATCTTCTTGCTATCTAGTAAGCGGACCTCGCTTTGCTGAACCTACCTTCATACTGCGTATGTCTTTTCCTCTGAACTCACCGTCAATATATGTGGGGGGCTTCTGTCTCCTTTTTTGGGGAATTTCCCTAGAGGTAAGCCAGGTCTGTCTTTTCCTCTATTAGGGTTAGTTAGTCCTCCGGCTGGCGCTAGGCGTCTAGGGATAAAACGTAGGTACGCCACCCGGCCACTGTTAGTTGTGTGGTAGGTTTAGCTCACGGTCAGCTCGAGATTCCATCACCCAAGAGCTGTTCTGTTATTTATGTTCTCTGACGTTCCCTTGCCATTGGGAACCATGACAGACCTGCCATTATGATTCTCCAGGTCAGTACGAGTTCATAGACACCTAACATGACTAGGTTATTTTTTATCTAAGTGGTGAAAAAAAATTCCAAACTTTGCTAAGAAAAAATAATAAAATTGCGCCATTTTCAGATTACCGTAGCGTCTCCATTTTTCATGATCTGGGGTCAGGTGGGGGCTTATTTTTTGCATGCTGAGCTGGCGTTTTTAATGATTCCATTTCAGTGCAGATACGTTCTTTTGATCACCTGTTATTGCATTTTAATGCAATGTTGCGGCGACCAAAAAAAACGTAATTCTGGCGTTTTGAATTTTTTTCTCGCTACGCCGTTTAGCGATCAGGTTAATCCTTTTTTTTTATTGATAGATTGGGCGATTCTGAATGCGGTGATACCAAATATGTGTAGGTTTGATTTTTTTAAAATTGATTTATTTTGATTGGGGTGATTTAAACTTTTATATTTTTTTATTTTTTTCAAATTTTTTTTAACTTTTTTTTTTAACTTTTGCCATGCTTCAATAGCCTCCATCGGAGGCTAGAAATAGGCACAGCACGATCGGCTCTGCTACATAGCAGCGATCTGCTGTTCGCTGCTATGTAGCAGAATTGCAGGTGTGCTGTGAGCGCCGACCACAGGGTGGCGCTCACAGCTGCCGGGGATCAGTAACCATAGAGGTCTCAAGGACCTCTATGGTTACTATTCTAAAGCATCACCGACCTCCGATCATGTGACGGAGGTCGGCGATGCGATCATTTCCGGCCGCCCGGCTGGAAGTGGTAGTTAAATGCTGCTGTCTGCGTTTGACAGCGGCATTTAACTAGTTAATAGGCGTGGGCAGATCGCGATTCTGCCCGCGCCTATTACGGGCACATGTCAGCTGTTCAAAACAGCTGACATGTCCCGGCTTTGATGCGGGCTCACCGCCGGAGCCCGCATCAAAGAGGGGCTTCTGACCTCGGACGTACTATCCCGTCCGAGGTCAGAAAGGGGTTAAAAAAAAGCTTCTTTATGGATCTTCAAAAAGTTTGCTGAATAAAAACAATTTTAAATGTAATAACACAGCACCATTATAATGGGTTGTAAAAAAATCTCATTAAAAATGCTTGAAATAAAAAAAAAAGTTGTCTTAAAGGAGCACTTAAAGGCATGAATGATTTTTCTTTTAATTGTCTTCTGTAAGTCAAAATCATATGAAATTAATGTATTATCAATTAGGAAATGTAATTAATTAATGGTTGAGAGTGAGACAAACAAACTCCGATTTATATAATACTCCCCATCTGAGTTATTGTCTCTGGTAATATTATTCTTACACTAAATTCCATTTGCACTAAATGTTAACTTGTATGCCGGGATTACTATTGAACCATTTATTGAACAAGTCTCAAAGATTGATCAGCATATAAACAGTGTCTTAAACACGATTTCTGTGTTAATTATTGTAGGAAGTTTGGGCCAAGGGTGGCAAGCCTGTTGCTTGCTTATTTATTATTATAGTCATACTGCTACATTATTTTAGACAGAATTTTATCCCTGAGAGACATATATAAAATGTAGTAATATTTGGGAAAACATCAGTAAAAATCGCTCAGTCTTTGAAATTCTCTGCAAAATAATAAACACAGCTGAAAACTTGTTTCTCTCTGCCAATTTCATCTTTTCTAATGGACAGTGGCAATGACCCATAACTTTTCTTGGCCCGACCTAAGACAAATAAGAGTTTACTCCTCATTTGCGCTGAAAAAAATATAGTTTACATTGCTATGCTAGAACAAATATCAATTACTCCACTTCCATTATGCATTCATTTCTTGACTTGCTTTTATTGTGCCCAAATTGTGCCATCGCCGTTACTTACTGTGGTTAGCCAGATCTTTGCCTGGTATCATAGTTTTAGTGTCCCACATGTGGTAACAGGTAGACATGGACACTAAGGTCACCAAGGTTATGTGCTAATCCACTGCAAAACCAAGGACATTGTATTGCCACACACAGCTTTGGATAAAGCGTATATAATGAATTAAAAAAATATTTTGAGTGGTACAAACTAGTGGTATAAGACTTTTTCATCTAATATATGGCAGATGTGTTCAGTTTTTGACAAAACTACAGCATACTAATGTTTGAGAGAATAGGCCAATTCGTTGTCACTATAACTATACACAATCCACTCTGTTGATTTACCTACATCAGCTAGATGTGATGTGGAAAATTGGGCCCTTTAAGTCACATAGTGTTATGATCTG
Source organism: Ranitomeya variabilis (assembly GCF_051348905.1). NCBI lineage: Eukaryota > Metazoa > Chordata > Amphibia > Anura > Dendrobatidae > Ranitomeya > Ranitomeya variabilis. Next base: position 406,200,609 of record NC_135237.1, read on the forward strand.
GTGGCCTAGGAGCAGCATGGACGAGCACTGGAGTAGGTGGCCTCTATACTGACCGCAGACCCTGAACTTAACACCGCAACTATAAGTAGCCGTGGGATGTTCCTGTCACTCCCTCGACACCTCGTCACAGCCAGAGGACTAATTACCCCTAAAGAAAGAAACAGGAAAACTATCTTGCCTCAGAGAAAATCCCCAAAGGAAAGACAGCCCCCCACAAATATTGACTGTGAGAGGAGAGGGAAATTACAAACGCAGACTGAAAACAGAATTTAGCAAAGGAGGCCACGCTACCTAGAAAGAAAAGACAGGACAGAGTACTGTGCGGTCAGTATTAAATTACTACAAAAATCCACCACAGAGAATACAAAAATCTCCACACCTAACTAAAGGCATGGAGGGTAACCCTGCGACTCCTGAGCTTCCAACTTGGCTGAATAAATCCTTACACAGACAAAGCTGGACAAGAAAAAACATAGCAATTCACTGAACTATAAAGTCCACCGCATGTGGACTGCAAAAACAAAGCCAGGACTTATCTTTGATGATTTGGACAATCCAGCAGGAGAAACCAAGCAGAGATGTGAATCCTCCAGAAAAACAATGGGCAACTGGCACTCACTAAAGGGTGAAGCCAGACTAAATAGCCCCATCCAAAGTGGAAGCACCTGATGACTGCTGTGAAGGACAAACAGCAGCACTACCACTTATAACCACCGGAGGGAGCCCAAGAGCAGAACCCACAACAGAATTCACAACACATAGTGCCTGATTTATTATTACCTCTATATACATTTTTTTCATAGTTTTTGGTATTTGGTCTTTCTTTTCTTTGCACCAAATTCATATTTATTTTTTGAAGTTTATTATATACAGTTGTGTTAAAAAGTGTTTTACCCCTTCCTGATTTCCTATTCTTTTGCATGTTTGTCACACTTAAATGTTTCAGATCACCAAACAAATTTAATATTAGACAAAGATAAAACTAGTAAACACAAAATGCAGTTATTAAAGGAAGGTCTGTGTTATGAAGGGAAAAAGAAATTCAAAGCTACAGGACCATGTGATTGCCTCCCCCTTAAAATATAAACTAACTGTGGTTTATCACATCTTTGGAAGCTGAGTTAAATTCCCTAGCCACACTCAGACCTAATTACTACCACATCTGTTCTAAATCAAGAAATCACTTAAATAGGACCTGCCTGGCAAAGTGAAATAGACCAAAAGAGCCTCAAAAGCTAGACATCATGACTAGAGATGTGAACCCAAACAGTAAAGTTCGGCGTCCTTACTGAACACCTACTGTTCGGGCACAGACACCGAACACAGACTTCACCAGGAAGTCCATGTTACTGTTTGGGTTCGGCCCCCAAACACTAGGTGTTTGTCACGCTGTTATGTGCATGACAGAGAAGCAAAGCTTCTGAATCGCGGTAAAATCATCACCACCGGTCAGAGAGCCGCGGTTCCCATGCTGTCTTAGCGTTATGAAATGCCACAATTCCATGTTGATTTTTAAGATTATGTACTCCATGCACGGCTCATGTGGGATGCTGCTATATGCAGATCGTTCATCATATAACGCCAGGCTATATAACTAATTGTGATTCACTAATTCAATATTAGATTACTTTGCTATGGGTGCATTTCAAAATGCAGCTATGGTGTTTCAATAGTAGTAACACCACCAATACCCTCAGGATTTGTCAGAAATTAGCTTGGAAAGTCTCCCTATAGAAAATTTAAAATATAACTCTTATTGATTCAATATAAAAGTATTTCCTCCCCAGACAAGAGACTAGAAATACACATATCCTAAAAATAAAGTGCTCGTGCTGAACCAGTGCTCAATTAAAAAATGGTTTGATCTCACCCATTCGTAGAGGTCTGTTGGTAGCCACATCCCATATGGATGGAGCAATACTAGATATAAAGGGGAAGGATCTAGCTCTCCCTGTCGTGCCCCAGCAAAAGTTCCCGTCCTTACAAGGACAGTACCCAAATATGGCCTGCTATTGATACTCCGCCTTACGTACATGCATAGTTTCCTTCCCTAGGCGTCTCCTCCCTATTAGAGGGATTCATCAGGGGAACAAAGGTATGAAAATCGTGGATGTTAATGGATCCTGTAGTGGCAGGAGCTGTTGTGGATTCTGTTTGCGGGCTCCCTCTGGTGGTTACTGCTGGTACTGGGTGACTTTGGTGGGTTGCGGCCTTTGGTTTCCATCTGTCCATCAGAGGCTGGGTGTTTCCTATTTTACCTGGCCTTTCTGTCATTTCCCTTGCCGGCTATCAATGTGTTCAGATGTGCTCTGTTTGGTTCCTGCCTACCTGCTCCCAGATCTTTCAGGATAAGCTAAGTGCTGATTTTCAGTTGTTTGGTTTTTTGTCCAGCTTGCTTTGAATGTCTCTTTGTTAGCTGGTTGCTCTAGTGGACTGAGGTTCTCCCCATGTGCCATGAGTTGGCACATGGGTTCTTGTAATCTCAGGATGGTTTTTTTGATTAGGGTTTTTTGCTGACCGCTCAGTCCCCTTTTGTGTCATTCTGCTTTCTAGTTTTCAGCGGGCCTCTATTTGCTAAAGCTATATACATCATCTCTATGTGTGTGCCTTCCTCTCATTTCACCGTCAATACATGTGGGGGGCAACTATACCTTTGGGGTTAATTCCTCTGGAGGCAAGTGAGGTCTTTGTTTTCTCTGCAGTACTAGTTAGCTCTTAGGCTGGTGCGTGGCGTCTAGAACCAACGTAGGCACGCTCCCTGGCTATCTCTAGTTGCGTTTGTCAGGCGTAGGGCAGCGGTCAGCCCAGGTTCCATCACCCTAGAGCTCGTCCGATATTTATTATACTTTGCTTATCCTGTGCTATCCCTAGCCATTGGGGATTCATGACAGTATAGCCGGCCCACAAAGTGTTAATTGTTTGGGCTGAAGCAGGAGAAAAAGAAGTGTCAAGGGAAATTTATTTTTTTTTTTTCCTTCAGAGTTTTGCTGCCTAGCCCTTAATTGCTGTCTAGCTGCTTCTTACCTCCTCTTAACCCTTGAATGGCTCTGATCTTAGCTGTTTATCATGGATGTCCAGAGTTTGGTTTCCAGCCTGAGTAATCTCGCGGCAAAGGTTCAAAATATACAGGATTTCGTTGTTCACACTCCCATGTCTGAACCTAGAATTCCTATTCCAGAGTTTTTTTCTGGAGATAGATCTACCTTCCTGAATTTCAGGAACAATTGTAAATTGTTTCTCTCTTTGAAATCTCGCTCCTCTGGAGACCCTGCTCAACAGGTCAAGATTGTTATATCGTTCCTACGGGGCGACCCTCAGAATTGGGCATTTGCATTGGCACCAGGGGATCCTGCATTGCTCAGTGTGGATGCGTTTTTTCTGGCATTGGGATTGCTCTATGAGGAACCTAACCTAGAGATTCAGGCTGAAAAGGCTTTATTAGCCCTCTCTCAGGGGCATGATGAAGCGGAAATATATTGTCAGAAATTTCGGAAATGGTCGGTGCTTACTCAGTGGAATGAGTGCGCCCTGGCTGCAAACTTCAGAAATGGTCTTTCTGAGGCCATTAAGGATATTATGGTGGGGTTCCCTGCGCCTACAGGTCTGAATGAGTCTATGGCTATGGCCATTCAGATTGATCGGCGTTTACGGGAGCGCAAACCCGTGCACCAGGTGGCGGTGTCTTCTGAACAGGCACCTGAGACTATGCAATGTGATAGAATTCAGTCCAGAAGTGAACGGCAAAATTATAGGCGGAAAAATGGTTTGTGTTTTTATTGTGGTGATTCAGCTCATGTTATATCAGCATGCTCTAAACGCACAAAAAGGGTTGATAAATCCTTTGCCATTGATACTCTGCAGTCTAAGTTCATTTTGTCTGTGACTCTGATTTTTTCACTGTCTTCCATTTCCGTCGATGCCTATGTGGATTCAGGCGCTGCCCTGAGTCTTATGGATTGGTCATTTGCTAAACGCTGCGGTTTTAGTCTAGAGCCTCTGGAAGTTCCTATTCCTCTGAAGGGAATTGATTCTACACCATTGGCTATGAATAAACCGCAGTATTGGACACAAGTGACCATGCGCATGACTCCCGTTCATCAGGAGGTGATTCGCTTCCTTGTACTGTATAATTTACATGATGTAGTAGTGCTTGGTCTGCCATGGTTACAAACTCATAATCCTGTCCTGGACTGGAAAACCGCATTTAATACGCCTGAGGGCCATTTTGAGTATTTGGTAATGCCTTTTGGACTCTCCAATGCTCCGTCAGTCTTTCAGTCCTTTATGCACAATATTTTCCGTGAATATCTGGATAAGTTTATGATTGTGTATTTGGATGATATTTTGGTATTTTCTGATGACTGGGAGTCTCATGTTCTACAGGTCAGGAAGGTGTTTCAGGTTTTGCGGGCCAATTCTCTGTTTGTGAAGGGCTCAAAGTGTCTCTTCGGAGTCCAGAAGATCTCTTTTTTGGGGTACATTTTTTCTCCTTCTACTATTGAGATGGATCCCGTTAAGGTTCAGGCTATTTGTGACTGGACACAACCTACATCTGTTAAGAGCCTTCAGAAGTTCTTGGGGTTTGCTAATTTTTATCGTCGGTTCATTGCCAATTTTTCCAGTATTGTTAAACCTTTGACTGATTTGACTAAAAAGGGTGCTGATGTTGCTGATTGGTCTCCTGCGGCCGTGGAGGCCTTTCGGGAACTTAAGCGCCGGTTCTCTTCTGCTCCTGTGTTGTGTCAACCAGATGTTTCACTTCCTTTTCAGGTGGAGGTTGATGCTTCCGAGATTGGAGCGGGGGCGGTTTTGTCACAGAGAAGTTCTAATGGCTCGGTGATGAAGCCATGTGCTTTCTTCTCTAGAAAATTCTCGCCCGCCGAGCGCAATTATGATGTGGGTAATCGGGAGCTTTTGGCCATGAAGTGGGCATTTGAGGAGTGGCGTCATTGGCTTGAGGGTGCTAAACATCGCGTGGTGGTCTTGACTGATCACAAGAATCTCATTTACCTTGAGTCTGCCAGGCGTTTGAATCCTAGACAGGCTCGTTGGTCGTTATTTTTTTCTCGTTTCAATTTCGTGGTTTCATACCTGCCAGGTTCAAAGAATGTGAAGGCAGATGCTCTTTCCAGGAGTTTTGTGCCTGACTCTCCTGGAGACACTGGGCCTGCTGGTATCCTTAGGGATGGGGTAATATTGTCCGCCGTATCCCCAGACTTGCGACGCGCATTGCAGGAGTTTCAGGTGGATAAACCGGATCGATGTCCACCAGAAAGACTGTTTGTTCCGGATGATTGGACCAGTAGAGTCATCTCCGAGGTCCATTCTTCTGTGTTGGCTGGTCATCCTGGAATATTTGGTACAAGAGACTTGGTGGCCAGGTCTTTTTGGTGGCCTTCCTTGTCTAGGGATGTGCGTACCTTTGTGCAGTCTTGTGAAGTGTGTGCTCGAGCTAAGCCTTGCTGTTCACGGGCTAGTGGGTTGTTGTTATCCTTGCCCATCCCGAAGAGGCCTTGGACGCACATTTCCATGGATTTTATTTCTGATCTCCCGGTTTCACAGAAAATGTCCGTTATCTGGGTTGTGTGTGACCGCTTTTCTAAGATGGTTCATTTGGTGCCCTTGCCTAAGTTGCCCTCCTCCTCTGAGTTGGTTCCTTTGTTTTTTCAGAACGTGGTTCGTTTGCATGGGATTCCGGAGAATATCGTTTCTGACAGGGGATCCCAGTTTGTGCAGCACCCCAGAGTCCTGGTTGTTGCAGTGCTGTGGCTCCGCCACTACGGGGAGCTATGGTGCGTCTGATTGCACTAGGGAGTTTCTCTGATCAGGTACACTCACACCACACTTCACACTCCGGCCACCAGGGGGGGTGGTCCTATCTAGTAGGCCACTCCTCACAACTCTGGTAAAACTGGGGGTTGGACAGGAAGACAGGGAGAAGTAGCTGGGAAGAGCTAGTGAGAGGACCTGTCAGGGATGGGATCCTGGCAGACTCCTCAGAGCAGAACTAACCAGTAAACAACGGGAATACAGAAAAGGAGAAATACCAGAAGGGGTCTTGCTGTTAGACCGAGGCAACATCCTTCTGAGGCGCAAACAGTCGGTGGCCGGAACGCCGAGCAAGTAAGAGACTTTAAGTACATTGCAAACCACGGCAGGGCAGCTAACTACAGGTTGGCTGTCTCACTTAACACCTAAGCAGACAACGGAGGCAGCTGTGGGAGAGGGGCGACTCTAGGGTCCCGGAAGAACTCCAGGCCTACCCCGTCATACGGGTGCGTCCTACCATATCAACTGGAGGACGGAGAAGGAACAGTAGAGACAGAAAGAAACAGTTGTGAGGACTATCCCGGGAGCTCAGCAGGGAAGAACTACAACACACAGCGCTAGAAGGTAGATACTGATTCCCACCTGTAAAGAGAGCTCCTGATGTGTCGTTGGACCGGCCGGTCTCTGAAAACCCAGTTAACAGCGCTCTGGACTGAGGTCTCCCACATCTTCAGTAAAGAGGTAAAGAGACTGCAACCTGGTGTCCTCGTTATTTACCGCGACCTGCACCCCACAACTGCACCGCCATACCACCGTTAACAGTACCTATTTGCAACGGACGTCCCCCACTGACAGACAGGGCCACGGACCGGGTCTAGCCACCGTGACAACCCCAGGACTGAGATCCCAGAGGCCCGGCTCCGGGTACCCCTCGGCCCTGCGGCGGTGTGGGGGTGCTCCAAATCTTGGCGTCACGAACAGGATCTACTTAAGCCTGAAGAATCAGGTCATGTGTGCCTGGAGACTGTGATTTGTTGTGCTGGAACTGTACTTTATTTAGAGAACTGTGTGCTACTGCTTGCTGCGGAAAGTTACCGCCAAAATTCGCCATTGCCGCGCGCGGAGGGAGGAGCCTTAGCTACGTGGGCGGGATCGGCCAAAAGAAGCGCGGAACGGAAAGCGCGGTGAGACGCCAATCCCGGAAGAGGAACTCCGACCTCCAGCAGGTTAGTGGGAGGAAGGGACGGCCATGTCCAAGTCGGGAGGAGAGGAGGTGGCGGTCGCAGCCGCGGACGCAGGGGCAGCTCCGGTCCCCGCAGCGGGAGAAGCCGCGGCCCTAATACCACCACTGGCTGCCGCAGAACCCGCTGCCCCCATCAGCCAGTCGGACACTGCCGCTAATGCGAAAGCCATAATGCCCTTCTCCATGCCCTACCTGCCCGGAGCGGCCTGGCTCCCACGATACTCTGGGGAGGCGCATACGTTCACTGACTTTAAAGAAGGGCTCTGCAGCCTGCTCGAGTTCTATCCCCTAACCGAGCCTCAGAAGGTCCATATGATAACCGGTCAACTCTTTGGGGCGGCTCTGAGAGAAGTGAAATCCTGGCCCGCTGAGGATAAAGGAACTGCACAACAGATTTTTACCAAGCTTAAAGCCACCTTTGATACTCGCACTGCCACAGAGATTAAACTGACTTTCTATGGATGCAAACAGAGGTCGCAGGATAGCTTACGGGACTATGCCCTTAATCTCCAGGAAGCGATGCGGGCCATTAAGCAGAGTGACCCCGGCAGCATGCAGGATGAGGATAAAACCCTGAAGGAGCGGTTCATCGAGGGGCTCCTGTGCAGTCACCAGCGGGGCCAATTGCACTTCCTGGCCATGCAAAATCCAGACTTGACTTTTGCGCAGTTTAAAGATAAAGCTATCCAGGCATTGCAGGAGCGACAGCCCAGCCGCGCAGTACCACCCAGGCGCCCCGCTATCACCCACCACCAGGAGGTGGCATCGGATACCCCAGTTGCCGCGGAGGCCGACGCCCAGAGCTTCGAGGACGACTCCCCTGCAGGACTCCGTCTCCAGATGCAAGAGCTAACCAAGAGCGTTGCTGCCCTGGCCCGGACGGTGCAGTCCCTACAGGAGGCCCCCAAAGAGAAGATCCAGTTGGCTTCCAGCCCGGAGGATGTCCCTTGGATGCGACGGAGGAAGACTCCGCCGACCAGGAGCCGGCCCGACGATCGCTTCCACCAGGATGGACGACCCATCTGCCGCCGCTGTCATCAGGTGGGCCATCTTGCAAGGTACTGTCCTTTAAACGAGCAACCCCTGGGGCAAAGGGCCAACCCCCAGGAGTAGGACGGTCAGGCCCGCAGCATTGGAGAACCAAGTATATTGGAGGACGACCAGTTCTCCCTGTAGTGATTGATGGAATCCCCTTGAATGCTTTGCTGGACACCGGTTCTCAGGTGACGACTATACCTTACGTGCTCTACAAACGGTATTGGGAGGACGCTGATATTACTCGTGGCCCTGACGATGATTTCACCATAATCACCAGTAATGGTCAGCCGTTGCCACAAGTGGGGTATAAGGAGGTCACCATCAAAGTGGGGCGGGTGGAATTGAAAGCCCAAGGGATTGTGATTGTAGATATTGATCGTCGAGAATGTAATCCCATGATGACTCTTGGTACTAATGTTATAGAAAATTGTCTTGCAGAAGTGATTGTTTTGTTACAACAGGTGGCAGAAACTGCTGGCCACAGTGAGCAACGTGCCCTGCAGAAGGAAATCAGAGCTCTGATGCAGAGACAGCAGGTAGAGCTGACTGGTGGTGAGATTGGTCGTGTCACTGTGAGTGATTCGAACCCCATCGCGATACCCCCCAAGAGTGAAATGTTAATATGGTGTCGAGCAGCCATAGGCCTCAGGGGTAAGGACTACCAGGCCTTGGTAGAACCCGTATATTCAGACAATAGGCCTACTGTTCTGACAGCCCGGGGGGTGGTCGACGTTTGACAGGGGAGAGTGCCCGTACGTGTCCTTAATTGTGGGGAGGAAGAGGTCCACCTAGCCAAGTATACCACGCTCGCCAAACTGTTCACTGTCAATAATAGTGTAATACAGACACCTGAACCCTTAGTCCCGTCAAACGTGGCGGAGGACAAAGGTTCTGCAGGGCACTCGAAAGACTGGTGTCGGGAATTGCATGTGGGCACTGACTCTACCCCATCTCATCAAATACAGGGGGCTTACAGGGTGGTACACGAGTACGAGCAGGTATTCAGCAAACACCCCTCAGATTTTGGGCAGGTGAAAGGGATCAAACATCACATCCCCACGGGAGATCACCGACCCATAAAAGAGAGATATCGCCCTGTACCCCCAGCTCATTACCAGTGTGCCAAGGACATGTTACGGGAAATGAAGGAGGCTGGGGTGGTGAGAGACAGCTGTAGCCCCTGGGCAGCTCCGTTGGTCCTTGTTAAAAAGAAAGATGGTACAATGAGGATGTGTGTTGATTACAGGCAGTTGAATCGCATTACACATAAGGACGCATACCCACTGCCCAGGATAGAGGAGTCTCTGGCTGCCTTAAAATCTGCTAACTACTTCTCTACCTTAGATCTCACCAGTGGGTACTGGCAGGTTCCTGTAGCGGAGGCGGACAAAGAGAAGACGGCCTTCACGACGCCAATGGGCCTCTGTGAGTTCAACTACATGCCCTTCGGATTGTGCAATGCTCCCGGAACGTTCCAGAGGATGATGGAGAGCTGCCTGGGACACCTGAACTTTGAAACCGTGCTGCTATATCTGGATGACGTTATAGTCTTCTCTAAAACCTACGAAGACCATCTGAAGCACCTGGCCGAGGTGTTTGAAGCCTTGTCCAACTTCGGCCTGAAAGTGAAACCGTCCAAGTGTCATCTGCTGAAACCTAAAGTGCAGTACCTGGGCCATGTGGTGAGCGCTGAAGGAGTGGCCCCAGACCCCGACAAGGTCACAGTGATCAAGGACTGGCCAAAGCCTAGTGACCTCCACGAAGTCCGGCAGTTCCTCGGGTTGGTAGGTTACTATCGGAGATTCATTAAGGATTTCACCAAGAAGGCCGCACCCTTGCAAAATCTGCTGGTGGGCCAACCAAAGAAGACCAAGGGGAGGAAAACCCCCTTTGATTGGAACGAAGAGCTGGAGGAATCCTTCACCTGTTTGAAGTCGGCACTGACGGGAGAAGAGATACTGGCTTACCCCGAATACGATCAACCGTTTGTGCTGTACACAGATGCCAGTAATGTGGGATTAGGAGCCGTGCTATCCCAGGTTCAGAACGGCAAAGAAAGGGTGATCGCTTACGCCAGCAGGAAACTCCGTCCCACGGAAAGGAACCCTGACAACTATAGTTCCTTTAAGCTGGAATTCCTGGCCCTCGTCTGGGCAGTGACAGAGAGGTTTAAGCACTACCTGGCCTCTGCGAAATTCACCGTTTTCACGGACAACAATCCGCTAACGCATCTGGATACTGCCAAACTCGGGGCTTTGGAACAGCGGTGGATGGCCCGGCTGTCCAACTATGATTTCACCATCAAATATCGGGCAGGGCACCAGAATGCCAATGCCGATGCTCTGTCCCGAATGCCCAATTTACCAGAAGTGGGAGAAGACCCGGAGGCACTTGAAGAGGTGGAGCTGCCTGCCTTCCATCGCTCCAAAGCCACTCAGAACTCTCACCATGTGAAGAACAGGCACAAGAACCAACCGGATGCCACGCTGAATCCCCTGCCCCACCACGGATGGGCAGAAACCCAGGATAGTGACCCCGCGGTCCGTCAGGTGAAGGAACTCTTGACGCAGGCTGGCGTGCACCCTGGCCCAGATGATCCACAAGAGACCCAACAGCTGTGGAAGGGGAGAAGCAAACTGTTTATCCATGATGGCAAGTTGTGCAGGAGGAGCATCGACCCACGTACTCATGAATTGGTGTGGCAGATAGTGGTGCCAAGGCGAGATGCGCCCATGGTTCTGGGAGCCTACCATGATGGAGCCGGACACTTCGGATGGAAGAAGCTGGAAAAGCTGCTCCGAGGGAGGTTCTATTGGATAGGCATGAAGAGAACCATTGAGAAGTGGTGTCGGGAGTGTGGTCCATGTAGTCTGCGCAGGAAGGACCGTGACAGTCAACGGGCCCCCCTGCGGCCTATCATCACCAAACGGCCGCTCGAACTGGTCGCGCTGGATCATGTGAAGCTGACACCTAGCCGGTCGGGCTATATCTACGCCCTTACCATCGTGGACCACTACTCCAGGTTTTTGGTGGTTGTGCCTGTCAAGGATCTAACAGCTAGGACTGCCGCCAGGGCCTTCCAGCAGCACTTTTGTAGGCCCCATGGCTACCCAGAGAAAGTACTGACCGATCAGGGGCCTGCATTCGAAGCGGAAGTGTTCCAAGAATTCTGTCAGTTGTACGGGTGTAAGAAGATCAGAACTACACCGTACCACCCTCAAACCAACGGGATGTGCGAGAAGATGAACCAGGTGGTAATTGATTTATTGAAGACCTTACCGGTGGAGGAACGGAACCTGTGGCCGACAAAGTTGCCTGACTTAGTGGATATGTACAATCACATCCCCGTAAGTTCCACCAACTGTACTCCAGCGTACCTGATGCGAGGAAGATCTAGTCGGTTACCCGTTGATTTGGACATGGGGGTCCTAGTACCCGAACATACCTCGCCGGATGCAGATTGGGATGCAGAAAGGCAGCGAAGGTACCGCGAAATACAGGAGTGTGTAGAGAGAAGTCTCGCCCAGGCCAGGCAGAAACAAGAAAGGGACTACAATCAACACGCTCCTGCGACTCCCCTGTCACCTGGTGAGCAAGTGCTTAAACGAAAGAGGAGGTTACACAAGCTCGATGACCAATGGGAAGCGGAACCGTATACCATCTTGCCATCCGACTTCGACAACACTAAGGTCTGTCTCATCAGCAAGGACAGAGGGGAGACCTCGGCAGCGGTATCCAGGGATCACCTTAAGGTCTGCCCCGATAAGTTGAAAGAGAGGGGCACGGCCCCAGAAATCTCCCCGCCGGTAGAAAAGGAGAAGGTGTTCCATACTGTCCTTGGTGACTTTCCCCAGTCCTGGACTCAGATAAACCAAGCCCTCGTACCTGTCCTAACGTTTCCACAGCCGGACCCGCCAGAAACGATGGAGGTACCAGATCATCCGGCCCCACTACCTCAACAAGCCTTACCTGATGAAGCCATGCCAACCGTTGAACCGGCAAATCCTCCCTCTGCTGTCGGTGAATCTGCTGTACCCACTGTTGATAGCAGCAGCTCTGAGAGCCCTAACCTGCCAGTGCTACCCCGACTCACTAGAAGTGTAGCTAGAAGACAGTGCACTACACCAGCGGTAGCAAGCATAGCGGGCCCTGTTAGACCAATAGCAACCCCTGCGCTGCGAAGGTCCACACGCAGCACTCAAAATCAAACTCCCCTCCGCTACAAAACTTGGAGGTATTGATAGGGCTGCTATGTAATTGAAAATGTTTGTATGTATATCCTTTTGTTACAGGTTTTTAAATGGACGGTGAATTGCTCAAAAACTTCCACAAGGGGGGCCCCTTTGTTTACCCGGGGTCCCCGCTGTTTCAACCACTGAACTGAGAGTCATAAACTGTGCATGACCTAACTTTTGCAACGTTCAAGAATCCTCACCTCCTGTAAAGGGAAGCATTGTTATGTTCAATTGTTATGCTATTTCAAAAATTTGTGTGTTTTCTGTTAACATGTATTATTGTTCTTGTTTTCCCAGTCCCGGAGTACTGGATTTAACCGGGGGGGAGTGCAGCACCCCAGAGTCCTGGTTGTTGCAGTGCTGTGGCTCCGCCACTACGGGGAGCTATGGTGCGTCTGATTGCACTAGGGAGTTTCTCTGATCAGGTACACTCACACCACACTTCACACTCCGGCCACCAGGGGGGGTGGTCCTATCTAGTAGGCCACTCCTCACAACTCTGGTAAAACTGGGGGTTGGACAGGAAGACAGGGAGAAGTAGCTGGAAAGAGCTAGTGAGAGGACCTGTCAGGGATGGGATCCTGGCAGACTCCTCAGAGCAGAACTAACCAGTAAACAACGGGAATACAGAAAAGGAGAAATACCAGAAGGGGTCTTGCTGTTAGACCGAGGCAACATCCTTCTGAGGCGCAAACAGTCGGTGGCCGGAACGCCGAGCAAGTAAGAGACTTTAAGTACATTGCAAACCACGGCAGGGCAGCTAACTACAGGTTGGCTGTCTCACTTAACACCTAAGCAGACAACGGAGGCAGCTGTGGGAGAGGGGCGACTCTAGGGTCCCGGAAGAACTCCAGGCCTACCCCGTCATACGGGTGCGTCCTACCATATCAACTGGAGGACGGAGAAGGAACAGTAGAGACAGAAAGAAACAGTTGTGAGGACTATCCCGGGAGCTCAGCAGGGAAGAACTACAACACACAGCGCTAGAAGGTAGATACTGATTCCCACCTGTAAAGAGAGCTCCTGATGTGTCGTTGGACCGGCCGGTCTCTGAAAACCCAGTTAACAGCGCTCTGGACTGAGGTCTCCCACATCTTCAGTAAAGAGGTAAAGAGACTGCAACCTGGTGTCCTCGTTATTTACCGCGACCTGCACCCCACAACTGCACCGCCATACCACCGTTAACAGTACCTATTTGCAACGGACGTCCCCCACTGACAGACAGGGCCACAGACCGGGTCTAGCCACCGTGACAACCCCAGGACTGAGATCCCAGAGGCCCGGCTCCGGGTACCCCTCGGCCCTGCGGCGGTGTGGGGGCGCTCCATTTGTGTCTAGATTTTGGCGGACGTTTTGTGCCAAGATGGGCATTGATTTGTCTTTCTCGTCTGCATTCCATCCTCAGACGAATGGCCAGACGGAGCGAACTAATCAGACCTTGGAAACTTATTTGAGGTGTTTTGTTTCTGCTGATCAGGATGACTGGGTTGCTTTTTTGCCACTGGCCGAATTTGCTCTTAATAACCGGGCTAGTTCGGCCACGTTGGTCTCTCCTTTTTTTTGTAATTCGGGGTTTCATCCTCATTTTTCCTCTGGTCAGGTGGAGTCTTCGGATTGTCCTGGAGTGGACGTGGTGGTGGACAGGCTACATCACATTTGGAATCAGGTGGTGGACAATTTTAAGTTATCTCAGGAGAAGACTCAGCAGTTTGCTAATCGCCGTCGCCGTGTGGGTCCCCGACTTCTTGTTGGGGACTTGGTGTGGTTGTCTTCTCGTTTTGTCCCTATGAAGGTCTCTTCTCCTAAGTTCAAGCCTCGGTTCATCGGTCCTTATAGGATCTCGGAGATTCTTAACCCTGTATCTTTCCGTTTGGATCTCCCAGCATCGTTCGCTATTCATAATGTGTTCCATCGGTCGTTGTTGCGGAGGTATGAGGTGCCTGTTGTTCCTTCGGTCGAGCCTCCTGCTCCGGTGCTGGTGGAGGGAGAATTGGAGTATGTTGTTGAAAAGATCTTGGATTCTCGTGTTTCCAGACGCAAACTCCAGTATTTGGTTAAGTGGAAGGGTTATGGTCAGGAGGACAATTCCTGGGTGGTCGCCTCCGATGTTCATGCGACTGATTTGGTTCGCGCCTTCCATAGAGCTCACCCTGATCGCCCTGGGGGTTCTCGTGAGGGTTCGGTGACCCCTCCTCAAGGGGGGGGTACTGTTGTGGATTCTGTTTGCGGGCTCCCTCTGGTGGTTACTGCTGGTACTGGGTGACTTTGGTGGTTTGCGGCCTTTGGTTTCCATCTGTCCATCAGAGGCTGGGTGTTTCCTACTTTACCTGGCCTTTCTGTCATTTCCCTTGCCGGCTATCAATGTGTTCAGATGTGCTCTGTTTGGTTCCTGCCTACCTGCTCCCAGATCTTTCAGGATAAGCTAAGTGCTGATTTTCAGTTGTTTGGTTTTTTGTCCAGCTTGCTTTGAATGTCTCTTTGTTAGCTGGTTGCTCTAGTGGACTGAGGTTCTCCCCATGTGCCATGAGTTGGCACATGGGTTCTTGTAATCTCAGGATGGTTTTTTTGATTAGGGTTTTTTGCTGACCGCTCAGTCCCCTTTTGTGTCATTCTGCTTTCTAGTTTTCAGCGGGCCTCTATTTGCTAAAGCTATATACATCATCTCTATGTGTGTGCCTTCCTCTCATTTCACCGTCAATACATGTGGGGGGCAACTATACCTTTGGGGTTAATTCCTCTGGAGGCAAGTGAGGTCTTTGTTTTCTCTGCAGTACTAGTTAGCTCTTAGGCTGGTGCGTGGCGTCTAGAACCAACGTAGGCACGCTCCCTGGCTATCTCTAGTTGCGTTTGTCAGGCGTAGGGCAGCGGTCAGCCCAGGTTCCATCACCCTAGAGCTCGTCCGATATTTATTATACTTTGCTTATCCTGTGCTATCCCTAGCCATTGGGGATTCATGACAAGGAGCCCAGTGTGCTATGCGTGGTCAGCGATAACATAACTCTATGTAGGGGAAAAGGTATCACCATGTATTTCACCATGAAGTTTCACACAGTCTATGGAATCTATTTTCGAGGGCCGCCCCCTACATGCCCAACCTTAACACTGTTTCCTCCCATCATCTATATAAGTATAGACCAGGGGTTTGTATTTAGGATGGCTCACTAACCCACCCCTATGGATAGGGGAGGTGTATTACTGGTTCAAGTTCACCCCCTCTATTTAAGACATAGAAGTCAGAAGCCAATTGGCCACAACATATCTGATATGCATCCTCTTATTAGTGGACTCTTCAAATGTTATGCCCGCAAGTCTCATTTGCTTCTCCTCATTTCCTGTTCTTATTTATACCCACATCTAGCTCCAGTTCTCATACGACCCCTGACAAAGTTGCGGGTAGGGGCAATTGGACCAGTACACAGATCTTCCCCTCCTGGACACATCAGTAGATGTAAGTGAAACCTGTCTCCATAGGCAGATATAGGTCCTCTACGGACAGCCTTAGCATAAAGCCTTTAGACTAGGGGATCCATAATACTCTCATATTTATATTTATATCTATTCCTTCACTATGCATTATCTTATATACTAAGTGTGTACTGGTCCAATCTTTAGGAATACTCTGATGTTTTGCATGTTGTTAATTTTATCTTTTGTACTAATAAAGATGTCAATTTTATGAGACTTATCTGCACTTATTTTTCTTGTGTTGGCTATGAACTATTAAGACCTGCCTGATTCATTAACCCCTTCACCCCGAAGCCTGTTTTCACCTAAGTGACAGGGCCAATTTTTACAATTCTGACCACTGTCACTTTATAAGGTCATAACTCTGAAATGCTTCATTGGATCCTGGTGATTCTGAGACTGTTTTCTCGTGACATATTGTACTTTATGATAGTGGTAAAACTTCTTCGATATGACTTGCATTTATTTGTGAAAAAAACGGAAACATGACGAAAATTGTGAAAATTTAGCAATTTTCAAACTTTTAGTTTTTATGCCCTTAAATTAGAGAGTTATATCACATAATATAGTTAATAAACAACATTTCCTGCTTTACATCAGCACAATTTTGGAAACATAATTTTTTTTTTCGTTAGGGAGTTATAAGGGTTAAAAGTTGACCAGCGATTTCTCATTTTTGCAACAAAATTTGCAAAACCATTTTTTTTAGGGACCATCTCACACTTGAAGTGACTTTGAGGGGTCTACATGACAGAAAATGCCCAAAAGTGACACTATTCTAAAAACTGCACCCCTCAAGGTACTCAAAACCACATTTAAAAAGTTTATTAACCCTTCAGGTGCTTCACAGGAATTTTTGGAATGTTTAATAAAATTGAACATTTAACTTTTTTTTCACAAAATTTTTTACTTCAGATCCAATTTGTTTTATTTTACCAAGGGTAACAGGAGAAATTGGACCACAAAAGTCGTTGTACAATTTGTCCTGAGTACGCTGATACCCCATATGTTGGGGTAAACCATTGTTTGGGCACATGGCAGAGCTCGGAAGGGAAGGAGCGCCATTTGACTTTTCAATGCAAAATTTGCTGGAATTGAGATTGGACACCATGTTGCGTTTGGAGAGCCCCTGATGTGCCTAAACAGTGGAAACCCCCCACAAGTGACACCATTTTGGAAAGTAGACCCTCTAAGGAACTAATCTAGATGTGTGGTGAGCACTTTGAACCTCCAAGTGCTTCACAGAAGTTTATAATATAGAGCCATAAAAAAAAAATCATATTTTTTTCACAAAAAATGATCTTTTCGCCCCAAATTTTTTATTTTCCCAAGGGTAACAGGATAAATTGGACCACAAAAGTTGTTGTGCAATTTGTCCTGAGTACGCTGATACTTCATATATGGGGATAAACCACTGTTTGAGCGCATGGCAGAGCTTGGAAGGGAAGGAGCGCCGTTTGACTTTTCAATGCAAAATTGGCTGGAATTGAGATCGGAACCCATGTCGCGTTTGGAGAGCCCCTGACGTGCCTAAGCAGTGGAAACCCCCCACAAGTGACCCCATTTTGGAAAGAAGACCCCCTAAGGAACTTATCTAGATGTGTGGTGGGCACTTTTAACCCCCAATTGTTTCACTAAAGTTTAGAATGTAGCGCTGTGAAAATTAAAAAATCATTTTTTCTTTCCACAAAATGATGTTTTAGCCCGCAATTTTTTTTCCCCAAGGGTAACAGGAGAAATTGGACCCCAAAAGTTGTTGTCCAATTTGTCCTGAGTATGCTGATACCCAATATATGGGGGGGAACCACTGTTTGGGCGCACGGCAGAGCTCGGAAGGGAAGGAGCGCCGTTTGAAATGCAGACTTAGATGGATTGGTCTGCAGGCGCCATGTTGCATTTGCAGAACCCCTGATGTACCTAAACAGTAGAAACCCCCCACAAGTGACCCCATATTGGAAACTAGACCCCCCAAGGAACTTATCTAGATGTGTTGTGAGAACCTTGAACCAACAAATATTTCACTACAGTTTATAACGCAGAGCCGTGAAAATAAAAAATATATTTTTTTCCACGAAAATGATATTTTAGCCCCCAAATTTTTATTTTCCCAAGGGTAACAGGACAAATTGGACCTCAAAAGTTGTTTTCCAATTTGTCCTGAGTACTCTGATACCCCATATGTGGGGGGAACCACTGTTTGGGCACACGGGAGAGCTCAGAAGGGAAGGAGCGCCGTTTGAAATGCAGACTTAGATGGATTGGTCTGCAGGCGCCATGTTGCATTTGCAGAACCCCTGATGTACCTAAACAGTAGAAACCCCCCACAAGTGACCCCACATTGGAAAGTAGACCCCCCAAGGAACTTATCTAGATGTGTTGTGAGAACTTTGAACCAACAAGTGATTCACTACAGTTTATAACGCAGAGCCCTGAAAATAAAAAATATATTTTTTTCCACGAAATTGATATTTTAGCCCCCAAATTTTTATTTTCCCAAGGGTAACAGGACAAATTGGACCCCAAAAGTTGTTGTCCAATTTGTCCTGAGAACGCTGATACCCTATATGTGGGGGGGACCACTGTTTGGGCGCACGGGAGAACTCGGAAGGGAAGGAGCACTGTTTTAGTTTTTCAATGCAGAATTGGCTGGAATTGAGATCGGACACCATGTCGCGTTTGGAGAGCCCCTGTTGTGCCTAAACAGTGGAAACCCCCCAATTCTAACTGAAACCCTAACCCCAGCCCTAACCCCAGCCCTAACCCTAGCCCTAACCCTAGCCCCAACCCTAATGGGAAAATGGAAATAAATACATTTTTTTAAATTTTATTATTTTTTTCTAACTAAGGAGGTGATGAAGGGACATTTGATTTACTTTTATAGCATTTTTTGGGCTGATTTTTATGATTGGCAGCCGTCACACACTGAAAGACGCTTTTTATTACAAAAAATAGTTTTTGCATCACCACATTTTGAGAGCTATAATTTATCCATATTTTGGCCCACAGAGTAATATGAGATCTTGTTTTTTGCGGGACGAGTTGACGTTTTTATTGGTACCATTTTCGGGCACATGACATTTTTTGATCGCTTTTCATTCCGATTTTTGGGAGGCGGAATGAACAAAGACCAGCAATTCCTGAAATTCTTTTAGGGGGGGCGTTTATACCGTTCCGCATTTGGTAAAATGGATAAAGCAGCTTTATTCTTCGGGTCAGTATGATTACAGCGATACCTCATTTATATCATTTTTTTATGTTTTGGCGCTTTTACACAATAAAAACTATTTTATATAAAAAAATAATTGTTTTTGCATCGCTTTATTCTGAGAGCTATAACTTTTTTATTTTTCTGCTGACAATGCTGTATGGCAGCTCGTTTTTTGCGGGACAAGATGACATTTTCAGCGGTACCATGATTATTTATATCCATCTTTTTGATCGCGTGTTATTCCACTTTTTGTTCGCCTGTATGATAATTAAGTGTTGTTTTTTGCCTTGGTTTTTTTTTTTTTTTTTTTTGCAGTGTTCACTGAAGGGGTTAACTAGTCTGATAGTTTTATAGAGCAGGTCGTTATGGATGTGGCGATACCAAATATGTGTACTTTTATTTTTTTTTAATTTACATAAATAATTGGATTTATTAGGAATTTTTTTTTTTCCTTTATTTGGGGATTTATTTTTTTTATATACATTCTATTTTTTTTTTTTTTTTACTTTCTACCATTGTCCCAGCATGGGACATCACTATATTAGATCAGATCGCTGATCTGACACTGTGCATAGCACTGTGTCAGATCAGTGATCTGACACGCAGTGCAGGAAGCTTTCCGGCGCCTGCTCTCAGCAGGCGCCGGCTAGCCACGTCACTTCATGACCCGGAAGGAGTCCCGCGGCCATCTTGGATCCAAGGACTCCTTCCGGATCACCGGAGCAATGCGATCGCACCGCGTTGCTCCGGTGGGAGAGCGCAGGGAGCCCCCGTCCCTGCGCGATCCCCCTCTATGCCGCTGTCACTATTGACAGCGGCATCAGAGGGGTTAAATGCTGCGGGGTGTCAGCTGTCATATACAGCTGACACCCATACCCGATCACCGCGGCGCTAAGAGCGAGAACGCGGTGATCGGTGCGCCGTACTAGTACTGCGGCTGGCACAAATGCAGTGCCCGCAGCGCAGTACTAGTACGGCGCATGTCACGAAGGGGTTAAGAGGCATGCTTCTCTAAGTGAATCAAGCGCCTATGACTTCAATACACTCCTTCATCAAGACTGGCATGAATAACACTAGTGTTGATGATTCGGGGCTTAAGTGTCAGTTCTATTGCATTTTTGCAATTATTTTCTATATCAGTTTATTGTAAAATAGGCAATTTTTTCATTACACTCTGACAAAGGATCTGCATACAGAATGCAACAGATGTTTGAAATAAATGCAAAATACAAATCATGCAAAAAATGATACATTTAGGATTAACATAGTTTGATATGGCACCAATCTATTATGAACATATGTTTGTAAGAAATAAATATATCCAAACTAGTGTGAACAGGTGCAAACTAGGAGCAGTCACCTCCATATACAATATACAAAAAAGGTTGCACTTTATCGTGCTAAAGCATGTCAATATGAAATATATGAAATATGACTAGTAATACAGCTTTTGAATACTAGGAAAAACTTAGATGCTTTGCACATTATTTAGCCAAATCATGCCGACATGGGGGGTGTCAACATTCCTTTGGGCACTAAAGTATAATATTTTGAGAATTAGCGCTTTCCATCATAACGTTAATGTTTTTTATTACTGACCACAAGTATAATCTGCTAAACACAAACATACAGCAATAAAAATCATTCATTGGGTTTAATATTATTTTATCTGAATCTGCTCTTCACTAAGCCTAAAATGTTCTGGTATAAAGGCCACCCAGGTTTTGTTAATACTTCCTTTTACAACTGCAATACACAAATCTACGTTTGGTAAATGTTTCTCCCGTGTAACGTGTACAGATCGACAAAAGATTCAGCAGTTTGTCTGCCAGTCTCACGGCTAGCTGTTCGTTTCAATAAAGAAAAAAAATCTAAATTCAAGCCTCTGATTTTGGCAGTTTTCATGATTTGCTTTTCTGATAGAGAAGCTGGATGTTTGAGTAAATAAACACATTAAATGGACAAATCATGTATAGTTGCACAGAAGCTCTAAAGTGAAGATGGCCCACTGTCACTATGAGTACATGTAAGGGGCTATGCTTATTCATAGCTATATTTCATTAAAGGTGGATTTGCAAATCAGAGGCATTTTCTGGTGTGTCTTATATGATGAGGCCTATGGATAGGAGTCTTCTGTCATTAGATTGGCAATTGTAAAAATTGTAATTGTAAAGGGCCCGTTTACTGTTCATAACTATGAAGAGCTGAAGGAAAATCTGTTCCTCCCCTATTTCTGTCAGTTGCCATTTATGCATACCATAGTGTTTTTATTTATAGTAAAAATCCACTAAGATTGTGAAAAATGATTTTTCAATGTCTGACCACAGCCACTATTTTCTCTCATTGATTTCTCGACCTGCAAAGCAAGACTGCTGCCCCCACTTAAAGAGTTATTCCCAAAAAATCAAGTAATCCCCTATCCATGTTATATCGACCCAGAATTGTGTCTCTGGAATCCACAGAATGGAGCTTTGCTGACCTTTCTGAATGGAGCAGAGGTGTGCTTGCTTGGCTTCTGCCCCATTAATTATCTAAGGCATACATGTCAAACTCGGCCTAGGGTCTGAATATGGCACGCAGTGTAACTATATTAGGCCCACGAGAAAATACTAAATGTCTACTAGAGCTGGCCTGCTGGTAGACAGTGCATGCACAGCTAATATTACAAATCTAACATTTCCAGTTCGGCATACTCCCTGATTACTGCAAGACTGTTTACAATACGCCCTGTAGTAATCCTCCCCATAGCTATGATGCACTTCTTGACTGGCATTCACCTGAGCAGTATGTTTCTCTTCTCCCTACATCAGTATGCATTCACCTTGTGCTCTCCCATTGCACCTACTACCCTCTCTCTCAGGCACAGGTTTGCTATTAATCTGGTACCAGTAGCGTAACCACCGGGTGGGCAGAGAGTGCTGTCACCATGGGGTCCCTCGCTCAGATGGGTGCACCTGGAGCCACGCTACCTTTAGCTATATTGGCGCACACAGCACGCTGATAGTTAAACCCTGCGGTAGAGCAGGGAGACACGGTCTCGCTGCAATGCCGCTCTCTGTTCTGAGCTGTTCCTCTTCTAGTGTCTAAGAGGTAACATTTCTCCTTGTGGAGAGTGACACGCTATAGTAAGTAGATTTATAGGCCGTGCAGCGCTCCTTTGGGAAATTAAATATGCAAATTGTCTCTTCAGAGAAGAAAAGGACTAGAGCTCTAAAGTCACCTATTGGAAGTAGCAATCCTAACAGTCAATATCAACCCTTTAATGAGCCTTTCTACATTACTTAGGATAAAAGTCAGACCAGAATCTCAATTTGCAGACATGGTGTTTTGGAATGTTGCCCCTCATCAGTGGAAGTCATGAGATCTGAATTCGCTGTATGAGAGTCCCCTGAGCGCTGTCTATGGGTGCCACATCACCTTTAACCATCTGGTCAATGAGGGAGTTCCAATATGGATCAAACTAACCTAATTTTGATAACCAATCAAATAATAGGTCATCAATGTTAAAGTCCCAGGACAAACAAGCTTGCACATGTGATGGAAATAGAAGGATTCAAAGATATTTATTTTAAAATACATATTTTTGTTCACATATTCTGCACCTGTGCCTGTCACTTGCTGTTTTTGCCTTTTCAGCTTTTCCACAGTTTCCTACGCTTAAAAAAAGAAGCAAAAGGGATCAGAAGAGATTATTAGGTAGATCTATATAAATAGTGCTACCCAGCTGGAAGTCAACGGAAACCACCACCCAGGAACCACATTAGGCAGTGACTGTCACAGTGGATGCTTTGTGGTTTTGGATAAAGTGTCAGAAGCTCATCTAGATGTGGGCATTCTTGTGTGTCATGCATGCACTCAAAGACCTTCTTTATAAATCTGATGTCAGTAATATCAGTTATGCGAAACCCAAACCCTACAGTAAAAATCAAAAACAACACACAAAGTAAATTACTCTAGAACATGGACACCACTTCTATCAGCCATAGGTATGAATAGAAAACAGCAGTTTCTTGGTGTTACGCTGGTATGTAACACAAGGATCAGCGGCTATTCAATTCTTCCTCCCAGATTAGAGAAGCACAACAACGCCATGAATAGGTCGCTCCTTACTTACTAATCCTTTGCCACACAGGCTCATTGTCAGATTTATACTCACTTCAAATGGGGAATAATCTTCTCTCAGGAACAACTAAGATTGCCCAAAGTCTGAAAAAGGCTCCATGGCAACTCCAGCATGGCTATTCATTTACTTGGAAGGATTTGTGATGTGCAGGACCCGCAAAGAATCTTTTTTCTTTTCACGGGGATTACTTCCTCAGCAAAGAAAAGAGCAGCTAGAATATGCAATAGACATCTCTTGCTGCATATATTAGTAACTTGTCATATGGTCCAAGGATCAATCTGTAAGGCTGTTTCTAGGAAGGGCACATACAATGTACTTCGGGACAACTTTGGAATTCTGGATGCTTGACGTAGTTTATTCAATTGCAAAATGTTATTTTAATATAAATATTTGACTGCACCTACATGATAATTAGCACCCCATTTCTTATATTAACATTAAGATGGGGAGTAAAACAATAATCCAATATATGCATTTGCCTAATTTAGACAACCTGTTTCCAGTTTTACCCATTAAGGAAATTTTTTTAACAGTTTATAGTCTCCTTTTAGCACCATTATTTGTTAGGCAGAGCAGAGAGGAGCTTCCAAGAGTGTCTCTTAAAGGCAACCTGTCAGCTGATCCATTCTGCCCAAACAATGCGCAGCATGTATCAGCCACTGGCTGTACTAGCACAACTGCAACGTTTCAGAGACAAGCATACTTTTAATAGCTGCTGGGGACTGAGCCACATGGGTGACTAGTCATACAGGTGGGGTGGGTCTCCGGCAGCTTCTGCCTGCCCCCAGACAGTGACCGCCAAGTCTCTGCTTATGTTCTGCCTATAGGCTGAGGCCTGTCAGTCACTGTCAGTGGGTGGAGAGAAGTCACCAGGGAATCGCCTGTACGACTAGTCACCCACATGACTCGTTCCCCGGCAGCTATTAAAAGTAAAAGTAAAATAAGGCACACTAGTGTATTGTGGTCTGGGGCAGTAGCTGTGGGCGAGGTACTCATGTTTCATGCCCCAGCTTGCTACATGAAAATAGAGATCCTGGCTAGGTGTGTGTGCTCATGTTGGCTGGGTAATACGCCACTGCAGACTCCATGGTGTCATTGTACTGGGCAGGCCAGGATCAAATGTTGCAGAGCTAAGTGAGGGAGACCAAAGTCTAACAATAAACGCCTTTTTACTGAATATGAACTTGATAAGAACTATATACATCAGATAATAGGCACAATTCTTTGTAAATATTTATCTTCCATTAAGTAGGCATAAGGACTTCTAGGTTAGATAAAATGACACTTAATTCTCCTTGCACTCCATATTCTTGGACCTCATGCCAATCCAGTAAGCAATTAAGGGAGACTTCATTTTTCCCTGAGAGGGTCTCACGAGTCAAGGTGTAACACCAGGGCTACTCACAGCTACTCTCCGTTCCCACTACTCTTAGTTCCTAATTAATGAGAACCTCACTACTTGAGGTACGTTGGCATGATTCGTCACTAGAACCTGGAAAGTCCACTGTTCTCCATAGGAGAGTTAACGTCCCATTATGGTGACCATTGCTTCCTTTAAATATATACAATCAAGCTTCCTTTCTCTGTAGACAACTGTTCACTAGTGCCCTCCTGATACAACTCATTCTCTGCTTTCAATCCCCTTTAAGTGGACCTTCTGCTTTCCCCTGGACAAAGTTCCATACCGCTTAGATAGCCTCAGTGGCCTGGGTTCCAATATTTCATATGTCTCTTTACATTTCCTTGGTCCTTGAGATCTATTATCTGATGTTTGGTGGTCCTCCCACTTTACACACAACATACTGTAGCATGGCAGTATGCTAATGCTCAGACCTTAGGTCTTACACTACTCAATGCTAGGCCATATTTGAGCCACTATCAGGAAGTTGTCTTCTGTCTTCCCACATAGCCCTTTTCATTCTGGGCTTGTCCCAACTAATAATTTTATCTACTCCCCAACTTTGTGCATACAAATACTCAAGCAGCTAAAATCACACTTAAACAGTAATATGCACTCACTAAAAGGTTAATAATAGAATCAACTGGCAGGATAATAACCTGACAAAAATTTAAAAGGAATATGTTAAAACAAAGCTCATGGGCAGGCTCAGATATTAAGACTGAAATAAATATACTGGCACTGAACACTGTTAGCTCCTAAAAATTACATGAATCTCACAAACACCAATGTGGTGGTTATGCTAAATGTACAGAATAAAAATTTAACTAGTAACTATATATGCTAATAAACTGTTTATAGGTAATATCCTGTGCACCTACATTAAACAGAGTTGTCCACAAAGTCCCAGGTGCAGTAAAACTACCAGAAAAAAGTAATCATTATGCATCTTGTTGTGCCCCGTTGGTTGTACACAGCGTGCTTCAGCATACGAGGTGTGACATCACAGGTTGCCATTTTGATATTTAACTGTATCGACAGTATCGTGATCGGCAAGTAGGTGGACTTTAAGGACTTTTTACATTAAAGGGAACCTTTCACCTGAATTTGGCGGGACCAGTTTTGGGTCATATGGGCGGGGTTTTCGGGTGTTTGATTCACCCTTTCCTTACCCGCTGGCTGCAATATTGGATTGAAGTTCATTCTCTGTACTCCATAGTACACGCCTGCATAAGGCAAGATTGCCTTGTGCAGGCATGTACTACGGAGGTCAGAGAATGAACTTCAATCGAACTTCAATCCAATATTGCAGCCAGCATGCAGCCAGCGGGTAAGGAAAGGGTGAATCAAACACCCGAAAATCCCGCCCATATGACTGAAAATTGTTCCCTCCAAATTCAGGTGACAGAGTCCCTTTAAGAACAGTAGCATGCAAGCTTCCACTTGCTCAATGCTTTGATTGTTATTAGATTGCTCACTTAAGCCAATCTTGATTGAGGTGTCAGTGGGTTTTCTGTTATGATCCTTAGTGGTTGAGGATCACGAATTACTCCAGCTAAGTAACAAACATAGGACAAGCTCTAGGGAGGTGGCAAACTGGACTGACCGCAAATCTGAACCTATCCAAACACACAAGAAGTAGCCGGTGAACGTGCCTAAAAATCCTAGACGTCTCGAGCCAGCCTGAGGAACTAACTACCCCTACAGAGAAAGAAAGACCTCTCTTGCCTCCAGAGAAATAATCCCCAAAGATATAGAAGCCCCCAACAGATAATAACGGTGAGGTAAGAGGAAGGCACATACACAGGGGTGAAAACAGATTCAGCAAATGAGGCCCACTAATACTAGATAGCAGAAAATAGTAAAGGGGTCTCTGCGGTCAGTAAAAAACCCTTACAAAATATCCACACTGAGATTTCAAGAACCCTCGCACCAACTAACGGTGTGGGGGGAGAAACTCAGTCCCCTAGAGCAACCAGCAAGCGAGGAGATCACATCTTAGCAAGCTGGACAAGAAACATGATGAATGCTGATAATCAAAAAATGAATGAACAAAAACTTAGCTTGTCTTGGAGAGGCTGGGAGCAAGGTAATCACAAGGAATCTAAAGAGCACTGAATACATTGATAGCAGGCAAGGAACTGAGTATCCAGGTGAGCTAAATAGGAAACCCACCAAGGATAACGAACCAGCTGATGCAGCCAACCTGCAGAAAGACAACACTACACAGTACCGCTTGTGACCACTAGAGGGAGCCTAAAAATAGAGTTCACAACAGTACCCCCCCTTGAGGAGGGGTCACCGAACCCTCATCAAGACCCCCAGGGTGATCAGGATGAGCCGCGTGGAAGGCACGAACCAAATCAGCCGCATGAACATCAGAGGCGACAACCCAGGAATTATCCTCCTGACCATAGCCCTTCCACTTCACCAAATACTGAAGCCTCCGTCTAGAGATACGAGAATCCAAAATCTTCTCCACCACGTACTCCAATTCTCCCTCGACCAGCACCGGAGCAGGAGGCTCAACAGAAGGAACCACAGGTACCACATAGCTCCGCAACAAAGACCTATGGAACACATTATGAATGGCAAACGATGCTGGGAGATCCAAACGAAAAGACACCGGGTTAAGGATTTCCAGGATCTTATAAGGACCGATGAAGCGAGGCTTGAATTTAGGAGAGGAGACCTTCATAGGAACATACCGAGAAGACAGCCACACCAAATCCCCAACACGAAGTCGGGGACCCACAACGCGGCGGCGGTTGGCAAAGCGCTGAGCCTTCTCCTGTGACAACCTCAAATTGTCCACCACATGGTTCCAAATCTGCTGCAACCTATCCACCACAGAATCCACCCCAGGACAGTCAGAAGACTCAACCTGACCCGAGGAAAAACGAGGATGGAAACCAGAATTGCAGAAAAAAGGCGAAACCAAAGTAGCAGAACTAGCCCGATTATTAAGGGCAAACTCGGCCAATGGCAAAAAAGTCACCCAATCATCCTGATCAGCAGAAACAAAACATCTCAAATAAGTTTCCAACGTCTGATTAGTTCGCTCGGTTTGGCCATTAGTCTGAGGATGGAAGGCCGACGAAAAAGATAAATCAATGCCCATCTTAGCACAAAAAGTCCGCCAAAACCTGGACACAAACTGGGATCCTCTATCAGACACAATATTTTCAGGAATGCCGTACAAGCGAACCACATTCTGAAAAAATAGAGGAACCAAATCAGAGGAGGAAGGCAACTTAGGCAAGGGCACCAAATGGACCATCTTGGAAAAATGATCACACACCACCCAGATGACAGACATTTTCTGAGATACTGGAAGATCCGAAATAAAATCCATGGAAATGTGCGTCCAAGGCCTTTTCGGGACAGGCAAAGGCAAAAGCAAACCGCTGGCACGAGAACAGCAAGGCTTAGCCCGAGCACAAATCCCACAAGACTGCACAAAGGAACGCACATCCCGCGACAAGGAAGGCCACCAGAAGGACCTAGCCACCAAATCTCTGGTACCAAAAATCCCAGGATGACCCGCCAACACCGAAGAATGAACCTCGGAAATAACTCTGCTGGTCCATCTATCCGGGACAAACAGTCTCTCTGGTGGACAACGGTCAGGTCTATCCGCCTGAAATTTCTGCAGCACTCGTCACAAATCTGGGGAAATGGCAGACAAAATCACTCCTTCTCTGAGAATACCAGCCGGCTCAGAAACTCCTGGAGAGTCAGGCACAAAACTCCTAGAAAGTGCATCAGCCTTCACGTTCTTCGAACCAGGCAGGTATGAGACCACGAAGTTGAAACGGGAGAAAAACAGCGACCAACGAGCCTGTCTAGGATTCAGGCGCTTGGCAGATTCGAGGTAAATCAGGTTTTTGTGATCAGTCAAGACCACCACATGATGTTTAGCTCCTTCGAGCCAATGTCGCCACTCCTCAAATGCCCACTTCATAGCCAACAACTCCCGATTACCAACATCATAATTCCGCTCGGCAGGCGAAAACTTTCTTGAAAAGAAAGCACATGGCTTCATCACAGAGCCATCAGAGCTTCTCTGCGACAAAACAGCCCCTGCTCCAATCTCAGAAGCATCAACCTCGACCTGGAAGGGGAGAGAGACATCTGGTTGACATAAGACTGGAGCTGAAGAAAACCGGTGCTTCAGTTCCCGAAAGGCCTCCACGGCCGCAGGAGACCAATTAGTCACATCAGAACCCTTCTTGGTCAAATCCGTCAAAGGTTTAACCACGCTAGAAAAATTAGCGATGAAACGACGGTAAAAATTAGCAAAACCCAAGAACTTCTGAAGACTCTTAACAGACGTAGGCTGAGTCCAGTCATGAATATCCTGGACCTTGACTGGGTCCATCTCCACAGTAGAAGGAGAAAAAATAAAACCCAAAAAGGAGACCTTCTGTACTCCGAAGAGGCATTTTGAGCCCTTCACAAATAAAGCATTAGCACGCAGGACCTGAAACACCATCCTGATCTGCTTCACATGGGACTCCCAATCATCAGAAAAGACCAAAATGTCATCCAGATAAACAATCATAAATTTATCCAGATATTCTCTGAAGATGTCATGCATGAAGGACTGAAACACAGAAGGAGCATTAGAGAGTCCAAAAGGCATCACTAAGTACTCAAAATGGCCTTCGGGCGTATTAAATGCTGTTTTCCATTCATCTCCCTGCTTGATGCGCACAAGGTTATACGCACCACAGGGATCTATCTTAGTGAACCAACTGGCCCCCTTAATCCGAGCAAACAAATCAGACAATAGTGGCAAAGGATACTGAAATTTGACTGTGATTTTATTCAGAAGACGATAATCTATACAAAGTCTCAAAGAACCGTCCTTCTTGGCCACAAAAAAAAATCCTGCACCAAGAGGGGAAGAGGATGTCCCTTCTCCAAAGACTCCTTTATATAACTCCGCATCGCGGCATGCTCTGGTATAGACAAATTAAAAAGTCGTCCCTTAGGGAATTTACTTCCAGGAATTAAATTTATAGCACAGTCACAATCCCTATGAGGGGTCAGGGCACTGGACCTGGGCTCATCAAATACATCCTGGTAGTCAGACAAAAACTCAGGGACCTCAGAAGGAGTGGAAGAAGCAATAGACACCAACGGAGTATCGCCATGAATTCCCTGACAACCCCAACTTGACACAGACATAGCTTTCCAATCTAAAACTGGATTATGAGTCTGCAGCCATGGCAGACCCAAAACGACAACATCATGCAAATTATGCAAAACAAGAAAGCGAATCACCTCCTGATGTACGGGAGTCATGCACATGGTCATTTGCGTCCAATACTGAGGCTTATTCTCAGCCAATGGCGTAGCATCAATTCCCCTCAGAGGAATAGGAAATTCCAAAGGCTCCAGGACAAAACCACAGCGCCTGGCAAATGACAAATCCATCAGATTCAGGGCAGCACCCGAATCCACAAAAGCCATAACCGGGTAGGACGACAAAGAACAAATGAAAGTAACAGACAAAATAAATTTAGGCTGTATCGAACCAATGGTGACAGGTTTAGAGATTTTTTTTAAACGTTTAGAGCATGCTGAGATAACATGAGTAGAATCACCACAGTAAAAGCACAACCCATTTTGACGTCTATGACTTTGTCGCTCAATTCTGGTCAGAGTTCGGTCACATTGCATAGACTCAGGTCTCTGTTCAGAAAATACCGCCAAAGGATGAGCAGATTTGCGCTCCCGCAAACGCCGATCAACCTGAATGGCTAAAGCCATAGAATCACTCAGACTTGTAGGGATGGGAAACCCCACCATAACATTCTTAACGGCGTCAGAAAGACCCTCTCTGAAATTTGCAGCCAGGGCACACTCATTCCATTGAGTAAGCACCGACCACTTCCGAAATTTTTGACAATACACCTCTGCTTCATCCTGACCTTGAGAGATAGCCAGCAACGCTTTTTCTGCCTGATTCTCAAGATTAGGCTCCTCATAAAGCAGTCCAAGAGCCAGAAAAAATGCATCTACATTAAGCAATGCAGGACACTCCTGGCGCCAGAGAGAAGGCCCAATCTTGAGGGTCGCCACGCAACAAGGAGATAACAATTTTAACTTGCTGAGCGGAATCACCAGAGGAACGAGGTCTCAGAGACAGAAATAACTTACAATTATTCTTAAAATTCTGAAACCTAGATCTATCTCCAGAAAACAACTCAGGAATGGGTATCTTTGGTTCTGACATAGGGCTATGAATAACAAAATCCTGAATACTTTGCACCCGTGCAGTAAGATGATCCACACTAGAAGTCAGAGTCTGAACATTCATGTCTGCAGCTGAGCTCAAAACCACCCAGAGTTCAAGGGGATGAAAGAAGCTAAACAGACTGCAGCAAAGGAACAGCGGGGAGAAAAAAAAAATGTACTCAGGTCTTCTTTTTATCCCACTTCTGCGATGCATTAAACACTTTTTTGGCCTGCTATACTGTTATGATCCTTAGTGGTTGAGGATCACGAATTACTCCAGCTAAGTAACAAACATAGGACAAGCTCTAGGGAGGTGGCAAACTGGACTGACCGCAAATCTGAACCTATCCAAACACACAAGAAGTAGCCGGTGAACGTGCCTAAAAATCCTAGACGTCTCGCGCCAGCCTGAGGAACTAACTACCCCTAGAGAGAAAGAAAGACCTCTCTTGCCTCCAGAGAAATAATCCCCAAAGATATAGAAGCCCCCAACAGATAATAACGGTGAGGTAAGAGGAAGGCACATACACAGGGGTGAAAACAGATTCAGCAAATGAGGCCCACTAATACTAGATAGCAGAAAATAGTAAAGGGGTCTCTGTGGTCAGTAAAAAACCCTTACAAAATATCCACACTGAGATTTCAAGAACCCCCGCACCAACTAACGGTGTGGGGGGAGAAACTCAGTCCCCTAGAGCAACCAGCAAGCGAGGAGATCACATCTTAGCAAGCTGGACAAGAAACATGATGAATGCTGATAATCAAAAAATGAACGAACAAAAACTTAGCTTGTCTTGGAGAGGCTGGGAGCAAGGTAATCACAAGGAATCTGAAGAGCACTGAATACATTGATAGCAGGCAAGGAACTGAGTATCCAGGTGAGCTAAATAGGAAACCCACCAAGGATAACGAACCAGCTGATGCAGCCAACCTGCAGAAAGACAACACTACACAGTACCGCTTGTGACCACTAGAGGGAGCCTAAAAATAGAGTTCACAACAGTTTTCATTGCATTGTTATCTCTAACAAATATTTTTAATAAGCAATAATTTTGTTCATTATTGTTACAGGGATTTTCCCACAAGAAAAAGTTCATTTTAATCAATACATCTTGGAATAATAATAACTTCCAAAATTTGATGTGTTTAAATAAAATGTTCCTGTGCTGAGATAATCTTATAAATGTGCCCCTGCTGTGTACTGTGTAATGGCTGTGTTTGACCGTACAGGAACATGGTCTGATCATACCACAGCTCCTGGGCAGGGGAGGATTTTATGGCTTTATGAAGACAGGATTCTACTGTAATATTCTTAATAAGTACCATAAACTTAATATAAAATCATTCAGACATCGTTAACACCAAAATCACTGTATACCAGTATTAGATTTGAACGCTGGGAGTCCTAGCAGCAGGAAGCCTTATCATCAGTTTATTTTCATGGAGTCCTTCTGAATGAAGTCGATGCTAAAAAAATGGACATTCTCTTTAATCCCAGCTCAACAGGATAACAAAAAGGAAGAATCTGGGTAAAGATATGCTATATATTAGCACGTGTCGTCCACCAAAGAACAAGGCCTGATAAAATACTAATTATGTGGAACAATACTAGCACAGGAGCCACGTCATTCCTGCTCCTCTCTTCTGAACACCAGCACTTTGTATAGTTTGATTAAAAACCCTTTAACCTCTTGTCTTCCATCAGGAAGTCATATTCTGTTTTGTAGATAAAAGTCATGATAAAGTGACTGCCCTTAGTGAAGAGATGATAGAATATATCAGATATGGTACTCGGACATTCTTGTGCACCTGATATCTCCTAGAACATGATGGTGCACAGTAACTCTTGATGAAATACGTTTCTTCCAAATCATGATAGAAGAGGTACAGATAACTCTTTGTTTAAGAACAGTTTTCTCATTAAACTCACATTTTCACGGTTCACCAGAATAACCAAGGTCTGTCTACTGCTTCTTCTGTTCAACAGTTTTATTCCATTAAAGATAACATAAACTGCCTGAACAATTGCAGCATTGTGGTGTGAGCCGAGGTTCAAAGGGTGAACGTACGTCACAGAGGAAAAATGTCTGCTTTGAAGAAGAAATAGTAGGGTAAATTTGTGAGGTTTAATAGCATTGTTCTTGTTAAAAATAATTATTTAACACAAAGCAGATATCTAGTTTCATAGCTTGGACACCATGGCATGTGGTCTGTATAAAAATAATAGAATATGAATATTATCATGTTGTACTTTGTGTGTTTTATCTTTTATTCTGTTTTAGTATTACATACTTTATGTTGTTCTATTTTTACATTTCTCATGAAAAGCAAAAAAAAAATGCTTCCTTTACTGGAAAGAAACAGGAAAAAGGAAAAAAAAAGAATTCATCTGGGAAATTGAATTTTTCTGGCAAATGAGACTAATTAATTTTATAAAGTAGTTAATCTCCATCTGGTCAATTTGTCAGATAGCACTCATACCCACTGATTTTCCCTGATACTCTGTTTTTTTCCGGGGATCAAGTAGTCCACAGAAAAAATCTGAGACGTGTCTTACTTTGATCCAAGTGTCTCCCAGGGAGACTAGCCGGTCAGCAGAAGAATTTTTCTCAGAGTTCCTTAGATGGGCTACTGACACCTGGTGGAACGAGCCTGCTTTTAGGAGTCAGTTTTGTCAGGGCCTGTCTGAAAGATTAAAAGACGCATTAGTGCTTTACGAAATTCCTGTGTTGTTGGAGGCCACCATGGCTCTGGCGATATAGATAGACGCATAAGGGATAGACCTGTTGTGACTGCCCTCTATGGTACTTCTGAAAACCAAAGTTCTCCCTGTGTTCTCTGAAGAACCAGTGCAGTTAGGGAATGTCTCCCATCGGTACGGGTCTCTTGTGGTTCCCCGCAAAAGAGGGTTGTGTTTTTTTCTCTGGGTAAAAGGGTAATTTCATTAGGGTCTGTCTTTCTTTATCAAAGCACAAAAAGCAGTCAGAAAACTTCTAACCCCAGGTAGTGTGGAGGATTACAAACTGGGTGTATATATTGTATATATTTCCTCCACATTTGTATCTCAGTTTATCTTAGCTACGAAAATGGTTATAGGTATGAAAACTGAGATAATATCTATTCTCTTAGATAGTGGGACAGGAGCCAATATGGTGGTTACTCGGTTTGCATGGGACTTTGGTCTTCCCTGTAGTATGCTGGCAAAGTGCATCCCCATATTTGCGATTGACTCTCCATCTCTTGGTCAGGGAAATTTTATGCTAGTGGTGCATAATGTGAACCTACGCATTGGGCTCTTCACAGGGAGCTCCTTTCTTGTTATATCTTGGAAGGTCTTACTACTCCTTTGGTGTTAAGCCTTCCTTGGCTAAGGGTACTGTCGTCTTGCCGTCTGCTTCCCGCTCTGACTGAGTGCCGCCGTAAAGTGAAAGCAGATCACAGCGGTGACGTCACCGCTGTGCTCTGCTCTTCTTACTTTCCGGCCGGCAGTCAGTCAGAGCGGGAAGTAGACGGCAAGGGACCTGAAGGACACCGGAATGTGAGTATGTACGTTTTTTTTTTTTTTACTTTTACGCTGGTAACCACGGTAAACATCGGGTTACTAAGCGCGGCCCTGCGCTTAGTAACCCGATGTTTACCCTGGTTACAAGCGAACGCATCGCTGGATCGCTGTCACACACAACGATCCAGCGATGACAGCGGGAGATCCAGCGATGAAATAAAGTTTCAAACGATCTGCTACGACGTACGATTCTCAGCGGGGTCCCTGATCGCAGTAGCGTGTCAGACACAGCGATATCGTATGGATATCGCTGGAACGTCACGGATCGTACCGTCGTAGCGACCAAAGTGCCACTGTGTGACAGTACCCTAACTGTGCATAATCTGGTTATTGACTGGCAGTCCAGTGGAGGGATTTCTGCCAAAATAATTGCCTGATTACCATAATTTCTACTATTTCCATTAAAACCATACCCTCTTTTCTGTCTAATTTTGTGGATGTGTTCTCAGGAAAGGGGTTCCAGGAATTGCCTCCCCACTGTGTGTTTGACTGCCCCGTAAAATTAGGGAAAAATTACCCAAGATCAGATTATACAGTCTGCGTGGCCATGAAAGGCAGCCCATGAAAGATTACATCTCTGAGAGTCTTGCTAAGGGACATTTTATACCCTCCTCTTCACCCATAGTGGAAGGGTTCTTCTTTGTTAAGAAGAAAGATGGGGACCTGAGTCCCTGTTTAGATTTTCATGAGTTAAATCGGATTACTATTTCAGACCCATATCCCCTCCCACTCATTCCCGATTTATTTAATCAGATTGTTGGGGAAAAATTGTTCTCTGAGTTGGACCTTAGGTGAGCCTATAATCTGATTAGTATCAAGGAGATGGAATAGTGGAAGGTGGCTCATAACACTCCTGAAGGGCATTATGAAATCCTTGTAATGCCTTTTAGTTTGACTAATGCCCCCGCCACTTTCCAAAATATTGTTAACAACAACATTTTTGTCACATTGTAGGTAGATTTCTAGTAGTGTATCTTGACAATATTTTGATATACTCATCTGATCTCAAGTCATATCAAGAACACGTCAGGCAGGTGTTACAGGTTTTGCAGAATAATAAACAGAACGCCGAATTAGAAAATGTGTATTTGCTGCACAAGAGGTTAAGGTCCTGGGTTTCCTAGTGTCTGATGCAGGTTTCCGGATGGATACTGATAAGGTTCGTACAGTTCTGGAATGGGATCTTCAAGAAAATCTGAAAGCGTTACAACGCTTTTTGAGGTTTGCTAACTATTATTGGAAATTAATCCAAAACTGCTTGTCAAACCCCTCACTGACATGACAAAGAAAGGTTGGCTATTGAGGAGTGGCATCACTTTTTGGAGGGGACAGTGCACCCGTCACTGTCATTGCTGATCATTAAAATCTGTTATACCGAATCTGCTAAATGTCAAGAGGTTTACTATTATTGTCACTTACTGTCCTGGGATTAAAAACGTCAAAGCTGATACTTTTTCTAGGAGTTTCCCTAAGGGTGGTAGTTTGGATTACTCTGTACCTGTTTAACAGGAAGGCATGGTCGTCCCCACCATGTGTTCTGAGCTAGAGAGAGATATGTTGAAGGCTCAGGGGGACGCCTCTGCTTGTCCTTTAGGAAAATCATTTTTACCATTGCCTCTGCCTCTTAAATTTTTAGGGGCACATCATAGCTCAGCTCTTGTTGGTCATCCAGGTAGTAAAGCTTAATTGGGCCTCCTTTCTCGTCGTTTTTGGTGGCCAAGGTTGCATCGGGATGTAGTACACTTTGTGTCTTCCTGTAATGTCTGTGCACTTTCAAAGATCCTGCATACTTGTCCATCTGGGGCTCTTCTACCAATAAACATACAGTACATGACCAACAATGAACATATTTATTGATTGATTTTATTACAGATCTTCCTTCCTCCTTTGCTAAGACTGTTATCATAGTTGTGGTGGAAAGATTTAGTAAAATGGTGCACTTCATTGCTTTACCTGTTCTTCCTAAAGCTAACATCTGGCTTTGGTGTTTGTCACTGAGATCGTGAAGCTTCACGGGGCTTTCTCCGATGTGGTGGCAGATCGGGGTGCCAAGTTTGTACCTAAATTCTAGAGGGCATTTTGTTCTCGTCTGCGGATTCATCTATCCTTTTCTTTGGCATTCCATCCTCAAACTTACGGTCACACTGAACGTCTAAACCAGGTGTTTTGTGTCAGATAGTTAGGGGGATTGGTTATCTTTTTTACCATTACATTAGTTTGCTTTAAACAATTGCAGCAGTGAGTAGACATTTTTTGGTGCATATGGCTTCCAATCCCAGTTCTGTACCTTCAGTAAAGATAAATCTTCAGGAGTTCCTGGGGAGGAATGATTTTCTTCATCACTTTCTTCTGTATGGCAAAGGGCTCAAAACAAATAAAAAATCATGGGAGACAGATAAAAATGCATGGCTGATAGGAAACGGTTGTTAGGTCCGACCTGGATGTCAATGATTTTTATTTGGCTGTCTACCACAAATACTAAACTGAACATTCCTCCAAGGTTTATTGGTCCTTACAAGGTGATCGCCGTAATTAACCCTGCGGATTTTCATCTTGAGCTTCTTCTATTAAAATCCACAACGTTTCCACAGGTCATTGCTCAAAAAATATGTAGCGCCTGTGGAGCCATCACCCTTGCCGCCGCCACCAGTTATTGTTGATGGTAATTTGGAGTTTCAGGTGGCAAGAATTGTGGATTCCAGTATGGTTTGCTGCTCTTTACAATACTTGGTACACTGGAAGGAGTATGATCCTGAGGAAAGGAGGTGGGTACCGGCATCAGGGTCTAATGCCAGTAAATTAATTTGTTCCTTCCATGCGGCCAATCTGGGTAAACCTGATCCCGATGGTACATTGGCCCCTTGTAGAAGTGGGGGATTCTATCACAAGGATGTCATGTTCCCTTGGGAGACCTTCAGTTAGAAGATCACAATGGGTAATTAATCACAGGTCCTCCTTAGAGACGGTGTGCTTCATGTCCTATTTTAAATGGTTTTCCTTTCCATCAATGCTGTGGAGGACTCTTTTCATACTGGTTGGGAACATACAACATTGTTGCTCTCAGCTGTATCTGCTGATTTCATTTCCCCTGCCTACATATACTAGCTCTGGGCACTTCTTTCTTTCCGGTGAAAGAATCTTCTTCCTGGAAGCGTTGAGCTGTGTAGTATTGGAGTTGGGAGTAGATGCTGGAATGTTTTGTGTGCAGTAGTTTCATGAGTCCTTATTCCTATTTAGTTTGTTTATTCTTCCCTTTCCCTATCCTTCTCCCTATTTTTGATGAGTGTTTTGTATGATAGTGGTTTTCAGTTACCTTAATCTGTTTTTGTGTCTTGTTTCCTTTACATTTCTGTCCCATGCCTCATGGGCTGGGTGAGGGGACATATTAGGGTTTAACAAGAGCATAGTAAGGTTGGAGACCGAGGCCTCTCTACCATCAAGAGTACCCCTGGGACATGGATAGTTAAGGTCCAAGTTCCAGGGACAGTTTTAGGCCCCTCTCCCTTACTGCAGACTATCACATTGCAACAGTGACATGCAGGCCCTGGCATGACAATGTAAGACTTATATGCCAAGCATGTTCCTCTGGGAAATTAAATATGCAAATTGTCTCTTCAGAGAGGAAGAGGACTAGAACTCTAATACCATCTATTAGTAGCAGCTATCCTAAAAGTTACTATCGACCCTTTAACGGGTCTTGCAATATGACTTAGGTTAAAAGCCACATATCAATTTATATAATTGCCTTGTAATGTTTTCATTTCCTGTTCTGTCCAGATGTCACCGTATCCCAGAATTCCAAGTGGAAGAAGCTCACCGACTGCCATATTGGGACACCCAAGTGATGGGTGTTTCAATATGGAAACTGCTGCTGGTACCAACCTATTGCGCGGTTCCACCAGCGGAACACCATCGCACCACACACACACTCTCTATACGCCATACACACTCACACTCAATCACACTCCCTCACACCCTCACACACTCACACATTCATGCAGCCTTTTGCGCGGTACCACCAGTGGAACACCGTCGCGAACACGCCGCCGGGATCAGCCGAATGATTCAATGACTGCCGCCATCTTTGTACAGGAGGATCGCATGTGCAGTTTTAATGTGATCACCGCTATCTGTCTGCACAAAGATGGTGGCGGTCTGATTTACTGTGCCTGTGCAAATTATGGCAGGTGCAGTGAATCATTTGGCTGATCCCGGTGGCAGATGCGTGACGTGTCTACAGGCAGAGGAAGCTGGTCACATTAAAGGGGTTTTCCCACGAACTAAAGTTAATTTTAAAAATTGACTGTGTCTGACCGTGTACGGAGCACATCTCCTGGGCAGGGGAGGAAACAAAAGACAATACAGACATTACAGCAGGGGATCACAGTGGATTCATTTTGTGAGGTAAAATATTTCACTGTTTTTAAAAAATATTTTACCTCAGAAAATGTATCCTCTGCGATCTCCTGTTGTGATGTTAGTATTGTCTTTGAGGAGAGAACACAGCACAGGAAGGAGAGAGACAGGGGGGATAGCACATGGGGTAGACAGGTCAAAGAAGAGAGCACAGACGGAAGACGTCAGCACATGGGGAAAGAGAGAGTGGATAGGTGGATGAGCACATGGGGGGGAGAGATTCTCAACGTTGCAAAGCCTGCCCTCATCACGACATTATCACCCTCCATCTAGTTTATATATAAATATGTAAAATTATATGGGAATCAGACTATGTAATCTGTGCATAGTCTTCTTATTAAGAACAGATAAGCTTCTAATTTGAACAGATGCACTCTACTTTCAAGGATTCAATACTAGGTACGCTAATCTTTCTGTAACTATCCTTTTTATTGGAATAGTGACAAATACCGAGGCTCTCATACTGAATATGCAAATATTTAAGACAGTGAGTGTCTCTTATCAGAATTTGTGGGAAGTTTTCCGTAAAAATTCTGATGAATTTTTAGTGGTTTCTTTGGAAATGCAAGAAACATGGTGATAAACTATATTATAGAAATATATAGGCTTATAAATGTACTTATTTTTTCATTCAGAGAGTAAGGAGTGTTTCAATTTAAAAACATTTACAACAAAAAAAGACATTTAATGTTTACAGTGATGATCTTTCTCCCTGACTCGACACGGTACATTAATCAACTGTCTGCCTCAGGCCATGTGCACACGTTCAGTATTTTTCGCGTTTTTTCGCTATAAAAACATGATAAAAATGCGAAAAAAACGTGAAAAAAACGCTGACATATGCCTCCCATTATTTTCAGTGTATTCCGTATTTTTTGTGCACATGCTGCATTTTTTTCCATGAAAAAATCGCATCGCGGAAAAAAAAGCAACATGTTCATTAAATTTGCAGAATTGCAGGGTTCCGCATACCTAGGAATGCATTGATCTGCTTACTTTCCGCATGTGGCTGTGCCCACCATGCGGGAAGTAAGCAGATCATGTGCGGTTGGTACCCAGGGTGGAGGAGAGGAGACTCTCCTCCACGGACTGGGCACCATATAATTGGTTAAAAAAAAAGAATTAAAATAAAAAATAGTCATATACTCACCCTCTGATGGCCCTGGAGTGTTCCCGCCTCTCAGCGGTGAATGCTCTCTCTTCGGTTCCTATAGATGGTGTGGTTCAGGACCTGCGATGACGTTGCTGTCTTGTGATTGGTCGCGTGACCGCTCATGTGACCGCTCACGTGACCGTGACATCATCGAAGGTCCTGAACCACACCATCTATAGGAACGGACACCGCTGAGGAGGTCGGCTGTCTGCAGAGGGTGAGTATAACCATTTTTTTTATTTTTTTTATTATTTTTAACATGATATCTTTTTACTATTGATGCTGCATAAGCAGCATCTATAGTAAAAAGTTGGTCACACTTGTCAAACAGTATATTTGACAAGTGTGACCAAACTGTCAGTCAGTTTTCCAAGCGATGCTACAGATCCCTTGGAAAACTTTAGCATTCTGCAAGCTAATTACGCTTGCAAAATGCTTAAAAAACGGGAAAAAAACGGGAAAAAAACGCAAAAAAAAAAATGCGGATTTCTTGCAGAAAATTTCCGGTTTTCTTCAGGAAATTTCTGCAAGAAATCCTGACGTGTGCACATACCCTCACACTTACAAATCCTGATTTTGTGCAGCTAAATACATAATGTAGGTCTATAACACATCAGAGAGTAGTTTCGTTTACTAGTTAAAAAAATATATTGAATAGACGAATAGACATACAGGGAAAACACAATAATTAGCTCTAATATGAATGTGTCGTGAGAGTTCAAGATAACCATAAAAGCTAAAACAGTACTAATATAATTGTGTGTCGTTTTATCCCGAAAGGCTAGTACGCATTCCGTGGTTTTATTTCTTCCTCCTATTGTTCTAATTGAAATTTGTTTCCATGAAGGAAAGATAACACACGTGCAGCAAGTAAGGACATAATTCATTGTGTTTTGTCCAGATGTTTTAATAAGGAATTTAGAAAGGACTTAAAGTTTTATAATTTTTACTCTTACATGTATTATTGCTTTGTGAATATATTTATGAACAGGGAGAAGTCTTACTTTTAAATTATAATTCTGAATTGTATCTATAACATATTTCTTAATATCATTGGAAAAAACTTTCTTTTGGAAAAAAATATCATACACATGACCATATATATTATATAAATAATTGAATATATGGAGAATAACAGTAATAACAGTAATAACAGTACAAGAATAAGGTATAAATTGATAATGCTGACCTCCATTTAAATGTATCAAACATATAGTCTGCATCTTAGTTGTAAATACCAAGTACAAAGGATGATTGAAAATACAACCCTAATTCCAAAAAGTTGGGACACTATGTAAAATATAAAGAAAACAAGAATGCAATGATATGGAAGTCTCTTATTGCCATATTTTATTCATAAGAGAACACAGAACACATATCAGATATTGAAAGTGAGACCTTTTTCCGTTTGATTTGAAAAAATGGAAATTAGGACAAGTTTAACAAAACGGCTGGTAAATTAAAGCAAGTGGTACTAATATAAAATAGCTGGAGAGTCAATTTTGTGCTATGTCCCATGACTATGTATAAATAGAGCATGTTAGAGGGGTAGATTCTCTCAGAGCCAAAGATGGTGAAAAGTTTAACAATCTGTGAACAAATGCATCTCAAAGTTGGGGAACAATTTCAGAAA
The DNA here is from genome assembly GCF_051348905.1 of Ranitomeya variabilis. Taxonomy (NCBI): domain Eukaryota; kingdom Metazoa; phylum Chordata; class Amphibia; order Anura; family Dendrobatidae; genus Ranitomeya; species Ranitomeya variabilis. The sequence goes on from NC_135237.1 coordinate 406,242,099, forward strand.
AATGTTCCTCAACATAAAATAGCCTAGACTTTTAATATCCCACCATCCACAGTTCATAATTATCAAAAGATTCAGAAATTCTGGTGAAATTCATGTGCACAAGGGACAAGACGTATGTTCGATATTTGATGCACGTGATCTACGGCCCCTCTGGCAGCACTGCATTACAAATAAGCATTGTACAGTCATGCAAATCACTGCATGAGCTTAGGAATACTTCCAGAAATCATTGACTGTGAACACAGTTAGCCATGCAATTTACAGATACAAGTTAAAGCTCTGTTATGCAAAGAATAAGCCATATATTTACCTAATCCAGAAGCTCAGCTGTCTTTACTGGGCCAAAGTGCATTTAAAATGGATTAAGGCAAAATAAAAAACTATTTGTCATGTTACTGCAATGCAGGTAGGTGCAGGCTTCACTAAATAGCAGTAGAGAGGAAGCAGGTCTGCACCTAACAGAGCTTACCTGCTGTGCAACAGTGAGGCTACCACAGGTAGCAGCAGGATAGTCAAAACAAGCCGGGTCAAATCCTAGACTGTAGCGCATTACCAAAGAAAAAAGCTAATTCGAGGTCAGAGACAAGCCAGGGGGTCAGTAACAGTCAGAAGCTGATAAGCCAAAAGACAAATGACAGAAACAGGTCAGGATACACGCCAAGTCAAACCGGGGAGTCTACCCACTGAAGGGAAACACTGAGTCAAGACGGGAACAGGGGAAAACCGAGACATGGGTTCAGACAGCAAATGAAGCAGGACAAATGGAAGCCGAAACTATAACTGACATGATCTGCAGGACACAGCGGGGCTAAATAGCAAACCTGAGACCAGACTGAGGCTGAGAAAAGTTAACCCCTGACATGATTAGACCGGGAAAATGGAAGACAGGACTCAAAACCCAGTCTGGATCATGACACTATTCTGTGGTCAGATCGATCAAAATTTTAAATTCTTTATGGAAAACATTGACGCTGTGTCCTTTGGGCTAAAGAGAAGCACAATCCAGGTTGTTATCAGCGCACAGTTCAAAAGCCTTCATCTCTGATGGTATGACGCTCTATTAGTGCTTATGGCATGGGCAGCTTACACATCTTGAAAGGTAACAACAATGCCGAGAAATTTATAGAGGTTTTAGAAGAACATATACTCCCATCTAGTCAATGTTTATTTCAGGGATGGCTATGGCAAAGAAAACCCAGGATTGTTGAGCAGCTAGAATCCTACATCAGACAAGAATGGGTACACCAACAATTATCCTGCATAATAAGTCCGTAAAGCAAAATAGAATATAACACCCAGAAGAAAGCTTTACAAATAACCATATATTAATTAAAAAGGTAACTTTTATTGAAAAAAACACATGCATAAAAAATATTAAAAGACAATAAAACAAATACCAGGTTTGCCTGCGTTTGCTTACGCATGCGTCTTTTCGCGGTGTGCGGCGGGGCGCGGTAAATGCACCATGTTGCAATTTTTGAGGCGGTAAATTTCCGTCAAATATGCGCAGGCATGAGCATGCGGATGAGTATGTTAAAAAATGCATTACTGTCTATGGGAACGCATGTGTACGTATGTCTTTGCATATGCATGCGTTCGATGCGCTTGCGTACTTCGAACTGCGCGTGTCCAGGAACTGATTTAGACACGTCCACTGAGGCATGGCCTTCTATAAATATCGACCGCATGCGCATAAAAAGCGCAAACGCATGCAAAAACTCATACAAACGCTGCGGGTTTTTTGCCATAATGCGTAAGCTGATGCGGATAAAAAACGCTATGTTAGCATGCATTGGCATGCATTTTTGCATGCATTTGCGGTTGCGGACAAGACACTGCAGGCTCAACCACAAAAGTGAAACTAGCCTAACACAGCCATTTTAGTCCATAGGGGGAATACACATCAGACAACAATGTCTCCCAACACCCCACACTCTTGTTCACTTAGCTTGGACAACTATAAGTTCTTTATAGGAACAGGACAGAGTAAGTTCAGGAAGAACAAAAGGATCAGAAGTTTGAAATCAAAATGCCCAATCTTTCTCTTCCAGAAAATCATCTGTCAGGAGAGAGTCCCTATTGTATTGGGTCTTGTACATTTAATCTTTCTGGCAATAAATATCCAAAGACACTTGGAGAAGGATCAATCAACTATATTAAAATCGTTTGGCACTTGTTTACATCCTCTTTACACAGGCTGACGAAGAATGATGGGGTCAGAGCAATTAATAATAAGCTGTTCTGTTGCCATACGGTATGATGTTGTCAACATCACATGTCCTGTTTACCTGGTGAAAATGTGTTGCCAAGAACGATGATGCTTGTTCCAGCATAAACGATCCAATCACCCAATGAATGAGCATTTTGCATGCGGGAAGTAAGCAGATCATGTGCGGTTGGTACCCAGGGTGGAGGAGAGGAGACTCTCCTCCACGGACTGGGCACCATATAATTGGTAAAAAAAAAAGAATTAAAATAAAAAATAGTCATATACTCACCCTCTGATGGCCCCGGAGTGTTCCCGCCTCTCAGCGGTGCATGCTCTCTCTTCCGTTCCTATAGATGGTGTGGTTCAGGACCTGCGATGACATCGCTGTCTTGTGATTGGTCGCGTGACCGCTCATGTGACCGCTCACGTGACCGTGACATCATCGAAGGTCCTGAACCACACCATCTATAGGAATGGACGCCGCTGAGGAGGTCGGCTGTCTGCAGAGGGTGAGTATAACCATTTTTTAAATTATTTTTAACATGATATCTTTTTACTATTGATGCTGCATAAGCAACATCTATAGTAAAAAGTTGGTCACACTTGTCAAACAGTATGTTTGACAAGTGTGACCAAACTGTCAGTCAGTTTTCCAAGCGATGCTACAGATCGCTTGGAAAACTTTAGCATTCTGCAAGCTAATTACGCTTGCAAAATGCTAAGAAAACGCGAAAAAAACGGGAAAAAAATGCAAAAAAAAAAAAGCGGATTTCTTGCAGAAAATTTCCGGTTTTCTTCAGGAAATTTCTGCAAGAAATCCTGACGTGTGCACATACCCTCACACTTAGGCTAGGTTCACATTGCGTTAGGGCAATCCGTTTAGCGCTAGCGCTAGCGAATTGCGCTAACGCAATGTTTATTTAGTGGCCGCGTTGGGGGTCGCGGTAACGTCCCCGCTCTCGCAGATCCCCGATCTGCGAGAGCGGGGAACGGACCTCGGGCGCGCCGCGGACGCTGCAAGCAGCGTCCGAGGCGCGCCACAGAAGAACGGCACATCGCTAGCGCGAGCTGAAAAAAAGGCATGCGCTAGTGATGCGCTACAGGGAAACTTCACATTGCTGTCAATGGGTGCGCTAACGGACCCGTTGCACGGCGTTAATTGCGACATTTTCACCGTGCAACGCTGTCCGTTAGCGTGCACACATTAACGCAATGGCAAAGAAAACCCAGGATTGTTGAGCAGCTAGAATCCTACATCAGACAAGAATGGGTACACCAACAATTATCCTGCATAATAAGTCCGTAAAGCAAAATAGAATATAACACCCAGAAGAAAGCTTTACAAATGACCATATATTAATTAAAAAGGTAACTTTTATTGAAAAAAACACATGCATAAAAAATATTAAAAGACAATAAAACAAATACCAGGTTTGCCTGCGTTTGCTTACGCATGCGTCTTTTCGCGGTGTGCGGCGGGGCGCGGTAAATGCACCATGTTGCAATTTTTGAGGCGGTAAATTTCCGTCAAATATGCGCAGGCATGCGCATGCGGATGAGTACGTTAAAAAACGCATTACTGTCTATGGGAACGCATGTGTACGCATGTCTTTGCATATGCATGCGTTCGATGCGCTTGCGTACTTCGAACTGCGCGTGTCCAGGAACTGATTTAGACACGTCCACTGAGGCATGGCCTTCTGTAAATATCGACCGCATGCGCATAAAAAGCGCAAACGCATGCAAAAACTCATACAAACGCTGCGGGTTTTTTGCCATAATGCGTAAGCTGATGCGGATAAAAAACGCTATGTTAGCATGCATTGGCATGCGTTTTTGCATGCATTTGCGGTTGTGGACAAGACGCTGCAGGCTCAACTACAAAAGTGAAACTAGCCTAACAAAGCCATTTTAGTCCATAGGGGGAATACACATCAGACAACAATGTCTCCCAACACCCCACACTCTTGTTCACTTAGCTTGGACAACTATAAGTTCTTTATAGGAACAGGACAGAGTAAGTTCAGGAAGAACAAAAGGATCAGAAGTTTGAAATCAAAATGCCCAATCTTTCTCTTCCAGAAAATCATCTGTCAGGAGAGAGTCCCTATTGTATTGGGTCTTGTACATTTAATCTTTCTGGCAATAAATATCCAAAGACACTTGGAGAAGGATCAATCAACTATATTAAAATCGTTTGGCACTTGTTTACATCCTCTTTACACAGGCTGACGAAGAATGATGGGGTCAGAGCAATTAATAATAAGCTGTTCTGTTGCCATACGGTATGATGTTGTCAACATCACATGTCCTGTTTACCTGGTGAAAATGTGTTGCCAAGAACGATGATGCTTGTTCCAGCATAAACGATCCAATCACCCAATGAATGAGCATTTTGCTCAATCACTGGTTTTTTGCTGACATGTTTATACCTATAAATGCTAGACTGCACAGCTGATATTTTTAAATGTGGATGCTACACACATACTGTCTGTCTTTCTTCCATACTACACACACTGACCGTATGTCACACACAAACTCTATGCTATACACCAACTATAGGTTACAACCATTTACACACTGCATGTTAAACACACATTGCATGTTACATGTACACATTGCATGTTACACACAAACTGCATTATACACACATACTGCATGATATACACATGCTATATGACACACACAATATGTTAGAAAACATACTCCAAGATAGACACTTATGACACACACATATAAGAGAACATTCCAGGCTCTCAACTCCTCTCCACTTGCTCCAGACTCTCTTCTGTCCTTCAGTTCCTCTAGACTCCTGCAGGGTGAAGAACCTTTGGTCATTTGACATTGATATCACCAAAGGTCCTACTACATTTTTAACCTCAGAAACAGTACTGATAATGTAGGACTGCCATTATCAGTGCAGATTATGGTTAGGTACTGGAAAACTTTTGCTGAAGTCTTTAGGTTCTGTGCAGCAGATCTTTAATATCTCAGTTAAGAAGGCATTGACTAACACAATTAACGGGCCTAAATCCATAGACTTCCTTCCACCTTTCATCCTCAATACCTAAGGGGTATGGATCTTTTTAATTAGAGTAGATTTATGCTCTATAAAATCTTAAAGGCAGACAGGAATGGAAAGTGGAGTATCAGGTAATCAGAAGCAGACCAAGTTCATTGCATAGACAGAAACATGACTAGGCCACTTACATAAAACAAAAGATGTGTAAGGAGGTGGCGGGGAACCTCACGTGCCTTCTCTCTCCCGGTCGCTGTTCACACAGTCATCTGCAGCACCTCAGGACTTATTAATATAAGTGTGGTTTTATAATGTTATTGAAGTAATACATATTGTTGATGTTATGTACTGTTTATAGGACTAGGGCTAGAATAGGATCTTAGGTAACATAGGACGATAGTGGGGTAGAATAGAGGGGGGTATGGTAGAGGTAGGAAACAGCATAGAATAGATTAGGAGATAGGCAGCATAGGTGTTAACTTACTTAGTCAGTCGCCCAGGCAACCTGCCCACAGGCAGGATGTGTAAGCAGTAATAGAGCAGAGGATTATAGCCATGGGGATAAAGCTGCTGTAGCAGTAAGGGGCCCCATGCAGCAAACAGTGCAGATAGGCACCAGCTCGATAGGACCATCTCCAATCAGGATCTGGGGTCTACGACTGGGGAAGGAGCCACAGTGGAAGCATTCCTGGCACCTCTTCCCACTGGAGCTGGACAAGGGGATGATAAGGACCTGGTGACGGAAAAGAACAGGAGGGACACAGGTTGTCTAAAAGATACGGCCGTGATTGCCAGGTAGAGGAAGCTGCTAGAAAGAACAGGGCCTGTCCGGATGACAGGGAATGAAAGGAAGATGACTCTGTATGTGATGTGTGCTGCCAAAGTAGGGACTGTTTTAATGGTACAATATCTGCTTGCTGTCATCTGCTGCTTATCATCCTGCAACATTCCCTTTAATGGTACACTATCTGCTTGCTGTCATCGTTGAAGACAGTTTCAACGATGCCGAAGTCGTTCCCCTGATCGTTGGTCACTGGAGAGAGCTGTCTGTGTGACAGCTCCCCAGCAATATGTTATTGAAGTAATACATATTGTTGATGTTATGTACTGTATATAGGACTAGGGCTAGAATAGGATCTTAGGTAACATAGGACGATAGTGGGGTAGAATAGAGGGGGGTATGGTAGAGGTAGGAAACAGCATAGAATAGATTAGGAGATAGGCAGCATAGGTGTTAACTTACTTAGTCAGTCGCCCAGGCAACCTGCCCACAGGCAGGATGTGTAAGCAGTAATAGAGCAGAGGATTATAGCCATGGGGATAAAGCTGCTGTAGCAGTAAGGGGCCCCATGCAGCAAACAGTGCAGATAGGCACCAGCTCGATAGGACCATCTCCAATCAGGATCTGGGGTCTACGACTGGGGAAGGAGCCACAGTGGAAGCATTCCTGGCACCTCTTCCCACTGGAGCTGGACAAGGGGATGATAAGGACCTGGTGACGGAAAAGAACAGGAGGGACACAGGTTGTCTAAAAGATACGGCCGTGATTGCCAGGTAGAGGAAGCTGCTAGAAAGAACAGGGCCTGTCCGGATGACAGGGAATGAAAGGAAGATGACTCTGTATGTGATGTGTGCTGCCAAAGTAGGGACTGTTTTAATGGTACAATATCTGCTTGCTGTCATCTGCTGCTTATCATCCTGCAACATTCCCTTTAATGGTACACTATCTGCTTGCTGTCATCTGCTGCTTATCATCCTGCAACATTCCCTTTAATGGTACAATATCTGCTTGCTGTCATCTGCTGCTTATCATCCTGCAACATTCCCTTTAATGGTACAATATCTGCTTGCTGTGATCTGCTGCTTATCATCCTGCAACATCCATTTGTTGCATTGTACTCACTGCTGTGTATCCATTCTGGGCTTACAGGAGATGTTATCTGGAGCAAGGTGTTAAGGGCCCGTCTCACATAGCAAGATCGCTAGCGAGATCGCTGCTGAGTCACTAGTTTTGTGACGCAACAGCGACCTCAGTAGCGATCTCGCTATGTGTGACACGTACCAGCGATCAGGCCCCTGCTGTGAGATCGCTGGTCGTGTCGGAATGGCCTGGACCTTTTTTTGGTCGTTGAGGTCCCGCTGACATCGCTGAATCGGTGTGTGTGACACCGATCCAGCGATGTCTTCACTGGTAACCAGGGTAAACATCGGGTTACTAAGCGCAGGGCCGCGCTTAGTAACCTGATGTTTACCCTGGTTACCAGCGTAAATGTAAAAAAAACAAACAGTACATACTCACCATCTGATGTCCGTCAGGTCCCTTGCCGTCTGCTTCCTGCTCTGACTGACTGCCGGCCGGAAAGTGAGAGCAGATCACAGCAGTGACGTCACCGCTGCGCTCTGCTCTCACTGTACGGCGGCTCAGTCAGAGCAGGAAGCAGACGGCAAGGGACACCGAAAGGCGAGTATGTACTGTTTTTTTTTTTTGGTAACCAGGGTAAACATCGGGTTACTAAGCGCGGCCCTGCGCTTAGTAACCCGATGTTTACCCTGGTTACCCGGGTGCTGCAGGGGGACTTCGGCATCGTTGAAGACAGTTTCAACGATGCCGAAGTCGTTCCCCTGATCGTTGGTCACTGGAGAGAGCTGTCTGTGTGACAGCTCCCCAGCGACCACACAACGACTTACCAACGATCACGGCCAGGTCGTATCGCTGGTCGTGATCGTTGGTAAATCGCTATGTGAGACGGGGCCTTTACAACATATGGATGTAGCCAGGCCCAGTGCCTTTGATCATCTAACCTCCCCTGGTGCTTTGGCCATTTGCTAATTTATCCCACATCAGCTCCCACAATCCCTTTCACCTGATCCTCTACTTAGTCCTATCAATTTAGTAGCATTCTAAGGAGTGCACACGTGTGAGGTCAGGCACAAGTCTCCCGGCAGCAAAAGTATCACGGCAGCTACAGTATAGAGATGCTGCAGTTATTTCAATGTCAGTTAGTCACGGCAGGAGTCAGGACCCCACTCTATGTATTTGATCAGAGGCTGATGTAACAGGGATCGCGGAGACTGCAGCAGCTGAAGTGAGTATAGTACTACATGCAGAGCTAAAAGAACTTGTTGTTTCATCTGTGAGGTGCCAGGGTGTCGGGACAGTACAGTCAGTTTCCACGACTACCACCCTGGCCGCCTTACAGATGCTCATAAACTAGAGCAGTGTGCTGAATATTTAAGCAATGGGGCAGAGGTTTTGCACTGATACTATTTTTGAATCAAGAAGTGGTTATTGTACTCTTAAACCCAAAGGATGACCACCAAGCACCACTAAGGAATTAAAATGTACTTATAGTGGTTGACAAGTATTGCCAGTATGTAAGGAGAAGACCAGGATCAGGCATACCTACTTCGTGACTGATCCGGAACTGTCGGGGCTGTCACCCATTTTGCATGAGGTAAAGCATAAGGCCCCGAACCGACCTTTTCACTCATGTGTAGGGGGCAACTGCACATTCAGCGTCCCCCACTCCCACCCTACCTCCTCATCCCACCCTCTCTCTGTTTGAGTCCCCAAAGGCTCTGTTCTAGGACCATTACTCTTCTCAATCTATACACTTGGGCTGGGACAACTCATAAAGTCCCATGGATTCCAGTACCACCGTTATGCTGATGACACTCAGACCTACCTCTCTGGCCCAGATGTCACCTCTCTGCTGTCCAGAATCCCGGAGTGTCTATCAGCCATATCCTCCTTCTTCTCCTCTTGCTTCCTCAAACTCAATGTGGACAAATCTGAACTCATCATCTTTCCTCCATCTCATAGATCTTCCTTTTTGGAAGTGCATCTGAACAGCAAGGTGGATTGCTGTTGAGGGGAGATAGAGAGAAAAAAAAAAAATCTATAAATCTTCAGCATAGCGAGTGTGAGCGAGCTGAGTGTGACCTGAGCGTAAGTGTGAACGGCGGTAAGTGTGTGACTTGTGATTCAGTGACTTTGGAATCAGGGAGTTTCCAAGGGAGGAATTGCTTCTGTTTTTTTTGTTTGTTTTTTTTTTGTTTTTTTTTGGGGGGTTTAATTAATACTTTGTATTTATTTTTAATTAACGTTTCTGTGTGCTGCAATCCCCATTAGGAAATGTGCTCCACAATTGTTAATGCCATCCAGTGTACATCTTGCCACATGTATGCAGTCCTTGACCAGCCGGTCGAGGGTGCATACTGCTGTGCGAGATGTGAGCACATTATGCATTTGGAAACCCAGATACTGGATCTAAATGTGCAGCTGGCAACACTGAGATCCATAGACAATATGGAGAGGAGTCTTCTGCTCACAGAGCAGACGCTCAATGGGATAGATGAGGAGGGGGATGGTAGGATGGAGCTGCAGGACAGTGTGGCAGTTAGCTGGGTGACAGATAGAAGGCGGGGTAGAGGGAAGAGTGCCAGGGAGGCTAGTCCTGATCTGGCACACCCCAATAAGTTTGCTAAGTTGGCAGATGAGGGGGGTGCCAGTACAGGGGTAGCACTACTGCAGCCAGGCATGTCCTCTGAAAGCCGGAGGAGTGACTGCTCCAGTAAGGGGGGAAATAGGAGAGCAGGGCAGGCCAGACAGGTGCTGGTAGTGGGGGACTCAATTATTAGGGGAACAGATAGGGCAATCTGTCACAAAGACAGGGATCGTCGGACGGTGTGCTGCCTACCTGGCGCTCGAGTCCGACACATCGCTGATCGGGTGGACAGATTACTGGGAGGGGCTGGTGAGGACCCAGCGGTCATGGTGCACATTGGCACAAATGACAAAGTTAGAGGTAGGTGGAAGGTCCTTAAAGATGATTTCAGGGAATTAGGCTGCAAGCTGAAAGCAAGGACCTCCAACGTGGTATTTTCCGAAATACTGCCTGTACCACGTGCCACGCCAGAGAGGCAACGGGAGATTAGGGAGGTTAATAAGTGGCTCAAGAATTGGTGTAGGAAGGAGGGGTTTGGGTTCCTGCAGAACTGGGCCGACTTCTCAGTTGGCTACAGGCTCTACGCTAGGGACGGGCTGCACCTCAATGGGGAAGGTGCAGCTGTGCTGGGGGAGAAAATGGTTAGAAGGTTGGAGGAGTGTTTAAACTAGGGAATGGGGGGGAGGGTATTCATTTTATAGGAGGGGAAGATAGTGCAGATAGAGACCTGGGCACAAATAAGGAAGTTGGGGGTGGCGGTGGCATGGGGGGTGGGGTTAGAACAGTTAGTAATTTAAGAAAGAATAGAGGTACAGAGAGTAACATCAAGTGCATGTATACTAATGCCAGAAGCCTCGCCAACAAAATGGATGAATTAGAACTAATGTTGTTGGAGCATAATTATGACATGGTGGGGATATCTGAGACGTGGCTGGATGAGAGCCATGACTGGGCTGTTAACTTGCAGGGCTATAGCCTGTTCAGAAATGACCGTACAGATAAGCGAGGGGGAGGGGTGTGTCTATATGTAAAATCTTCCTTAAAACCCATCCTGCGTGATAATATAGGTGAATTTAATGAAAATGTAGAGTTCCTGTGGGTGGAGATAAGGGGAGGGGGAAAAAATAATAAATTACTGATAGGGGTTTGTTATAAATCTCCAAAACTAATGGAAGCAATGGAGAATATCCTCATAAAGCAAATAGATGAAGCTGCGACTCAAGGAGAAGTCATTATTTATGGGGGACTTCAACTACCCTGAAATAGATTGGGGAACAGAAACCTGCAGTTCCAGCAAAGGTAATCGGTTTTTGACAACTATGAGAGACAATTACCTTTCACAACTGGTTCAGGACCCAACAAGGAGGGGGGCACTGCTAGACCTAATATTAACCAACAGGCCAGACCGCATATCAAATATAAGGGTTGGGGGTCACTTGGGGAATAGTGATCACAAAATAATAAGTTTTCATGTAACCTTTAATAAGATGGGTAGTAGGGGGGTGACAAGGACACTAAACTTCAGGAGGGCAAATTTCCAACGGATGGGAGAGGATCTTGGTGCAATTAACTGGGACAATATCCTGAGACACAAAAATACACAAAGAAAATGGGAGACATTTATTAGCATCCTGGATAGGACCTGTGCACAGTATATACCGTATGGGAATAAACATACTAGAAATAGGAGGAAACCAATATGGCTAAATAGAGCTGTAAGGGGCGCAATAAGGGACAAAAAGAAAGCATTTAGAGAATTAAAGGAAGTAGGTAGTGAGGAGGCATTAAATAAATACAGAAAATTAAATAAATTCTGTAAAAAGCAAATCAAGGCAGCAAAGATTGAGACAGAGAGACTCATTGCCAGAGAGAGTAAAAATAATCCCAAAATATTCTTTAACTATATAAATAGTAAGAAACTAAAAAATGACAGTGTTGGCCCCCTTAAAAATAGTCTGGGTGAAATGGTGGATGAGGATGAGGAAAAAGCTAATATGCTAAATGACTTTTTTTCATCAGTATTTACAAAAGAAAATCCCATGGCAGACAAAATGACTAGTGATAAAAATTCCCCATTAAATGTCACCTGCTTAACCCAGCAGGAAGTACAGCGGCGTCTAAAAATAACTAAAATTGATAAATCTCCGGGCCCGGATGGGATACACCCCCGAGTACTGCAGGAACTAAGTACAGTCATTGATAGACCATTATTTTTAATCTTTAAAGACTCCATAATAACAGGGTCTGTACCACAGGACTGGTGTATAGCAAATGTGGTGCCAATATTCAAAAAAGGGGCAAAAACTGAACTCGGTAATTATAGGCCAGTAAGCTTAACCTCTACTGTGGGTAAAATCCTGGAGGGCATTCTAAGGGATGCTATGCTGGAGTATCTGAAGAGGAATAACCTCATGACCCAGTATCAGCACGGGTTTACTAGGGACCGTTCATGTCAGACTAATTTGATCAGCTTCTATGAAGAGGTAAGTTCCGGACTGGACCAAGGGAACCCAGTGGATGTAGTATATATGGACTTTTCCAAAGCTTTTGATACGGTGCCACACACAAGGTTGTTACATAAAATGAGAGTAATGGGGATAGGGGAAAATATGTGTAAGTGGGTTGAGAGCTGGCTCAGGGATAGGAAACAAAGGGTGGTTATTAATGGAGCACAGTCGGACTGGGTCACGGTTAGCAGTGGGGTACCACAGGGGTCAGTATTGGGCCCTCTTCTTTTTAACATATTTATTAATGACCTTGTAGGGGGCATTCAGAGTAGAATTTCAATATTTGCAGATGACACTAAACTCTGCAGGGTAATCAATACAGGGGAGGACAATTTTATATTACAGGATGATTTATGTAAACTAGAAGCTTGGGCTGATAAATGGCAAATGAGCTTTAATGGGGATAAATGTAAGGTCATGCACTTGGGTAGAAGTAATAAGATGTATAACTATGTGCTTAATTCTAAAACTCTGGGCAAAACCGTCAATGAAAAAGACCTGGGTGTATGGGTGGATGACAAACTCATATTCAGTGGCCAGTGTCAGGCAGCTGCTACAAAGGCAAATAAAATAATGGGATGTATTAAAAGAGGCATAGATGCTCATGAGGAGAACATAATTTTACCTCTATACAAGTCACTAGTTCGACCACACTTAGAATACTGTGCACAGTTCTGGTCTCCGGTGTATAAGAAAGACATAGCTGAACTGGAGCGGGTGCAGAGAAGAGCGACCAAGGTTATTAGAGGACTGGGGGGTCTGCAATACCAAGATAGGTTATTACACTTGGGGCTATTTAGTTTGGAAAAACGAAGACTAAGGGGTGATCTTATTTTAATGTATAAATATATGAGGGGACAGTACAAAGACCTTTCTGGTGATCTTTTTAATCATAGACCTGAGACAGGGACAAGGGGGCATCCTCTACGTCTGGAGGAAAGAAGGTTTAAGCATAATAACAGACGCGGATTCTTTACTGTAAGAGCAGTGAGACTATGGAACTCTCTGCCGTATGATGTTGTAATGAGTGATTCATTAATTAAATTTAAGAGGGGACTGGATACCTTTCTGGAAAAGTATAATGTTACAGGGTATATACACTAGATTCCTTGATAAGGCGTTGATCCAGGGAACTAGTCTGATTGCCGTATGTGGAGTCGGGAAGGAATTTTTTTCCCCATGGTGGAGTTACTCTTTGCCACATGGGGTTTTTTTGCCTTCCCCTGGATCAACATGTTAGGGCATGTTAGGTTAGGCTATGGGTTGAACTAGATGGACTTACAGTCTTCCTTCAACCTTAATAACTATGTTACCTGACCCATCTATCGCAATTAACGACATCATGCTTTCCCCCGTACAGGAAGTCCACTACCTCGGAGTAACCCTTAACTCTGCCCTGTCCTTCAAACTGCACATCCAAGCTCTTTCCACCTGCTGTTGCCTCCAGCTCACAAATATCTCCAGAATCCATCCTTTCCTCAACCGTCAAGCTAGTAAAATGCTTGTGCATGCCCTCATCATCTCCTGCCTTGACTACTGCAACATCCTTTTCCGTGGCCTCCTCGCTAACACCCTTGCACCTCTCCAGTCCATCCTTAACTCTGCTGCCCAAATAATTCATCTCTTTCCTCGTTACTTCTCCACTTCCCCCCTCTGCAAATCTCTTCACTGGCTCCCATTCCCTCAGTGTATCCAGTTCAAATTACTAATACTGACCTGCAAAGCCATCCATAACCTGTCACCTCCATATATCTATGAGCTAATCTCCTGATATCTTCCCTCTCGTAATCTCCGGTCCTCCAAAGACCTCCTTCTCCTCTGCACACTTATTCGCTCCTCACCCAACTGCCTCCAAAACTTCTCCTGAATATCCCCATCCTCTAGAATTCTTTGCCCCAACATGTCCGACTATCAACCACAGCCTGCCCTGACCCTTCTGCCTCCTCACCACTACTGGAGCTACCACCTCACCAACACCGGAGCTTCTGCAACCCTCAACCTTCCCCACCATCCTGTAGAATGCAAGCTCCCAAGGGCTGGGTCCTCTCCCCTCTGTATCAGTCTGTCATTGTTAGTCTGTTTACTGTAATTTGTATGTAACCCCTTTTCATGTACAGCACCATGGAATCAATGGTGCTATATAAATAAATAATAATAATGTTAAGTAAAGTTACACTTGTTCAACATGGAGTACAGTGATTTATGGGACTCATGCATCAGAGGCTGATGTAACAGGGATCGCGGAGACTGCAGCAGCTGAAGTGAGTACAGTACTACATGCAGAGCTAAAAGGACTTGTTGTTTCATCTGTGAGGTGCCAGGGTGTCGGGACAGTACAGTCAGTTTCCACGACTACCACCCTGGCCGCCTTACAGATGCTCATAAACTAGAGCAGTGTGCTGAATATTTAAGCAATGGGGCAGAGGTTTTGCACTGATACTATTTTTGAATCAAGAAGTGGTTAATGTACTCTTAAACCCAAAGGATGACCACCAAGCACCACTAAGGAATTAAAATGTACTTATAGTGGTTGACAAGTATTGCCAGTATGTAAGGAGAAGACCAGGATCAGGCATACCTACTTCGTGACTGATCCGGAACTGTCGGGGCTGTCACCCATTTTGCATGAGGTAAAGCATAAGGCCCCGAACCGACCTTTTCACTCATGTGTAGGGGGTGCGGCTAAGTTAAAAGAGCTGCAGCACATGGGAAATCAGTCAGTCAGAGCAGGAACGCATAGCGTCAGAGCGGCAGTGTCAGGGCTCCTACTGTTGGACATCCAGACAAAGCAGACCACAGTCAGACGGGTCTGAGAGCCGTGACCAGAAACTGCTGACAAAGACCTATTCAGTCTCCTCTGACAGCATTGACAATGAGTGACAAGTCCCGTAGTCAGGACACTGATGCATGCACGTATCGTCGGGGAAGTTGGGTCACCCGCCATGAGTGGTTTCCTGTTACACCTGCTTCAACCAATTATTGTCTCTGGACTCTGACAAGGCAAAGTGTTATGATCTGGTGGCCTAAGAGCAGCATGGGACGTACTCTGGAGAAGGTGGTACCTGTCCTGACCGCAGACGCTGAACCTAACACCGCAACTAGAAGTAGCCGTGGAATGTACCTAGCGCTCCCTAGACATCTCGACACAGCCGGAGGACTAATTACCCCTAGAGATAGAAAAGGGAAAACTATCTTGCCTCAGAGAAAATCCCCAAAGAACAGGCAGCCCCCCACAAATATTGACTGTGAGAGGAGAGGGAAAAAACATACACAGACTGAAATGAGAATTTAGCAAAGGAGGCCACTTCTAGCTAAATAGAAAGGACAGGACAGAGTACTATGCGGTCAGTATTAAAACACTAGAAAATATCCACCACAGAAAATACAAAAACTCCACAGCTAACTAAAGACATGGAGGGTATATCTGCATCTCCAGAGATACCAGCTTGGCTAAACAAATCCTTATACAGACCAAGCTGGATAAGACAAAACATGGAAAATAACTAAACAATAAGACCACAGCATGTGGACAGCAAAATCAAGGCCAGAACTTATCTTTGTTGAAAAGAACTGCAAAGCAGAAGAGACCAGGCAGGGATGTGAATCCTCCAGGAACAATGGACAACTGGCACTGACTAAAGGGTGAAGCAAGACTAAATAGCCCTGTCCAAATTGCAGAAAGTGAAAACACCTGATAAATGCTGTGATTCAGAGACAGCAGCGCTACCACTTACAACCACCGGAGGGAGCCCAAGAGCAGAATTCACAACAGTACCCCCCCTTTGAGGAGGGGTCACCGAACCCTCACCAGAGCCCCCAGGCCGATCCGGACGAGCCAAATGAAAGGCACGAACCAAATCATCAGCATGAACATCGGAGGCAACAACCCAAGAATTATCCTCCTGGCCATAACCCTTCTATTTGACAAGATACTGAAGCCTCCGCCTCGAAAAACGAGAATCCAAAATCTTCTCAACCACATACTCCAACTCCCCATCAATCAACACCGGGGCAGGAGAATCAACAGAGGGAACAACGGGCACCACATATTTCCGCAACAAAGATCTATGAAAAACATGGATGGAAAAAGAGGCTGGAAGGGCCAAACGAAAAGACACTGGATTGATAATCTCAGAAATCCTATCAGGGCCAATAAACCGAGGCTTAAACTTAGGGGAAGAAACCTTCATAGGGACATGACGGTAAGACAACCAGACCAAATCCCCAACCCGAAGCCGGGAACCAACACAGCGACGACGGTTAGCAAAACGCTGAGCCCCTTCCTGAGACAACACCAAATTGTCAACAACATGAGCCCAAATTTCCTGCAACCTGTCAACCACAGAGTCCACCCCAGGACAATCAGAAGGCTTAACCTGCCCTGAAGAAAAACGAGGATGAAAACCAGAGTTACAAAAGAAGGGTGAAACCAAGGTAGCAGAACTAGCCCGATTGTTAAGGGCAAACTCGGCCAATGGCAAGAAAGCCACCCAATCATCCTGATCAGCAGACACAAAGCATCTCAAATAAGTTTCCAAAGTCTGATTAGTTCGCTCGGTTTGGCCATTTGTCTGAGGATGAAATGCGGAAGAAAAAGACAAATCAATGCCCAGCCTAGCACAAAAGGCCCGCCAAAACCTAGAAACAAACTGGGAACCTATATCGGACACAATGTTCTCCGGTATGCCATGCAAACGAACCACATGCTGAAAAAACAACGGAACCAAATCAGAAGAGGAAGGCAACTTAGGCAAAGGTACCAAATGAACCATCTTAGAAAACCGGTCACAAACCACCCAGATAACTGACATCCTCTGGGAAACCGGAAGATCCGAAATAAAATCCATAGAAATATGCGTCCAAGGCCTCTCAGGGACCGGCAAAGGCAAAAGCAACCCACTAGCGCGGGAACAGCAAGGCTTGACCCGCGCACAAGTCCCACAGGACTGCACAAAAGAACGCACATCCCGTGACAAAGAAGGCCACCAAAAGGACCTACCAACCAAATCCCTGGTACCAAAAATCCAAGGATGACCGGCCAACACAGAACAATGAACCTCCGAAATCACTTTACTAGTGCATCTGTCAGGAACAAACAATTTCCCCACTGGACAGCGGTCAGGTTTATCAGCCTGAAATTTCTGAAGAACCCGTCGTAAATCAGGGGAGATGGCAGAAAGGATCACCCCTTCCTTCAGAATACCGACCGGCTCAAGGACCCCAGGAGAATCAGGCAAAAAGCTCCTAGAGAGGGCATCAGCCTTAACATTCTTAGAACCCGGAAGATACGAGACCACAAAATCAAAACGGGAGAAAAACAGGGACCATCGGGCCTGTCTAGGATTCAGCCGTTTGGCAGACTCGAGATAAATCAGATTCTTATGATCGGTCAAGACCACAATACGGTGCTTGGCCCCCTCAAGCCAATGTCGCCACTCCTCAAATGCCGACTTCATAGCCAACAACTCACGATTGCCGACATCATAATTGCGTTCCGCAGGCGAAAACTTTCGAGAAAAGAAGGCACACGGTTTCATCAAGGAACCATCAGAATTCCTCTGAGACAAAACGGCCCCTGCCCCAATCTCAGAAGCGTCAACCTCAACCTGAAAAGGAAGAGAAACATCCGGCTGACGCAACACAGGAGCAGAAGTAAATCGGCGTTTAAGCTCCTGAAAGGCAGAAACAGCCGCAGAGGACCAATTTGTAACATCAGCGCTTTTCTTCATCAAATCGGTCAGGGGTTTAACCACACTGGAGAAGTTGGCAATGAAACGGCGATAAAAATTAGCAAAGCCAAAAAATTTCTGAAGGCTCTTCATGGATGTGGGCTGGATCCAATCATGAATGGCCTGAACCTTAACCGGATCCATTTCTATAGATGAGGGAGAAAAAATGAAGCCCAAAAAAGAAATCTTCTGTACTCCAAAGAGGCACTTAGACCCCTTCACAAACAAGGCATTATCACGAAGGATCTGAAATACCATCCTGACTTGTTTCACATGAGACTCCCAATCATCTGAAAAAATCAAAATATCATCCAAATATACAATCATGAATTTATCAAGATAATTTCGAAATATATCATGCATGAAGGACTGAAACACAGATGGAGCATTAGAGAGTCCGAATGGCATCACAAGGTATTCAAAATGGCCTTCGGGCTTATTAAACGCAGTTTTCCATTCGTCCCCCTGCTTAATACGAACCAGATTATATGCCCCTCGAAGGTCAATCTTAGTAAACCAACTAGCCCCCTTAATCCTAGCAAACAGATCAGAAAGCAAAGGCAAAGGGTATTGGAATTTGACCGTGATCTTATTCAAGAGGCGATAATCAATACAGGGTCTCAAGGAGCCATCTTTTTTGGCAACAAAGAAAAAACCTGCTCCCAATGGTGAAGAAGATGGCCGAATATGCCCCTTCTCCAAGGACTCCTTCACATAGCTCCGCATGGCGGTATGTTCAGGCACAGACAGGTTGAAAAGTCGGCCTTTAGGGAACTTACAGCCTGGAATCAAGTCAATAGCACAATCACAGTCCCTATGCGGTGGAAGGGAACTGGACTTGGGCTCATTGAATACATGCTGGAAATCTGACAAAAACTCAAGAATTTCAGAAGAGGGGGAGGAGGCAATTGACATCACAGGAACATCACCATGAACCCCCTGACAACCCCAACTAGTCACAGACATAGATTTCCAATCTAATACCGGATTATGCACCTGTAACCATGGGAAACCCAGCACAATAGCATCATGCAAATTATGCAACACCAGAAAACGACAATCTTCCTGATGGGCTGGCGCCATGCACATGGTCAGCTGTGTCCAAAACTGAGGTTTATTTTTAGCCAACGGTGTAGCATCAATGCCCCTCAAAGGAATAGGACTCTGCAAAGGCTGCAAGGGGAAACCACAACGTCTGGCAAATTCTAAGTCCATTAAATTTAGAGCGGCGCCTGAATCCACAAATGCCATGACAGAAAATGACGATAATGAGCAGATCAGGGTCACAGATAACAGAAATTTAGGTTGTACAGTACTGATGGTAACAGAACCAGCGATTCTCTTGGTACGCTTAGGGCAATCAGAAATAACATGAGCAGAATCGCCGCAGTAAAAACACAACCTATTCTGACGTCTGAATCCTTGTCGTTCAGCTCTAGACACAATCCTATCACACTGCATAGGCTCAGGACTGTGCTCGGAAGACAATGCCATAGTGTGCACAACTCTGCGCTCGCGCAAGCGCCGATCAATCTGAATGGCCAGAGACATAGAATCACTCAGACCAGCAGGCATGGGGAACCCCACCATAACATCTTTAACGGATTCAGAAAGACCCTTTCTGAAGATTGCCGCCAAGGCATCCTCATTCCATTTAGCCAGTACAGACCATTTTCTAAACTTCTGGCAATATGATTCTGCCGCTTCTTGACCCTGAGACAGGGCCAACAAGGTCTTCTCAGCATGATCCAATGAATTAGGTTCGTCATACAATAACCCAAGCGCCTGAAAAAAGGTGTCTACATTAAGCAACGCCGGATTCCCAGGTTCCAGGGCAAATGCCCAATCCTGGGGGTCACCACGCGGCAGAGAAATAATAATTTTAACCTGCTGGATGGGATCACCAGAGGAATGGGGTTTCAGAGAAAAAAACAGTTTACAGTTATTTTTAAAGCTCAGAAATTTGGACCTATCCCCAAAAAACAAATCAGGAGTTGGAATTCTAGGCTCTAAAACTGGAGTCTGAACGATATAATCGGAAAAACCCTGTACTCTAGCAGCAAGTTGATCCACACGAGAAGCCAATCCCTGAACATCCATACCAGCGCCGAACTCCTGAGCCACCCAGAGGCAAAGAGGGAAGAGAAAAAAAAACACAACAGACTACAGAAAAAAAAATGGCTCAGCACTTTCCTTCCCTTCTTCTGAGATGCGGTTAACTCATTGTTGGCCAGTTGTACTGTTATGATCTGGTGGCCTAAGAGCAGCATGGGACGTACTCTGGAGAAGGTGGTACCTGTACTGACCGCAGACCCTGAACCTAACACCGCAACTAGAAGTAGCCGTGGAATGTACCTAGCGCTCCCTAGACATCTCGACACAGCCGGAGGACTAATTACCCCTAGAGATAGAAAAGGGAAAACTATCTTGCCTCAGAGAAAATCCCCAAAGAACAGGCAGCCCCCCACAAATATTGACTGTGAGAGGAGAGGGAAAAAACATACACAGACTGAAATGAGAATTTAGCAAAGGAGGCCACTTCTAGCTAAATAGAAAGGACAGGACAGAGTACTATGCGGTCAGTATTAAAACACTAGAAAATATCCACCACAGAAAATACAAAAACTCCACAGCTAACTAAAGACATGGAGGGTATATCTGCATCTCCAGAGATACCAGCTTGGCTAAACAGATCCTTATACAGACCAAGCTGGACAAGACAAAACATGGAAAATAACTGAACAATAAGACCACAGCATGTGGACAGCAAAATCAAGGCCAGAACTTATCTTTGTTGAAAAGAACTGCAAAGCAGAAGAGACCAGGCAGGGATGTGAATCCTCCAGGAACAATTGAGAACTGGCACTGACTAAAGGGTGAAGCAAGACTAAATAGCCCTGTCCAAATTGCAAAAAGTGAAAACACCTGATAAATGCTGTGATTCAGAGACAGCAGCGCTACCACTTACAACCACCGGAGGGAGCCCAAGAGCAGAATTCACAACAGCAAAGAGCCTAGTTCTTTCCTGCTCACCGCTCCTAGACCTAGACCGATCGCCGATCGGACCACGAGGATTCACTGCCGCCACCAGGATCCAGGACGCCATCTCCTCCAGGACCACACAGGACCCCTTAAGCGCCAAGGCCTTAGCACCAACGATCACTGCTCGAAAACTGCGTTCTAAAGTCATCGGACTGATAAGTTTTTCTATTCTTGAACTTTCTATCTTATCCCTGGGAGACTTCAACATCCCTATTAACAGCCCCACTTCCACATCTGCATCCCAGCTTCTATCACTAACCACTTCTCTAGGCCTCTCACAGCTCTCAACCTCTGAAACACACAAAGACGGTAACACCCTGGACCTGGTCTTTGTCCGGCTCTGTTCAATCTCCTACCTAGATAACTCACTGCTTCCCCTCTCTGACCACAACATTCTATCCTTCACACTCACAATTCCTCGCCCACCCCAGCACTCTCCTACCTACCACACATTCAGAAATCTACATGCCATAACCCTCACACACTTTCGGACTCCCTACACTCATAATTGTCCCCAATCTCTTCTTTTTCCTGTCCTGATCTGGCTGTACATCACTACAACGACACTCTTAGAAGCACCCTTGACCAAGTAGCTCCCCTCACCCTCAGAACCTCCAAACACAGAGTGAAACAGCCCTGGCTCACATCGCAAACCCGATTTCTCCAGCGATGCTCTAGGAGTGCTGAACGCTTATGGAGGAAAACACGCACACCAGAAGACTTCATACACTTCAAATTTATGTTAAGGACCTATAACTCTGCCCTTCACCTTGCCAAACAGTCCTACTACACCACCCTGATCTCCTCACCATCCAACAACCCCAAGAAACTTTTTAACACCTTTCACTCCCTCCTCAGGCCAAAAGCACAAGACCCTATCACAGACATTTGTGCTGATGACCTGGCTTCCCACTTTATAGAGAAAATATACAATATCCATCAGGAAATCTGCTCCCAGACACCAAGTGCAATGACTCCCATCCCTCCCTGCATCTCCCCTGGCTCACTCTCCACATTCGATCCCATCACAGAAGAAGAAGTCTCCAAGCTCCTCTCCTCTTCTCGTCCGACTACATGCACCACCGACCCTATTCCCTCACACCTCCTCCAGTCTCTCTCTCCAGTCGTCACAACTCACCTAACTACAATTTTTAATCTCTCCCTCTCCTCTGGCATTTTCCCCTCCTCCTTCAAACACTCTATTATTACTCCATTACTAAAAAACCCACCCTTGACCCATCCTGCACAAACAACTACAGACCGGTCTCCAATCTCCCCTTCATCTCAAAACTCTTGGGGCGCCTGATCTACTCCTGCCGTACCTGTTACCTCTCCACTCATTCCCTCCTAGACCCTTCACAGTCTGGTTTCCGCCCCCTACATGACATTCTGACAGCAAAATGTAATGGTGACCACTCTCTGCTCATTCTCCTCGACCTTTTGACACTGTTGACCACCCTCTCCTACTCTCTAGGCTCCAGTCACTAGGCATTAAGGACACTGCTCTCTCCTGGTTCTCCTCCTACCTTTCTGACCGCTCATTCAGTGTTCTGTTCTCTGGCTCCACTTCATCTCCTCTTTCTCTGACTGTTGGGGTACCTCAGGGCTCAGTCCATCGCCCCCTTCTCTTCTCCCTCTACACAGCCCCAATTGGACAGACCATCAGCAGATTTGGCTTTCAGTACCATGTTTATGCTGATGACACACAACTATACATGTCATCCCCTGACCTTACCCCCGCTGTACCACAGAACGCCACTGACTGTCTGTCTGCAGTCTCCAACATCCGCTCTCTATCTGAAACGCAAGCTCTCCAAAACTGAACTTCTTCTGCTCCCACCTTCTACTAACCTCCCTAAATCTGACATATCCCTCTCCGTGGGTGGCACCATAATAACACCCCGGCAGCAGGCACGCTGTCTGGGTGTTATGTTTGACTCCGATCTCTCCTTCACCTCCCACATACAATCTCTTGCCCGCTCGTGCCGCTTACACCTAAAGAACATCTCTAGAATCTGCCCTTGTCTCACCATGGAGACAACAAAAACCCTCACTGTCGCCCTAATCCACTCCCACCTGGACTACTGCAATGCTCTATTAATTGGCCTCCCCCTTACTCGACTTTCCCCTGTCCAGCCTATCCTTAATGCGGCAGCCAGGGTTGTCCATCTGGCTAATCGTTACTCAGATGCATCCGCTCTTCGCCAGTCATTACACTGGCTGCCCATTCATTACAGCATACAATTCAAAGTACTTGTTCTCACCCACAAAGCTCTCCACAGTGCAGCACCCCCTTACATCTCCTCCCTCATTTCTGTCTATCGGCCTAGCCAACCGCTGCACTCTGCAAATGACTTTCGACTAACCTCTGCACTAATCCGTACCTCCCACTCCCGACTCCAAGACTTCTCCCGTGCTGCGCCAATCCTCTGGAATGCTCTAACCCAAGATATTAGGACCATCCACAACTTGCATAGTTTTAGGCGCTTTCTCAAAACACATTTGTTCAGAGCGGCCTACCACGTTAACTAATCAAAGTCATTTTATATTTGTGTGTGTAGCCCATTCACTATCTCCATCTACACCCCACCCCCTGAAGATGGCTGGACCATCATTGTAAATACATCATTGTAAATACACACCAGTACTTTGCATCTCCCCCATCTCATTATAGATTGTAAGCTCTCACGAGCAGGGTCATCTTATTTTGTCTTATTTTGCTTTATTATTGTATTGTTAGCGTTGTTACCTATGACTGTTGTGTTTGAAACTGTTAAACTGTAAAGCGCTGCGGAATATGTTGGCGCTATATAAATAAAGATTATTATTATTATCCCCTACACCTGTTTACCCTGAGTTCCAAACCCCTTGTTCATTTATGCTGTTTCTTCCATTTTCTTCCTGCGAGGAGTATATCTGTAAAAGTAAACCACACGTTAACCCTTGCTCTGCCTCTGACCCGTTACTGCATCTTCCAACCTGTTCACAGCTATACTACAGCTTACACTATATGGCAGTAAAACATAGCATGAAGCTTTCATGTTCCTGTCATATGCCATCCTCACTGAAAGGCAAATTCATATGGCACAGCTACTGACCAGAGTAATTGCCAGACACGAGCAGTCCTGAATGCCTTACTGAATGATAAAGAACTATTCTGTTTCTACCTTTGTTATGGGGTGTTATGGCATCTTTCCAATAATCAAAAGCTGTGCTATGTGTATACATACTGTATGTATACATAGCTATGACTGCATTGGCCTGCGGTCTGTGCTCTCTTCAGAACTACAGTACTGTGCCTAAAACAAAAACAGATCTCATATCTGTTTAAAAGATTATGAGTTTCCTATTTTGTGATGTAATGCATTTCTGTGTATCATTAAAGAAACACAAAACATGCAAAAATGCATGACATCACAAAAGAAGAAACTCATAATATTTTTAGTTTTTGCATACTTGTACTTTTTCCTCAGTCAGAAAAGGGACAAGAAAGTAACTATAAGTTCACCAACTTTATTGCTTCATTGGCTCTCAAGACCCTTTAAAGAAATGGAATTTACTTTAGATCCCCTGCTAGTGGATTTCAAAGTAAAGGTAACACTGGAAACAATAAACCCCTGTTAAATATACCCTGTGCATTTACTTAAGAAAGCATAGTTGGCAGAAGACTACTCACTTTGTTTGAAGTATACTTGTTCTTGTGTAATAGCTGTCAAAGAGTTTTGCCTTGCGTAACTATTACAATTATCTTTGCCAAGCAAAGTATGGAAGCCAGCAAGAAAAGCATCAAATATCTTGTTTAAGTAAGAGATAATAGTTTACTATAAATTTTATCACTTGAAAAGATACAGACATTCTTTCAACATCAAAGAAATGAACAAACTTCTTCGGTTTACCTCTTACCTAATTATAACGTAACT
Source organism: Ranitomeya variabilis (assembly GCF_051348905.1). NCBI lineage: Eukaryota > Metazoa > Chordata > Amphibia > Anura > Dendrobatidae > Ranitomeya > Ranitomeya variabilis. Next base: position 406,266,973 of record NC_135237.1, read on the forward strand.
TGAGATGCTTAAGCAGGAAATATCCCATTATGAGCAAAAACTCCGCACTTTTAGAGTTGTCTTTAGTGTACTGAACTGTGACCTATCTTATTATTGTTTTGCACAACAATATATAATCTGTTAGTACTTTATGAAAAGAAGATTATAGCAAATGCTCAGAGGATGCAATATTAAAGGGAAACTGTCACCACTCCTGACATGACTGTTGTTAATAAATATCTGTACATGATATAACAATTTTAGATAATATTTTCTTATAATTTTGTATAGTGCTTTACCTCTCTTATTCCTCCTAGGAATTTAGAAATAAATTGACAGCTGGGTGTTACCACTTGGGGAGTGTCCCTACGCAGTCCAACATTGTCAGCACTGATTGGACAATGCCAAAAGTATGTAGGGACATCCCCCAGCTGGTAACGCCCAGCTGTCAATTTATTCATAAATTCCAAGGAGGAATAAGAGAGGAGAAGCACTACACAAAATTATAATAAAATATTATCTAGAATTGTTATTTCATATCCAGATTTATATTTATAAATGTGTTATTTATAAATAAAAAGGATCTACACTATGTATAGATCTAAAAATAGGAGATTCCACATGCCATAATTATTATATTATTTGAAATAGAAATAGCTAATAAAACTCATGTTTTCAAAGTGACGATCCTTTTTAAGGCCTCCACGGAAATGCAAGTGGGACAAAAAAATGTTTAAGCATTGTACCGGTAATTTTAGTTTTTTTCAATGTAGACTAGATGCATTTATATAATCTATATCAGATGTAATTGACAAACTCCTAGGAGAATATTTATACATTAAGTTACCCATTTTTAATTATATTTAATATGTGATAGGTGCCCTACAGATCGATGGAAGTCTGAGGTCCTAATCATTCCTCGAAAAATTGTCAGAAGAGCGCTGCTCAAAATCCTGCTGTGTGAGCGTGCACAAGAAGGAGTGTACAGGCTCAATAGAAAGTATGAATCCGCACAGAACTCTGTGTCCACACTTAGGTAAGAGCTAAGTGCTTCCGCCTCCCGAGCAGAGCACTTCTGACAAATCTTTTGAGTGAACGGTGGAGGGTCTGACTGAACCCCCACTGAACGGCAGTGCATTTCAGCCCCTATCACATATATAGTAAAAAAAAGTGATAAATGTAGCTAATGTTGAATCACCTACATTTTACTGGGGTCATCCAGTACTATATTCATTTCCTAGAGTGCGTCTGATAACTAAGAAGAAGATACAGTAGTTGCTAACTGCCGCCTGACCACTTCTGTGGCTTCCGCTGACACTGAGTTTCTTGGCTAATAGTGAAAAAAATATTTAGTCCTGGATAACTCCTTCAAGGTTCCTAATACACTATCAGGAACAGTGTTTCATTTTTTTTCCATTTTAAATTGAATGAAGATTTAAAAAAATGGCAGTATTATAATGTAAACTCCCAGTATACTATTAAATGTATCTATATACCGTATATACTCGAGTATAAGCCGACCCGAGTATAAGCCGACCCCCCTAATTTTGCCACAAAAAACTGGGAAAACTTATTGACTCGAGTATAAGCCTAGGGTGGAAAATGCAGCAGGTACCGGTGAATTTCAAAATTAAAAATAGATGCTCCATACCGTTCATTATGGCCCCATAGATGCTCCACATAAAGCTGTGCCACATATAATGCTCTGCACCGTTCATTATGGCCCCATAGATGCTCCACATAAAGCTGTGCCATATATAATGTTCTGCACAGTTCATTATGGCCCCATAGATGCTCCACATAAAGCTGTGCCATATATACAATGCTTTGCACCGTTGCCCCATAGCTGTGCCATATATATAATGCTCTGCACCGTTGCCCCATAGCTGTGCCATATATATAGTGCTCTGCACCGTTGCCCCATAGCTGTGCCATATAATGCTCTGCACCGTTGCCCCATAGATAGCTGTGCCATATAATGCTCTGCACCGTTGCCCCATAGCTGTGCCATATAGTGCTCTGCACCGTTGCCCCATAGATAGCTGTGCCATATAGTGCTCTGCACCGTTGCCCCATAGCTGTGCCATATAGTGCTCTGCACCGTTGCCCCATAGATAGCTGTGCCATATAATGCTCTGCACCGTTGCCCCATAGCTGTGCCATATAGTGCTCTGCACCGTTGCCCCATAGCTGTGCCATATAATGCTCTGCACCGTTGCCCCATAGCTGTGCCATATAGTGCTCTGCACCATTGCCCCATAGCTGTGCCATATAGTGCTCTGCACCGTTGCCCCATAGATAGCTGTGCCATATAGTGCTCTGCACCGTTGCCCCATAGATAGCTGTGCCATATAATGCTCTGCACCATTGCCCCATAGCTGTGCCATATAATGCTCTGCACCGTTGCCCCATAGATAGCTGTGCCATATAATGCTCTGCACCGTTGCCCCATAGATAGCTGTGCCATATAGTGCTCTGCACCGTTGCCCCATAGATAGCTGTGCCATATAGTGCTCTGCACCGTTGCCCCATAGCTGTGCCATATAGTGCTCTGCACCGTTGCCCCATAGCTGTGCCATATAGTGCTCTGCACCGTTCATAATTGCCCCATAGCTGTGCCATATAGTGCTCTGCACCGTTATTGCCCCATAGCTGTGCCATATAGTGCTCTGCACCGTTGCCCCATAGCTGTGCCATATAGTGCTCTGCACCGTCCATTATTGCCCCATAGCTGTGCTGCTGCTGCAATAAAATAATAAAACACATACTCACCTCTCTTGCTTGCAGCTCCTCACGTCCCGTCCCAGCGTCTCTCCGCACTGACTGATCAGGCAGAGGGCGCCGCGCACACTATATGCGTCATCACGCCCTCCGACCTGCACAGTCAGTGCGGAGAGACGCCGGGAAGATGGCGCGACGCCCGGCGTGTGGAACGAGGACAGGTGAATATGCGATACTTACCTGCTCCCGGCGTCCCGCTCCTTCCCCCGGACAGCTGGTCTTCGGTGCCGCAGCCTCTTCCTCTATCAGCGGTCACCGGCACCGCTGATTAGAGAAATGAATTATGCGGCTCCGCCCCTATGGGAGGCGGAGCAGCCTATTCATTTCTCTAATGAGCGGTCCCACGTGACCGCTCAGGGGAAGAGGCTGCGGCACCCGGAGACAGTGGGACGGGCAGGGGGAGCGACAGGAACGCCGGAACTAGGTGAGTATATGACAGTCCTCACCCGCCGACCCCACCACCGATCATGACTCGAGTATAAGCCGAGAGGGGCACTTTCAGTCCAAAAATTTGGGCTGAAAATCTCGGCTTATACTCGAGTATATACGGTACTTACTTAGTATATAGATGTTATGGTTTTTTTTTTACTATATCGTGTTATAGTATAAATCAGCAACGTTTCTTCACTTTGTAGCTGCTTTAGTGTAGGTCACCAAATAGTTTTATTGTCTAGTATATAAAAGGGACATGTACAGTGGGAGAAATAAGTATCTAATTTCTTGCTGATTTTGTAAGTTTTGCCCACTAACAAAGACATGAACAGTATAATTTGAAGAGTAGGTTAATTTTAACATTGAGAGATAGAATATCAAAAATAAAATCCAGAAAATCATATTGTATAAATTATATAAATTTTTTAAACCTTTACGGAGTAATGTGTTACCAATAGTGTTGAGCGATACCGTCCGATACTTGAAAGTATCGGTATCGGAAAGTATCGGCCGATACCGGCAAAGTATCGGATCCAATCCGATACCGATACCCGATACCAATACAAGTCAATGGGACTCAAGTATTGGACGGTATCCCTGATGGTTCCCAGGGTCTGAAGGAGAGGAAACTCTCCTTCAGGCCCTGGGATCCATATTAATGTGTAAAAGAAAGAATTAAAATAAAAAATATTGCTATACTCACCTCTCCGACGCAGCCTGGACCTCACCGAGGGAACCGGCAGCGTTGTTTGCTTAGAATTCGCGCGTTTACTTCCTTACTTGAAGTCCCGGCTTGTGATTGGTCGCGTGCCGCCCATGTGGCCACGACGCGACCAATCACAGCAAGCCGTGATGTAATTTTAGGTCCTTCAGGATTTTAAAATTACGTTCTGGCTTGTGATTGGTCGCGTCGCGGTCACATGGGCGACGCGACCAATCACAAGCCGTGACGTCACTGGAGGCTGGACACGCGCGCATTTTAAAATGCGCGCGTGTCCTGCCTCCCGTGACGTCACGGCTTGTGATTGGTCGCGTCGCCCATGTGACCGCGACGCGACCAATCACAAAGCCGGAACGTAATTTTAAAATACTGAATGCCTAGAAGGACCTGAAAATTACGTCACGGCTTGCTGTGATTGGTCGCGTCGCGGCCACATGGGCGGCACGCGACCAATCAGAAGCCGTGACGTCACGGAAAGAAGGAAAAGCGCGCATTTTAAGCAAAGAACGCTGCCGGTTCACTCGGTGAGGTCCAGGCTGCGTCGGAGAGGTGAGTATACCAATATTTTTTATTTTAATTCTTTATTTTACACATTAATGTTGTTTCGATACCGATACCCGATACCACAAAAGTATCGGATCTCGGTATCGGAATTCCGATACAGCAAATATCGGCCGATACCCGATACTTGCGGTATCGGAATGCTCAACACTAGTTACCAATGGTTTTCTTGGTGACTGTGGTCCCAGCTACCTTAACATCATTAACAAGTTCCCCCTGTGTAGTTTTAGGCTGATCTCTCACCTTCCTCATTTTCAAAGATACCCCACGAGGTGAGATTTTGCATGGTGCCCCAGATCGATGTCGATTGACAGTCATTTTGTATTTCTTCCATTTTCTTACTATTGCACCAACAGTTGTCTCCTTCTCACCCAGCATCTTACTTATGGTTTTGTAGCCCATTCCAGCTTTGTGTAGGTCTACGATCTTGTCCCTGATATCCTTATAAAGCTCTTTGGTCATGCCCATGTTGTAGAGGTTAGAGTCTGACTAATTAATTGAGTCTGTGGACAGGAGTCTTTTATAAAGGTGACTATGTAAGACAGCTGTCTTTAACCCCTTCACCCCCAAGGGTGGTTTGCACGTTAATGACCGGGCCAATTTTTACATTTCTGACCACTGTCTCTTTATGAGGTTATAACTCCGAAACGCTTCAACGGATCTTAGCGATTCTGAGATTGTTTTCTTGTAACATATTGTACTTCATGATAGTGGTAAAATTTCTTCGATATCACTTGCGTTTATTTGTGAAAAAAAAGGAAAATTGGCGAAAATTTTGAAAATTTCGCAATTTTCCAACTTTGAATTTTTATTCTGTTAAACCAGAGAGTTATGTGACACAAAATAGTTAATAAATAACATTTCCCACATGTCTACTTTACATCAGCACAATTTTGGAAACAACATTTTTTTTTTTTAGGAAGTTATAAGGGTTAAAATTTGACCAGCAATTTCTCATTTTTACAACATAATTTACAAAACCATTTTTTTTAGGGACCACCTCACATTTGAAGTCATTTTGAGGGGTCTATATGGCAGAAAATACCAAAAAGTGACACCATTCTGAAAACTGCACCCCTCAAGCTGCTCAAAACCACATTCAAGAAGTTTATTAACCCTTCAGATGTTTCACAGCAGCAGAAGCAACATGGAAGGAAAAAATTAACATTTTACTTTTTAGTCACAAAAATGATCTTTCAGCAATAATTTTTTTAATTTCCCAAGGATAAAAAGAGAAAATGGACCTTAAAAGTTGTTGCCCAATTTGTCCTGAGTACGCTGATACCCCACATGTGAGGGAGAACCACTTTTTGGGCGCACGGCAGAGCTCAGAAGGAAAGGAGCGTCGTTTGACATTTTCAAGCTAAAATTGGCTGCAATTGAAATCGGACGCCATGTCGTGTTTCGCCAGCCCCTGATGTGCCTAAACAGTGGAAACCCCCCATAAGTGACCCCATTTTGGAAACTAGACCCCCTAAGGAACTTATCTAGATGCGTTGTGAGCACTTTTATCCCCCAAGTGCTTCACGAAAGTTTATAACGCCCGGGTGTGAAAATAAAAAATCCTATTTTTTCTACAAACATGATCGTTTAGTCCCCAATTTTTTATTTTCTCAAGGGTAGCAGGAGAAATTGGACGCCAAAAGTTGTTGTCCAATTTGTCCTGAGTACACTGATACCCCATATGTGGGGGGAACCACTGTTTGGGCGCATGGCAGGGCTCAGAAGGAAAGGAGCGCCCTTTGACATTTTCAAGCTAAAATTGGCTGGAATTGAGATCGGATGCCATGTCGTGTTTGGCGAGCCCCTGATGTGCCTAAACAGTGGAAACCCCCAATAAGTGACCCCATTTTGGAAACTAGACCCCCTAGGGAACTTATCTAGATGTGTCGTGAGCACTTTTATCCCCCAAGTGCTTCACGAAAGTTTATAACGCCTGGGTGTGAAAATAAAAAATCCTATTTTTTCTACAAACATGATCGTTTAGTCCCCAATTTTTTATTTTCTCAAGGGTATCAGGAGAAATTGGACCCCAAAAGCTGTTGTCCAATTTGTCCTGAGTACGCTGTTACCCCATATGTGGGGGGGAACCACTGTTTGGACGCATGGCAGGGCTCAGAAGGAAAGGAGCGCCCTTTGACATTTTCAAGCTAAAATTGGCTGGAATTGAGATCGGATGCCATGTCGTGTTTGGTGAGCCCCTGATGTGCCTAAACAGTGGAAACCCCCCATAAGTGACCCCATTTTGGAAACTAGACCCCCTAAGGAACTTATCTAGATGAGTTGTGAGCACTTTTATCCCCCAAGTGCTTCACGAAAGTTTATAACGCCCGGGTGTGAAAATAAAAAATCCTATTTTTTCTACAAACATGATCGTTTAGTCCCCAATTTTTTATTTTTTCAAGGGTAGCAGGAGAAATTGGATGGTAAAAGTTGTTGTCCAATTTGTCCTGAGTACACTGATACCCCATATGTGGGGGGAAACCACTGTTTGGGCGCATGGCAGGGCTCAGAAGGAAAGGAGCGCCCTTTGACATTTTCAAGCTAAAATTGGCTGGAATTGAGATCGGATGCCATGTCGTGTTTGGCGAGCCCCTGATGTGCCTAAACAGTGGAAACCCCCAATAAGTGACCCCATTTTGGAAACTAGACCCCCTAAGGAACTTATCTAGATGTGTCGTGAGCACTTTTATCCCCCAAGTGCTTCACGAAAGTTTATAACGCCCGGGTGTGAAAATAAAAAATCCTATTTTTTCTACAAACATGATCGTTTAGTCCCCAATTTTTTTTTTCTCAAGGGTAGCAGGAGAAATTGGATGCCAAAAGTTGTTGTCCAATTTGTCCTGAGTACACTGATACCCCATATGTGGGGGGAACCACTGTTTGGGCGCATGGCAGGGCTCAGAAGGAAAGGAGCGCCCTTTGACATTTTCAAGCTAAAATTGGCTGGAATTGAGATCGGATGCCATGTCGTGTTTGGCGAGCCCCTGATGTGCCTAAACAGTGGAAACCCCCAATACGTGACCCCATTTTGGAAACTAGACCCCCTAAGGAACTTATCTAGATGTGTCGTGAGCACTTTTATCCCCCAAGTGCTTCACGAAAGTTTATAACGCCCGGGTGTGAAAAGAAAAAATCCTATTTTTTCTACAAACATGATCGTTTAGTCCCCAATTTTTTATTTTCTCAAATGTAGCAGGAGAAATTAGACCCCAAAAGTTGTTGTCCAATTTGTTCTGAGTACACTGATACCCCATATGTTGGGGGGAACCACTGTTTGGGCACATGGCAGGGCTCAGAAGGAAAGGAGCGCCCTTTGACATTTTCAAGCTAAAATTGGCTGGAATTTAGATCGGATGCCATGTCGTGTTTGGCGAGCCCCTGATGTACCTAAACAGTGGAAACCCCCCATAAGTGACCCCATTTTGAAAACTAGACCCCCTAAGGAACTTATCTAGATGTGTCGTGAGCACTTTTATCCCCCAAGTGCTTCACGAAAGTTTATAACGCCCGGGTGTGAAAATAAAAAATCCTATTTTTTCTACAAACATGATCGTTTAGTCCCCAATTTTTTATTTTCTCAAGGGTAGCAGGAGAAATTGGACCCCAAAAGTTGTTGTCCAATTTATCCTGAGTACGCTGATAACCCATATGTGGGGGGGAACCACTGTTTGGGCGCATGGCAGGGCTCAGAAGGATAGGAGCGCCCTTTGACATTTTCAAGCTAAAATTGGCTGGAATTGAGATCGGATGCCATGTCGTGTTTGGAGAGCCCCTGATGTGCCTAAACAGTGGAAACCCCCCATAAGTGACCCCATTTTGGAAACTAGACCCCCTAAGGAACCTATCTAGATGTGTCGTGAGCACTGTTATCCCCCAAGTGCTTCACGAAAGTTTATAACGCCCGGGTGTGAAAATAAAAAATCCTATTTTTTCTACAAACATGATGGTTTAGTCCCCAATTTTTTATTTTCTCAAGGGTAGCAGGAGAAATTGGACCCCAGAAGTTGTTGTCCAATTTGTCCTGAGTACGCTGATACCCCATATGTGGGGGGAACCACTGTTTGGGCGCATGGCAGGGCTCAGAAGGATAGGAGTGCCCTTTGACATTTTCAAGCTAAAATTGGCTGGAATTGAGATCGGATGCCATGTCGTGTTTGGCGAGCCCCTGATGTGCCTAAACAGTGGAAACCCCCCATAAGTGACCCCATTTTGGAAACTAGACCCCCTAAGGAACTTATCTAGATGTGTCGTGAGCACTTTTATCCCACAAGTGCTTCACGAAAGTTTATAACGCCCGGGTGTGAAAATAAAAAATCCTATTTTTTCACCACAAAAATGATCTTTCAGTCCCCAATTTTTTATTTTCCCAAGGGTAACAGGAGAAATTGGACCCCAAAAGTTGTTGCCAATTTGTCCTGGGTACGCTGGTACCACATATGTGGGAGAAAACTATTGTTTGGGCACACTTCGGGGCTCGGAAGGGAAGTAGTGACGTTTTGGAATGCAGACTTTGATGGAATTGTCTGCGGGCATCATGTTCCATTTGGTGAGCCCCTGATGTGCCTAAACAGTAGAAACTCCCCACAAGTGACCCCATTTTGGAAACTTGACCCCCTAAGGAACTTATCTAGATGTGTCGTGAGCACTTTTATCCCCCAAGTGCTTGACGAAAGTTTATAACGCCTGGGCGTGAAAATAAAAAATCCTATTTTTTCCCCACAAAAATGATCTTTCAGTCCCCAATTTTTTATTTTCCCAAGGGTAACAAGAGAAATTGGACCCCAAAAGGTGCTGTCCATTTTGTTCTGAGTACGCTGGTACCCCATATGTGGGAAAAAACTGTTTGGGCACTTCGGGACTCAGAAGGGAAGCAGTGACGATTTGGAATGCAGACTTTGATGGACTGGTTCTGAGGGCGTCATGTTCCGTTTGCAGAGCCCCTGATGTGCCTAAACAGTAAAAAAAAACCACAAGTGACATCATTTTGGAATCTAGACCCCCATGGAACTTGATTAGATGTGTCCCCTCTTTGGAACTAATCTACTGGTTCCTAATTAGTAGTGCATGGAGGTGTGGTACAATTTGAAGCAGTCCTTCATACACAGGCCAGGTTTGTCGGGGCAGGTGTCGCATTGGTAGATGGTGTCCTTGCGTACTCCTCGTTTGTAGCACACTCGGCACCTTTTTTGCGGCTTACCTTTTCTACCAGTTGGCGGGACCACCCCCGGAAAATGCTGACCTGGTGCGCGCAAGGGGATGTGGAAAAAGAAAAAAGAAACAAAAGGCACGGGTTCAGATGCAGTGGCGGGGTGCGCGCAAGGGGATGTGAAAAAAAAAAAAGAAACAAAAGGCACGGGTTCAGACGCAGCGGCGGGGTGCGCGCAAGGGAATGTGAAAAAAAAAAAAAAGAAACGAAAGGCACGGGTTCAGACGCAGCGGCGGGGTGCGCGCAAGGGGATGTGGAAAAAAAAAAAAGAAACGAAAGGCACGGGTTCAGACGCAGCGGTGGGGTGTGTGGACGGGGATGTGGAGGAGAAAAGTGAGCACGAGTGTTGATCGGTGAACTGCGTCACCAATTAACGCTCGGTGGCACTAAGGGGGGTGAAAAAGAAAAGCGAGCACGAGTGTTGATCGGTGAACTGCGTCACCAATCAACGCTCGGCGGCTGGTAAATTTGGGCACGGACGGACGCGGCGCAAAGTGAGGGTGGAGGGGGAAGGGGGGATGGGGGGTTGGGATGGGGGGGGTAAGAAAGATCGGGCCGGGATCGGGGTATCAACACTTACGGTTGTAGTCTCTCTTCTTTCTTCTGTCTTCTTTCTTCTGTCTTCTTTCTTTTGTTTTTTTAGCGAGAATTATGGTGTCACAGGCTACTGTGGCACCACAAGTCTCAGCACAGGAGGAGGATCTGACAGCGTGACCGCTCTGCAGGAACCCTCACCAAGTGTGAGGATTCCTGCAGAGCAGTCAGACAGGTCAGGGACAGGTGAGACAGGTCACAGAGTGGTCACACCGCTGCTGTGACCTGTGATTGCTGGGATCGATGATCACATCGATCCCACCAATCAGGGGAGGCCCTGGTGACGCCGGTGTTGCTAGGCACCAGCCTATGATCGGAGCTCACAGCTCCGGTCATAGGCAGGTTACCGGCAGGTCACCAGCAAGTGACCGGCAGGTGACCGGCAGGTCACCATCAGGGCACAGCGCGGTCATACCGCTGCTGTGCCCTGTGATTGGCGCGATCGACGATCACATCGATCGCGCCAATCAGCAGGATCAAGCAGAGGAGGCGAGGCAGGGCACCGGAGCGCAGTTAGAAGCAGGGCACAGCGCGGTAATATCGCCGCTGTGCCATGCGATTGGCGCGATCGATGTGATCGTCGAACGCGCCAATCCGGGGGGTTTTTGCCGGTGCCTGGCGTTGCCAGGCACCGGCCCCAGGATCGAGTACATCGGTACTTGATCCTAGCCTGGGACCTCACTGTTTCAGCCAATCTGATTGGCTGAAACAGTGAGAAAGGCTGTGATTCGCTGTTCAGAATTGAACAGCCAATCACAGCGATCGGGAGGCCGGGGGGGCGGCGCCATACCCCGAAATGCCGAGGCCATCTTCCGTAAGGTAAGGTGGCGTCGGAATTTTAATGCGATCACCGCGACTTAAGTCGCGGTGTCGCATTAAAGGGCATGACGTACTATCCCGTCGGTGGTCATACGGGCCCACCCCACCTCGATGGGATAGTACGTCCGATGTCAGGAAGGGGTTAATGCAGGTAATGAGTTGATTAGGAGCGTCTAACTGGTCTGTAGGAGCTAAAACTCTTAATGGTTGGTAGGAGATCAAATACTTATTTCTCACTGCAAGATGCAAATAAATTTACATAATTTATGCAATTATGCAATTTTTGATATTCTATCCCTCAATGTTAAAATTAACCTACCCTTAAAATTATAGACTGTTCATGTGTTTGTCAGTGGGCAAACTTACAAAATTAGCAAGGGATCAAATACTTATTTGCCCCACTGTATGCATGCACTTGGTATTGAGTGAACCTATTCCAATTCAGTCTATATATTGATTTATGCAATATTGCTATATTGTCTGCTGCTGTGTATTTTGAGCTGCTGTGTTGGGAGATCACTATGTGCATCGTTCATGCAGAAATACATAATTTTACTGTATGCATGTGTGAGCATGTGCCACTCTGATTTACTGTCTATGGTATATTACATAGCAGTGTAAATAATGGGAACCCCAAGCAATGGGTTGTAAAGTAACAATACATTTGTTTATATTTCAAGCATTTAGTGTTATACAGCATGTGTTGAAGTCCCTGAGAACTCCTTTAGTTCTAAAGGCTTATGAGCTTAAGTACCAGAACTTCTCAAAATCTGCTAGATGTGGAGAGAAGAAAAGACAATATAACTGAATACCAGCCATGTTTCCAGGAAGACCCCCTTCCAATGTTAAGAATTTGTTCAGCAGGACACAGCCTCATTTCATTTTTGTTCTGAAAATCTGTTAAATATTACACAATAAAATAGGCTTCACGTGCACACAACAAACTATAGAACTATAAAAACAGATCAAACACAGCAAAAACATCACTAAGGATCCAAAGAGATTCCCCAGATTGATGCACAAAATTGATGCTTTCCCCACCAGCTCAGCTATAAATATGTGTAGCGCCCCCACTGCCGCAGGGCCGAGGGGTACCCGGTACCGGGCCTCTGAGTCTCTGTTCTGGGGTTGTCACGGTGGCTAGACCCGGCCCGTGACCCTGCTGAGGGGCGTACAATGAAGGTGGAGGTATGGTGATGATGTTATGATGTGGTGCAGGCCGCAGTAAATAACGAGGACACCAGGTTGCAGTCTCTTTACCTCTTTACTGAAGGCTTCAGGATCCTCAGTCCGGAATACGGTTAACCAGGCTGCGCAAGTCCGGCCGGTCCGATGGCACCTCCAGAGTTCCCTTTGCAGGTGGAAATCTGTGCCTACCTTCTAGCGCTTGTGTGTTGTGGTCCTCCCCTGCTGTGCTTACGGGATAGTCCCCACAACTGTTGTGTCTGTTTCTGAAGTTCCCTCACAACTCGATTATGATGTTCTGCTTCGTCCCCCAGATGATATGGCTAGGACGCACCCGTATGACGGGTAGGCTCGAAGTTCTTCCTGGACCCTAGAGTCGCCCCTCTCCAAATGTTGCCCCCTATGTCTTAGGTGATTTGAGTGAGACAGCCCGCCTATAACTGACTGTCCTGCTGTAGGTTTGAAGTAAGGCCTGGAGCTCAATACTTCCTTGGTGTTCCGGCCACCGGCTACGCGCCTCAGTAGGATGTTGCCTTGTCTTACAGCACGACTCCTACTGGTAATTCTCCTTGTTGCGTTGATCTCATTTCTCACTCAGCACAATAAACCTCGCTTCTTGTCCTTTCTTGGGGTACCGCCGCAATGACGTGCAGGCACGGTCCCATAACGTTCTTTTCCGTTCGCTAGGCCTCTGTCAGGATCCCACCCCTGACAGCGACCCCCCTGAAGCTTCCCCTGCAACACCCTCTGCCACAGGATGTTGCCTGGTTCCAACCCAGTCAGCTTCTAACTAACTTCCTATCCAACCCCCAGTTTTACCAGATTGTGAGGAGTGGCCTAATACATAGCACCCTTAGCTCCCCCTGGAGGCCAGACTGTGAAGTGTATTGGTGTCTGTGATACCTGGTCAGGTGAACTCCTTCAGTGCCATCAGACGTACCATAGCCCCCCTTAGCGGCGGAGCATCAGTACTGCAACGACCAGGACTCTGGGGCGCTGCATATGCATGCTTGGATTTTCCTTGAAGTGTTTGCATGTATTCTTTATGTAACTTATTAAAGGGGTCTTCCAGTTATAAACATGTCTGGTATTTCCACCTGAGAGACCAAATTCTGATTGTTGAGAGTCACTCATTAACCCACCTTGACGTAGTGTTGGAGAGAGTTGTAGTGAAAGATGCAGTTCCCATATGTATACATTCATACCTTTCAGCAATCTCGGGTCCAGTGGAACAGTCCGAATTTGGGGAACAGTGCCGCTGACCGGGGAAATCGGAGGAATGTCTCAATTTCAACTGTAATAAGACACACATACAGTTGAACATAATGGTGGCACAGAGAGTCATCAGATGATGAACAGACTGAATGACCTTTGGGTGCCGTAAAAATCTCAGGGCTGCAACTTAATCTCTGAGGAGTTAGGATGCAGGCAAGTAAGTTGGGGGACAGCAGAGACAACATATTATGTGTGTGTGACTGTGGGATCATTATACTGTATTAGGGAGCTATGGAAGACATCATGCTGAGTGTGGAGCTGTGGGGTTAACGTATTATGTTGGGTGCTATGGGAAATCATACTTTGTGGATGGGATTGTGGGGAACATTTTACTTTATTAGGGCTGCAGGGCATCATTCTGTGTAGGCATGCTTTTGTGGTATTGCAACAGAGGCCAGGGGGGTAGTCATGGCTGAGGGTGGCAGTAATGGCACACCCTGGCCCTCCATCTCATAAACATATTGTCCCTTCTATGGTGCACTTGGTGGTCCACTTACTCGTACATTGCTCCCGTTTGCTTTAAAACTTCTTGAGCAGCATGTCCATGCTCAACTTTCCTCCCACCTCTCATTTAACTCTCTCCTTGACAACCTTCACTCTGGCTTCCGCCCCCACCACTCCTCCGAAACTGCCCTGACCAAAATTACTAATGACTTACTCACAGCCAAAGCTAACAGACATTTCTCCATCCTTCTCCTTCTCGACTTGTCCACTGCTTTCGAAACAGTCGACCACTGCCTGCTGCTACAGATTCTTTCTTCCCTTGGCATCAAAGGCCTGGATTGCCTCATACCATTCCAACTGCACATTTAGCATTTCCCACTTCCACACTACCTCCTCATCCCACCCTCTCTCTGTTTGAGTCCCTCAAGGCTCTGTCTTATGGCCCCTAATTTTTTCCATCTATACCCTTGGCCTAGGACAACTCATAAAGTCCCATGGCTTCCAGAACCACCTGTATGCGGATACACTCAGATCTACCTCTCTGTTCCAGATGTCACCTCTCTGCTGTTCAGAATCCCGGAGTGTCTATCAGTCATATCCTCCTTCTTTACCTCTCGTTCCTAAAACTCAATGTAGACAAAACCGAACTCATCATCTTTCCCCCATCTCGCGTTTTCCCCCCTACCTGATCTATCTATTATGGTAAGCGGCATCACGCTCTCTCCCGCACCTGAAATCCGCTGCCTCGGGGTAACTCTCGACTCTGCCCTGTACTTCAAACCGCACGTCCAAACTCTTGCCACCTCCTGTCGCCTCCAACTCAAAAATATTGCCGGAATCCATCCCTTCCTCAGCCCACAATCTACTAAAACTCTTGTGCATGCCCTCATCATCTCCCTCCTTGATTACTGCAACATCCTCCTCTGTGGCCTCCTCGATAACTCTCTAGCACTACCCCAGTCTGTCCTTAACTCTGCTGCCTGCCTAATCCACCTCTCTCCTCACTACTCCCCTGCTTCTCCCCTCTGCAAATCCCTCCACTGGCTCCCAATTCCCCAACGAATCCAGTTCAAACTACTAACACTGATCTACAAAGCCATCCACAACCTGTCCCCTCAATATATATCTCTGAACTAATCTCCCAAAATCTTCCCTCACGTAATCTTTGATCCTCCCAAGACCTCCTACTCTCCTCCACACTTATTCATTCCTCACACAACTGCCTCCAAGATTTCTCTCGAATATCCCCCATCCTCTGGAATTCCACGCCTCAACATGTCCGATAATCCACCACCCTCGGATCCTTCAGACGATATCGATAAACGATATCTATAACTCTGTACGTAACCCCTTTCTCATGTACAGCACCATGGAATTAATGGTGCTATATAAATAAATAATAATAATAATACATTAGGGTCCTTCTCGGTCTGCTGGGGGTCCTTTCCTTTAAGCACCAGGTAATGACAGGCAGAGTCCAATTCCAGTTTCAACAAAACAACTTCACTCAGTCCATCAAGTTCAGTCACAGAAACAGCACAGGGCTCCTTACAGACCATCAACCTTCCATTCCCTATACTGTCCCTCACTTCTCCAGGAATATCACAGGGTCATACCGTCACCTTCGGTACCACAGCTTCCTGACTGGCCAGCCTAACTTGCTTCAGGAGTTCTCTGTCTGTTTTGCCCTGGACATTTAGGATAGTTCCCACGAAATTAGCTGCTACCGTTTTGATGCTGCTCTGTATTCCTCCTCCACTGTGTGACCATCAGCCCATAAGTCCTGGACAGTTGGGCTCCCCAGCTTGAATGTTACGGGACAAAAACTGTCCTGTTCTGGCTCCCAGCCTTCTCTGACTAACTCCAGGAAGCTCCCTCACTTACTCTCAGTTTGCCTATCCTAACTAACTAGATCCTATTGCTCTATCTAATTCCTATTGTGCCCCCTAATGGGCTAAAACTATATCCCACACTTTCCCTACATCTATACAATACAGGAATATCAGTAATACATTATGTATATATATAATATATATATATACATATATAAAGTATATACTGTATATATATATGGATAAATTACATAACACATAAAATATACTGTTTCTGTCAGGCATATTTACATGCCAGGGACGTATGCAAAGGGTGCAGAGCATTGGACTGGCCCCATACCCCTTACAGTATCATACTTTGCGGCTGTTGCTGTTGGGGCATTGTACTGTGTTTGGGGCCTATGGTGGCATTTTACTATATTGATGGCTGTGGGGGCATCATACTCTGTAGGTGTGCTGTGGGGGTGAAGGACTTTTGGGTCATTATACTATGCCCGATGCTGTGGCAACAATATACTGTGTGTGGGTATTATACCACAGGGAGTATTTTGTGAAAATCATACTTGGGGGGAGGGGAGGGCCACATTCTTAACTTTACTCAGTCCTTCATTTTAGCTTATACAGAAATACTGTCCAAGTAAAGAGCACTACAGTTCCCACACAGTATGATACCAATTTCATGGTGAACATAGCAACCACCACACACAGTATGATTCCCCCAGTGGCTTAACAGGTACCATTTTCATGACCCTCCAAACAAAATTTGATTTCCATCTAAACTGTGGTCCCTCACTGTGGACATCATACTATGTGTGTGGGTATCATCCTGTGTGTGGTGCCCTCACTAAAAGCAGTATTTCTGTGTAGATACATGTAAAGGACTTGGCAAGGGAAGAAAAATGTCCAACTGTCCTTTTTTCAAAGTTGGAAAGTATGACACTTTACATAGGTCATAAGTGTTTGTACGCTGTGTTCACAATTATTTGTTTAGTGGGCATTTTGAACATCTCATCATTTATATTCAGATTTTCCAACTCCAATCTGAATAAACTTGAATGCTTATTGGATGAAGCCGATCAGTTGATGTGTATTTGTGTAATGAGGAGGGGTGCGACCAAAGAATACAACGCCCTTTATCAAGGTGTGCAAAATTATTAGGCAGCTTGATTTCCTTAAGAAAAATGGGCCAAAAAAAGATTTTACTGACTCTGAAAAGTAAAAAATTGTGAAATGTCTAACAGGGACACGAAGCACTCTTGAAATTGTATAATGTGCTCAGTGCTCAGAGACATGGCAAAGGTTAGGAAGGCTGAAAGAATTGGCAAACTGCTTCAAATCTGCAAGGTAAAAATGAGCAACATGTGCATGAGATTTCAGAAATCTATTTCACTTTGCCTGGACAGTAAACTGCAGCATTTTGGTTCACCAGTTTGGTGCAAAAATTTCTGATGCGTTTACTTAAAGTATGCACATACCCTTATAGTGATGGAAATCAGTCACCTCTCCGAACAGTGTCTATGATGCTGTGGTTGGTGCTGCCCAAAAAGTTGATCGTCAACAGATAAAATAACTGAAAAACTCAATGGATGGAAGGCTTATGATTGTTATTGAAAAGAATGGGTATATATGGGTCACTGATATTTTTATTAAAATTTTTGAAATGTATTTGTGTAGATTTTGAGTAGTTTGGCTATTATTCTCACCAGGTAGAAAATAGAGACAGGAAAATGATTGTTTTTCATTTAGTTACATGATAATTTTGCACACTAATAGATGTTTAATAATTATTCACATATATATTATTCTAGGAAAGACAAAACTTCACTTTTACATTCTTAAATATTCAGGTTTATTAACTTTTTAGACTGACTGACAGCTCTGTAGATGTTCAATAATAAAACTAATCAGCAAAAATACAAATAGCCTAATAAATGTACACACAGTGTAATCTGAGTACCCTATTAAAGCTTTTGTACTCTGTGATGTGTTTTGGACAAAACTTGTGTTTTATAGGAGTTTTATGAATGTTTATTTAAGAACTAAAAAAGTTTTTTCTCCCATTTAAGTGAATGTGAGATAAAGTGCAAGACTTGGCAGCAGCCACTAGGCAATGTATATGACAGTTGTGGCTGCCTTGTACATCACTAATATCTTGCTGCTGTCAGAGGAATTTTAGGACGATTGTGTGTAGGGTGCCGTTTGTCAGATTCCCACTGATCTCATATTAATAAGCTATCCTATAATAGATCATCAGTGTATCAGTCTCAGACAACCTCTTTAAGTTAATTTATTATTTTATTCATTTTAATAAATTAATTGCTATCACCACATTAATTGTTGACATAGATAAAAAGACATCACGTAGAAGCTAATTTACCAATATAGTAATGCTAATGAGTATGCTAAACATATCCCACCATAAGTTCTACTATTATCAAACCTTTACTTGCCTAATTTATAACTCATATGTCCTCGATTAATCAAAACTTTTACGCCAAAAAACTAGCGTAAAATATTTTGAAATATCACAAAAATGTTGGCAACATTTTGCAACTTTTGGCATTTTCACACAAGTTTGAAATAACTTCTACAAAATGGGCAGAGCTTAGAGGAGTCAGGCAGGAAAAGGCGTGCCAGTCAAACACAGCAAAAGTGTCAACATTAAAATGCTACTCCTTCTAAATGGAGTAGTATTTCTAGCGAAGTGTACAGACGTACCCCCACTAATGCAATGTGCCAAATTTATAAAGTTACCAGCTCTTCTTCATTAATTCAGAGCACTATACTCCAATAAGTCCTTCATTAACCCCTTCATGACCTTGGGATTTTCCGTTTTTCCGTGTTCGTTTTTCACTCCCCTCCTTCCCAGAGCCATAACTTTTTTATTTTTCCGTCAATTTTGTCATGTGAGGGCTTATTTTTTGCGGAACGAGTTGTACTTTTGAACGACATCATTGGTTTTAGCATGTCGTGTACTAGAAAATGGGAAAAAAATTCCAAGTGCGGTGAAATTGCAAAAAAAGTGCAGTCCCACACTTGATTTTTGTTTGGCTTTTTTGCTAGGTTCACTAAATGCTAAAACTGACCTGCCATTATGATTCTCCAGGTCAGTACGAGTTCACAGACACCTAACATGACTAGGTTATTTTTTACCTAAGTGGTGAAAAAAAATTCCAAACTTTGCTAAAAAAAAAAAATTGCACCATTTTCCAATACTCGTAGCGTCTCCATTTTTCATGACCTGGGGTCGGTTGAGGGCTTATTTTTTGCGTGACGAGCTGGCGTTTTTAATGATTCCAATTCAGTGCAGATACGTTCTTTTGATCGCCCGTTATTGCATTTTAATGCAATGTCGCGGCGACAAAAAAAACGTAATTCTGGCGTTTCGACTTTTTTTCTCGCTACGCTGTTTAGCGATCAGGTTAATGCTTTTTTTTATTGATAGATCGGGCGATTCTGAATGCGGCGGTACCAAATATGTGTAGGTTTGATTTTTTTGGGTGGCGCTCACAGCTGCCGGGCATCAGTAACCATAGAGGTCTCAAGGACCTCTATGGTTACTATTCTGCAGCATCGCTGACCTCCGATCATGTGACGGGGGTCGGCGATGCCATCATTTCCGGCCGCCCCGGCCGGATGCGGTAGTCAAATGCCGCTGTCTGCGTTTGACAGCTGCATTTAACTAGTTAATAGGCACGGGCAGATCGCGATTCTGCCCGCGCCTATTACGGGCACATGTCAGCTGTTCAAAACAGCTGACATGTCCTGGCTTTGATGCGGGCTCACCACCGGAGCCCGCATCAAAGCTGGGCTTCTGACCTCGGGCGTACTATCCCATCTGAGGTCAGAAAGGGGTTAAGACTGCCATCTTAATGAATCATCTCCAGAGTATATTGTTTAGCAAAAATGTTCATATGTAGGCAGGTAGATAACAAGTAGGTCACTTTTATATGTCAGGGTAATGCTCAAGTCTTGGCATTTGACAATTATCACTACATTACTTCATTGTTCTCCAATGGTCAATAAAACATAATATATCTGTGATATGAATATGTAATTTGCTTACATAGGGAAATCCTACTGAGAGTTATAGCATAGGAATCTATAGCATTACGGTCAAGCTCCAGGTAAAACTGTGCCAGAAATAAGGTTAAGTCAATATAAAAAAGAACTTACAGATGTTTTACTAGTTCAAGACCAGGCAGTGTGATTTTAAGAGCTCTAAAAATGTTCTTAATTCCAATAATTTTTGCCTTTTCTTATGTGATATGTGAAACCTTTTTATGTGGCCACAAAGATCCACTAAATATATATTTTAAATTGTATTTCCTTTTTCATAACAATTTTTACATGTTGGACATGTGAGGGTTTTTAAAGGTGACGGGGCTAGAAACAGTGATATGGATTGGTACTGACACTCGTTTTTATTGACTTTTTTCACTTCAAATCTGATCTGGGTCTCTTAGGACCCACTAGTTCCTGCTTCTTCACAACTGAATGAGAGGATGAAGCACTGCTAGCATCTCTTAATCTGTTGGCACAGCACATGGTCAGCGCCATGTATACAAGATTAAAAACCACAACTTATTTATTAAACTCTATCTTGGAATGACGTCATTCAACCATTAAGCAGCACAGAGGATCTCCACAAAAATTCCTTTAACACGGATATCTGATGGTCACAAAGTGGCCCGTGGATCTGCAGCAGCTGAATAATATATCACACAAGCGAATAAAAATGTACATCAGGTGAGCACATTCTGATATATTTTCCCTGATGAATATGTAGATAAAACCCTATTGAGTGCTATTCTTTCTCCCTAGTACATGCACAATTGCATAACAGCCTGGCAAAGACAGGCTCTGATCGGCACAGTAAGATCATTACCGCCGATCAGAGAGCTGCAGTTCCAACGCTGTCAGATGACAGCGTGAGCCAGTAGCTGTAACCGGCTATAAAAAGGTTACCTCCAGTCACACGCTTTAGCTGATGAGAGAGTACTACTCCCATCAGCCTACGCCTGCTGTCACTGATAACAGCGAGAGCAGACACCGCTGGCAGGAGTATTCATCAGCCAAAGCCTGTGCTATAAATAAATAATAATAAAAAAGACATGGGGTCTCTTCTACTTTTGATAACCAGCGCAGACAAAACTGACAGATGAGCTATCAGCTTTATTATGGTTTGTTCAAGAATAGAGTGTTCCCAAGCAATTTTGTAAAACTATCTAAATAATTTAAAACAACGGTGTGTGGTGTCCCCCATTTTTGTCAACCAGCCAAGCTAAAGCAAACAACTGGGGCTGTTATTGTCAGACTGGTAAGGGGCCATGGATATTAGCCTTCCCAGTATAAAAATAGCAACCTGCAGCTGCACCAGAAAAGATGCATCTATTAGATGTGCCAGTTCTAGTTCTTTGCCTGGCTCTTCCCACTTGCACTGGTGCAATGACAAATGAGGTAAAATTTGTGAGGTTGATGTCAGCTGTTTTATGGCAGCTGACATAAAGCTCACAGGTTAGTAATGGAGAGGCCTCTATAAGACGCCCCCCATTACTAACCCCATTGCTAGAATTAAACAAAGACACAGCCAGAATAAAATCCTTTAATCGAAATAATGACACAGACTCCTTTATTTGAAATATAAATAAAAAAGCCCAGTTATACTCACCTTACGCCTAATCCACCAATGTCGATGTCACCTGTAAAAAAACAGAAAATAATAAACAACCATAATTCTCACCTTATGTCTAATCCACCGATGTTCATGTCCCCTGAAAAAAAAGAAAAATAATAAAAACCATATCCCTCACCTGTCCATTGTCAAGATAATTCATACTGTCCCACGATGATCCTAATGATTTGGATAGCAGTCACATCAGTGATGCTAACGCTATCCCCTTCAGCCGGCTCAAACTGACAGGAGCATAATCGCTCCTGCTGTGTGTAAGCATTGAGTTGCCGTGAGAAAGGTCACCGAGGTTCAAAGCTGATGAACCCCGGTGACCTTACTTATGGCAATGCTCGCTGTGTGATAACTTAAAAAAATGGTGTGATACGCCTCTATTCTTGATAACCAGCCATGATAAAGCTCACCGCTGAAGCTTACAGCGAACACGCTGTAAGATTTTTCCTGGTTATCAAAAATAGAAGAGACCCACATCATTTTTGTAAATTATTTATTTATAGTACAGGCACCGGCTGATGAATACGCCTGCTCTTGATTTTATTAGTGACAGCAGGCGTAGGATGATGGGAGTAGTACTGTCACATTAGTTGACATGTGTGACCGGAGGTAACCTTTTACCACCTGTCACAAATGTTGGCTCAAACTGTCACCTGACCGGCAGTAATAATCTTGTTGGAAAGCAAGACTGAAAAGAAGCAAAAATAGTAGCTTTAGCACAAATGATGCCAGCGTAGCCTGAAGAGTTTTCTGTCCAAAAGACATTGTGTGCCCATACCCTTTTTATAGTAGTTAAAGAGGTCGTCCACTACCTGGACAACTTCTTCTCATACCCCTCGCTTGGCCTTGTTGGCCTTGATAAAATAAAAAAGCTTATATTCACCTCACATGTGGCTCTCGTGTGGTGTTGTGACACGTGAGTCCGGCGCCAAGTCAGCGCCGGCATTACTGTCAGTGCCTCCTGTTGATTTGAGCATGAAGAGTAAGTCAGAATTGTCTGAAGGCGTAGACCGTGATGCCAGAGCTGATTGGGCACCGGGGTCACAACACCGCACAAGAGCCTCAAAGAGACCAAGTGCTGACATCGTAGGAACTTCGCCAGCCCGGGAGGTGAGTGTAAGCTTTATAATTTTATGGGGGCCAATAATTTTGATCTAGAAAGGGTTATCTCGCAAGACCGCTGCGTCATCACAGGTCATTTTCGCAATGCATTATTGGGAACGGAAGCATCGCGAGGAGCGGGAAGACTGCCGGGGACGCCGGAAGGTGAGAATATTTTTTATTATATTATAATTTTTTATTTTAGTTCATTTTTTGACAATTATATGGTTCCCAGGGCCTGGAGGAGAGTCTCCTCTCTTCCACCCTGGGTACCAACCGCACATGATCCCCTTACTTCTCACGGATCAATGCATTCCTATGCGTGCGAAATCCCCGCAATTCCGCACAAAGAATGAACATGTTGTGTTTTTTCCCAGAATGGAATTCCGCCGCGGAAAAAAACGCAACATGTGCACAAAAATTGTGGATTGCATTCTAATAATAGGATTCTTAATGTATGCGTTTTTTTCGCGGTTTTTATTGCATTGTTATAGCGAAAAACCATGAAAAAAACACAAAAAATCCTGAACGTGTGCACACAGCCTAAAGGATCTCCTTCTTTACACCAAAATTCTTCTTGAGTGCCAAGTTTTTTCTGAGTTTGCACCTCACATTTATATCCTCCACACGGCAACAGATTTTAACTACTGAACTGGCAGAATACTGCTGCTGGGGCCCGGTGAGCAGAAAAGAGGGGCCCCATACGCCAGTAAGGGCAGTAATGCCCTGATGGTGGCCCTGATCTCAAACTATGCTGCACCTTATCCACAGTGATGGGAGTAGAGAAAACTGGAAAAAGACAGCGCAACAGGGTCTTAACCGATAAACAATGAAGTTTGAAGGAAGGGAATCCACTCACCTAGCATTGTTGCTACAAAAGCAACGTGTATCTCACATATATAATTATCACACGGTTGCTGCAAGGACACCAGTCTTGAAAGGACCAAATTGGATGAAGGCCTCTCATGCGCTGCCAATGATGAATCCACAGTATATCCAATGGGATATGTTGAATGATTTACTAAATAGATTTACAGAGTGAACCTCGAAACGCGTTGATTCTGTAAACCTATTTAATAAATCATTTAACATATCCAGTTGGATATACTGTGGATTCATCATTGGCAGCGCATGAGAGGCACCTCCATCACAATGTCTTTCTCCATAGTGATGGTGCCCCACGCTGCTCCCTTATCCACAGTGATCCCACTTATCCCACCCCATCCTGCCTGTTTTTCCATAGACATCTCATCCTATGCTGCCCTTCTCCATAGTGGTGCCACCCCATGCTGCCCCTTTTTCACAGTGATGCCACCCCAAGCTACCCATTTTTCCATATTTTCCATAGACATTCCAACTGATGCTGCCCTTCTCCATAGTGATGCCATGCTGTCCCTTTTCCAGTTATCCCACGCCACCCTGCCCCCTTTTCTATACCCCACACTACCTGTTTTTCCATAGATATCCCATCCAATGCTGCCCCTTCTTCAGAGTAATGCCACACTGCCCCTTCTCCAGTCATCCCTCCCCATTCTGACTTCTTTTCCATAGTGATCCCACCCCATGCTGCCTCTTTTCAGATATATCCAATCCCACACTGCACCATTTTTCATAGACATCCTACCCCACGTGGCACGCTTTTTCAGAGACATCCCACTCCATGTGGCCCCCTTTTTCAGTGACACCTCACCCCATGCGACCCCCTTTTTCAGAGACCTCCGACCCCATGCTGCCCCTTTTTCAGAGACATCCTATCCCATGAGGCCCCCTTTTTTTCAGAGACATCCTACTCCATGCAGCCCACTTTTTCAGAGACATCCCATCCCATGCTGCCCCCAGCCTCCCGCCGCCTTAAGCACCGGCCCTCTGTTTCCTGGTAGTAAATGCGGGCCTGTATATACAGTATATGTATTTTTATTCTGCTCTTCTATAACCTTCATAATATATAGGACTCCATGTTACATTCTCACATATATATTTACATCCAACATAAAGTGCATGAAGTAAAATTACAGCACAAATTTCCTCATGTATTAACAAGAAGCTCACTGCCAACCATTACACATTGGTATCTCCCAGCTAAGAAGCAGGAAGACTCATAAATCTGTCAAAATAGTGAGACAGTAGAGAGCCCACCTTCTGCCCACTCCATTCTCTTTCTGTTAACTGACTGTAGCTTTAATTATCACATTTAGGGGATTTCTTTTACTTTTCCTAAACAAAATATGTTTGGTAGTTTGATCTAGTAAAGTTTCCCAGGAAGTGATAGGTTCTCTTTAATCTGTGATGGAAGCACTGAAAAACACTATATTGTGAAGCCTAAAACTGTTTCAAGTGAATTTGTCAAGTGAATCCCATTTGCACATGTAGAGCATATACCAGACCCTTATTAACTGAAGGATGATTAATAGTTCATATGGTATGTAGTGTTTGCTTTAGGTTACTAATAATGTGCAAAGGAGTGCCTGCTACTTGAACTGCTAATCAGTTTCGACAAAAGCACTTTTACAATATAAATAGTTATAAAAGCCTGACTATACACCAAAAGACAATGATTTATTCTGAAAACTAGACTCCAGTGCAAGCTACACACCAGCCGGTTATGAGAAGAATGTGGATTTCCTAAACAGTGAAAGGCTCTTTGTACGAGTACTCAAACCAGCATGTCAACACAGGATAACAGATCGGAGGAAGTCAGTCAATGCGCCCTAAACAAACTGGGGCAGAAATGAAGGGAACAAAACAAGGATAAAAAACATTAAAAACCTCAAGATACAAGTCGCTTTATTCATATAATAGAAATATAAACAACACAATGTGACTTATGAGTGTATAGATGGGTTTTTAATAGTAGGATGTATGGTGATCTAGAGAGCCAAAGATTGAACATCACTAAGCTGGAAGTTAAAGAAGCACTCCCATCAAAGTTTTTATCCTCTTAATAAATTGCAATCATCATACTATAAAGCACTATGTACTTACAATTGCTCATAATGCCTTTCTACACCATTAATTCTTCTGTTTTCAACTAGGTCTATGACATCACATGATTAAAAACACTAGCTGAATCATTCTAAGCTCTTTGTGGAAACAGGGAGTCTCTTTTCCCTGCATGAGTCATCTTCAGCTCTTGACCAAGTTGCTCCACTTTTCCCCGTTGACAGGGACTTTCAGTGATTTAGAATTGTAGTTCTAATGTAGTGTAATGTAATGGAGCTCTAATGATGACTCATGCAGGGAAAAGAGACTTCATGTTTCTACATAGAGTTTAGAAGAATTCTGCTAGTTTGTTTTTAATCATGTGATGTCATAGACGTAATGGGAAAGAGAAGAAGTAGCTTGGTAGAACTGTAAGTACACAGTGTCATATGATATGATGACTGGAATATGCAGGGGTGGGATTCAAATTTTTAACAACAGGTCCTCTAAGTCGCCGGAATTTTGGCCACGCCCATTTTCAATAACCCCGCCCATACTAATAAGCCACGCCCAGTGGCACGATTCATATTTTTGGGAGCAGTTTGTCTCCCTTAATGACAAGAATACGTTATGTATGCATGGGTGGCTCAGGCACTGGCTCATCTCCCATCCCCCCCCCCCCGTATGCGTGGCCCATCGCCGGCGCGGCTCCCCAGTCCCATCTTGTATCATGGCTCCCCGTCCACCGCGGACCTCCTACATGCTCGCCGCCGGCTCCCTTCATCCTCCCTGGCTGCCTGCCTGGAATGATTCATGATTCATCCCGCCGCCCCCCCCCATGCGTGGCTCATCGCCGGCTCCCCGACGCTCCCAGTCCCATCTTGTATCATTCATGGGCATGGCTCCCCGTCCTGGCCGTCCACCGCAGACCTCCTCCTCCCCGCCGGCTCCCCCGTCCTCCCTGGCTGGAATGATTCATACTCACCTGAGTCACCTCACAGGCTCACACACCGCGTAGCAGAGGAACGGAATCCTCCACCTCGCTCTGTCCCTGCGCAGCACTGCACCGTCCTCCTCGTCCTGTGTGAGCGCCGCGGTCAGGTGGTAACGGTCATTTAAGATGATGAATATTCATGAATATTCATCACCTTAATGAGGCGGCACCATGTGACCGCTCACACAGGGCGAGCTGCAGTCGTGCAGTCGCTGAGAGCTAGTGATGGGCAGTCCGGCTCTTTTTGGTGATCCGGCTCTTTCGGCTCCGCTCACTATAAAGAGCCGGCTCTTTCGGCTCGTGAACCGGCTCTTTTTTAAATAAAACTAGATTTTACTCTGTCATCGTTCCCACTCTTTGCCTGTAAAGTGACAGCCTCATGATACACCTGTGTAAGTATCTAGTGAAGCAGTAAAGACTGTTTTTTAGCGTTGCTGTTTCCGCAGATTGTTGGCTCTTGTGAACAGAGCCCGCGCTACTTGGTTGTAGTCCTAAGGCCGGGTTCACACTGCGTTAGCAGCAGCCCGCTCAGCACATATGCTAACTGGCTGCTGTTAACGCAAGTGCCGACGTTACATCGCGCTAGCGCAGATAGAGCATCTTCTAGCTCTATCTGCGCTAGCAGTGACGGACCCGGAAACGCTGCAGCCCGCGGCTCCGGGTCCGTCACTCAATGATGGCATATCCCTAGCGCTCGCCCATTGTGGGTGTGCGCTACTGATGCATCCGACAATGGAGTCAATGGTGGCCGTAACGGACTGCGTTACACCGCGTTTATGCCGCTGTGTAACGTAGTCCGTCTAACAGACGCCACTAACGCAATGTGAACCCAGCCTAACCTGTATTACTTTGTAATATGTGCCGTTTTTTGTACACGTCCTTTCTGAATTAGCAAGTGCTGTGCTATATGTTGGTGCTGTATAAGATTGTAATTCATAAAAATAAAGGCATGCTGCAAGCACTCTGCTAAGGCTACTTTCACACTAGTGTCGGTACGGGGCCATCGCTATGCGTCGGCCCGATGTACTGACGCACGTTGTGAAAGAAATGAACAACGTGGGCAGCGGATGCAGTTTTTCAATGCATCCGTTGCCCATTGTAAGGTCTGGGGAGGAGGGGGCGCAGTCGAAAATGGCAGATGTGACGCACAAAAAAAGTTACATGGAACTTTTTTTGTGCCGACGGTCCACCAAAACACAACGCATCCGTCGCACGATGGATGCGACGTGTGGCCTTACATCGCAATGCGTCGCTAATAAAAGTCTATGGAGAAAAAACGCATCGTGCAGATAATTCTGCAGGATGCGTTTTTTCTCCAAAACAACGCATTGCGACGTACACCAAACAACGCTAGTGTGAAAGTAGCCTTACACGCACACTGTATACACACACTGTACACACACTACACACACATACACTGTGTACATACGCAATGTATACACTGTACACACACAAACACACACACACACGCTGTGCAAAGCATACGGAATAGTAAACTCAGTTTATTTCAACACAACGTGGAACAGAAATGTATAATTGCTACTATACCATCAACTCCTGCTGGTGGTGCACAGCACTACAAACCCCAGCAAGTCAAACAGAATATGGCACTGCAACCCTAGTTACATACCAACTTTATTAACAGTTAAGTTACAGTAAATATGATTGAGGTAGTATTACAGATAGAACAAGTTTAAAGAGATTGTCCATGACTAACATTGATGGCCTGGCCTTAGGGTACCGTTACACTAAATGATTTACCAACGATCACGACCAGCGATACGACCTGGCCGTGATCGTTGGTAAGTCGTTGTATGGTCGCTGGGGAGCTGTCACACAGACAGCTCTCCAGCGACCAACAATGCCGAAGTCCCCAGGTAACCAGGGTAAACATCGGGTTACTAAGCGCAGGGCTGCGGTTAGTAACCCGATGTTTACCCTGGTTACCATTGTAAATGTAAAAAAAAACAAATACTACATACTTACATTCTGATGTCTGTCATGTCCCCCGCCGGCGGCTTCCCGCACTGACTGTCAGTGCCGGCCGTAAAGCACAGCACAGCAGTGACGTCACCGCTGTGCTCTGCTTTTACTTTACGGCCGGCGCTCACAGTCAGTGCGGGAAGCAGACACCGGGGGACGTGACAGACATCAGAAGGTGAGTGTTTTGGTTTTTTTTTACATTTACAATGGCAACCAGGGTAAACATCGGGTTACTAAGCGCGGCCCTGCGCTTAGTAACCCGATGTTTACCCTGGTTACAAGCGAACACATCGCTGGATCGGTGTCACACATGCCGATCCAGCGATGACAGCGGAAGATCCAGCGACGAAAGAAAGTTTCAAACGATCTGCTACGACGTACGATTCTGATCGGTCCCTGATCGCTGCTGCGTGTCAGACACAGCGATATCGTATGGATATCGCTGGAACATCACGGATCGTGCCGTCGTAGCGACCAAAGTGCCACTGTGAGATGGTACCCTTACTGTAGGTGATCAATGTGGCGAGACGCTGCAGAGAAGCGAGTGCAGCCCCAGCCTCCTGTGATGCCACGTGTGAGACCACCTCAAATGAAACCGTGCACTCTGAACTGCGCAAAACAAATCCCCCAAACTATACGGTGGAATTGCTTCCCCACCTTCATTTTACCTCACTGTGAACTTTTTTTTTCCTGGTTTTTCAGGACATTATATGGTAAAATGGGCTCATTCAGAACTAAAACTTGTCCTGCAAAAAAGAAACACAAAACCCCAAGCCCTTACAAAGGCTCCTGAAAGGTGTGGCAGAAAAAGAACAATAGCTGCAACATGAAGGGGTTAATCACCATGATTTGCAGATATTTTGGGTGCATTAAAAAGGTTGCAAAAGTGTAAAGACAAGAAGAGCTGCAGAGTGTCAGATAATTGGAGATGGGACAGAACTGCAGCCGTTATTAGAGGGAGCTGATACTAACAGCATGGCCACCTCTCCAGCACAAGCCTGGCCTGACGGGAGGCTACAGGCTGCACAGCTGCGGTACTTGTGCGAGGTGAATGCCCGGGTGCTGAGGGGAACAATACAGCGACACTTCAACCGCACCGGCTGTGCCTTCCTGGGGACTGATTTTGTGATCACATCACTGGACTCACCGGCATTTCTTTACACTCCACAGACTCACATCTCCCTCTCTCCTGTCTGCTCCTCCCACATGAGTCACAGTCACACTTCACTGAGCTCGCTGAATCTGATAGGCTGCAGGTGCCAGACAAGGAAGGAAAAAAAAAAAAAGAGTCGACGCTGCAGAGCCGGCTCCCGGAACGCTGGCAGATAGAAATTTTAGTAAACGGCTGCCCCGTACCGGGTCGTACCGGCTGAATCCCACCCCTGGGAATATGTTAAGAGAATAAAAATTTTGATAGGAGTACTTATTTAAAGAACTAGATGGTAGCCCGATTCTAACGCATCGGGCATTCTAGAATATGTATGATGTTTATTTATGAAGATTTTAAAATAATACATTGAATACACAGGATTCTGCCGGCCGCTACCAATTAGCAAAGCGTGGTTCAAATCCCACGCCAATTTGCGGCTGGACTGCGCCTGTCACTGATTGTTTGTGGCCGGCCATGTAGTATATAGCACAGCCACATAGTTTATAACAGCCCACATAGTAAATAGCACAGCCACGTAGTACATAGCACAGTGACGTAGTATATTGCACAGCCACGTAGTATATAGCACAGCCATGTAGTATATAGCACAGCCATGTAGTATATAGCACAGCCCATGGAGTATATAACACAGCCACGTAGTTTATAACAGCCCATGTAGCATATAACACAACTCACGTAGTATATAACAGCCCACGCACGCAGTATATAACGCAACCCACGTAGTGTAAAACACAGCCCACATAGTGTATAACACAGCCCACGTAGTGTATAACACAGCCCATATAGTATATAGCACAGCAACGTAGTATATTGCACAGCCACGTAGTATATAACACAGCCCACGTAGTATATAGCACAGCCACGTAGTATATTGCACAGCTGCGTAGTATATTGCACAGCCACATAGTATGTTGCACAGCCCACGTAGTATATTGCACAGCCCACGTAGTATATTGCACACCCCATGTAGTATATAGCACAGCCCACGTAGTATATTGCACAGCCTACGTAGTATATTGCACAGCCACGTAGTTTGTTACACAGCCACATAGTATATTGCACAGCCCAAGTAGTATATAGCACAGCCACGCAGTATATTGCACAGCCGAAGTAGTATATAGCACAGCCCACGTAGTATATAGCAATGTGGGCATCATATCCCTGCTAAAAGAAAGAATTAAAATAAAAAATAGTTATAAACTCACCCTCCTTCGCCCCCCCGGATCTAGGCGAGGCGTTTACCGATGCTCCTCGTGACGCTCCGGTCCCAAAAGTGCATTGTGGTCTCGCGAGATGATGACATTGCGGTCTCGCGACACCTCTACGTCATCATCTCGCGAGATCGCAATGCATGGAGCGGTCACCGGAGCGTCGCGAGGAGCGAGAAAGGCCTCTTCTGGATCCAGGGGGCTGACGGGCGGTGAGTATATAACTATTTTTTATTTTTTTTATTATTTTTAACATTAGATCTTTTTACTATTGATGCTGCATAGGCAGCATCAATAGTAAAAAGTTGGTCACACAGGGTTAATAGCAGCGTTAATGGACTGCGTTACACCGTGGCATAACGTGGTCCGTTAACGATGCCATTAACCCTGTGTGAGCGCTGACTGAAGGGGAGTATGGAGTGGGCGCTGATGGCTGGGGAGTAAGGAGGGACTAATTCTCGGCCGGACTGTGGCCGTCGCGGGATTACCAGAACAGAAAGACAGACAGAAAGAAGTGACCCTTAGACAATTATATAGTAGATAGTAGTATGAACAGCACCCTAGGATCAATAGGATCTGTGAGGGCACTCCCCGAAGTGGGTCATTATCCAATATGCCCACAAAGCATTTGATCCAGACAAATATCATAAAGTCAGCACTCCAAAATGTATGCATGCAATCTTGATGAAGGCTAAGCTATAGATAAAACATAGCATTTTGAGCCCAAAGCTAGTCTCCACTTTAGATGGAGTTTGTGGCCCATATAGAAATATTAACAAACTTCACCTACAATTAGATAAACAGATCACATAACAACAATCAGGTTTTGGGGTTTTTTTCACCTTGGTAATGTAAATGATTATGTTAGAATTATTAGTACAATTCATTGATAGGTTATGAAGAGAGACATCTGCTGAGGGGCATCACAGTAATACACGGTGTGTGTAGAAGACACAGAGGGGGATGATTGTGTGCATGTTTGGATTAGAGAAAGCACTCTTGAATTTTAAACAGACTTGGCCAGAATAGCACAAAAATATGTTTGGCCTGGCAAGTCCATGATCAGGATTGATGATTTGCACATTATGTACAGCAGATGTCTGTATAAATATAGCTAACGCAATAGAAAAATGTACTAGAGTGCTTAAGGGATATGTACTGCTCCTGGATATTAATTTGTGGCCTGTAAAATAACTTCATTAGTCAATGCAAGAAGAATGACAGAAGGCTTTCGGCAGCTCTTCTCTTTAGAATCTGTTTTATAGCATCTATACAAATCAAGTAGAAAATGTAACCAAAGCACGAAGGCCCCGATTCGTTATTTGCGGGATGGGGATTTAAGTCACTTATTTTTCTTGTTTTGTGTTATTATTTGCCATTTTGGGCTCCTAATTCCTCAAAATGGCACACGTCATTTATGAATTTGGTGCAAAATCAAAAATGGGTTTTCTTCCTGTCTTGAACCGTTTCTGTTACTTTTGGCACCAAAAGTCACATCAGTTGTGACAAAATTTTGCCATACTCAAAAATAAACCCGGGGGTGATTGGAGTGAAGTTGCACCAAATTTTGACAGTTTTTAAGAAGTTGCTATTGATGAATCAGGCTAAAAGGTCTGCAAATGCTTGACTTCACCCACAAGGCAGAAAACAAAGAAAACAAGTGGGCACATGTAAAATAGACTTAAAAAAGGCAAAATAGAATAATCAAATGGGTGCAAACAAAACTGGTGTAAAACACACAAAACTAGACAATACACAGGCAACAAGGCAATGATGAATTGTGGCCAAAATGTTAACAAGACAAAATGGCATGACATTGAGATATTACAGTATATAGAAAGTCTGAGGGCTGTTGAGAACCTGCACATTTTTTGGTATATTTATACATATAAAAATACACAACATGAAGAGCAGACTCACCAGAGCCTTGTCAGATGACAAATGCACTCGCAGGGTGCAGCAGGCCCCCGATAATAAATGCTAAAGCAGCACAGGTGCAAGCTACTGATGAGAGCAACTACCCACTCACCCAAACATTAGAGGGGTTTGCTGCCTAGTAGCAAAAATGCACACAGGTATGGGTGCATAAGACACTATTCACACAGATAAATGTGATGCACAGTGTCTGGACAACCTATTGGTCACGCCCATAGTATTAGCAGGCTGGCCGTCCAGCACTATATATATACATGCAACACACAAGAAACAGCATAAAGGGGCCCTGCCGCACCCTGCAAAATGAAAAAAAGTGCAAAAAAGATGAAAAATTAAATAATGTATATAATACATTAGATGAGGTATTAGTTATAATTTTGGCCAAAATGGATAAGCCTGCAACCCAACGTCAAGGGTCCTCATCAACTTGCAAGTCCTACTCTAATATCAAAAACAGCTAACATAGAAAAACTCAAAAAAAAAACACAACATGAAGAGCAGACTCACCAGAGCCTTGTCAGATGACAAATGCACTCGCAGGGTGCAGCAGGCCCCCGATAATAAATGCTAAAGCAGCACAGGTGCAAACTACTGATGAGAGCAACCACCCACTTGCCCAAACATTAGAGGGGTTGGCTGCCTAGTATATTTATACATATGCATATTTCTTTGCAGAATTGCTGTAATTCAGCCACGGGGTTTCTGAGCATGAACTGCCTTTTTAAGGCCATGCCACAGCTTCTCAATCACACTAAGGTCAGGACTTTGACTACGCCACTCTGAAGTCTCAATTTTGTTTATCATAAGCCATTCAGAGGTGGTCTTGCTGGTGTGTTGTGATTGTGGATCATTTTACTGCTGCATAACCTAAGTGCGCTTCAAATTGAGTTCACAAACAGATAGCCGAACATTCCCCTTCAGGATTTTTTGGTAGAGAGTAGAATTCATGAATCAATTTACCACAGCAAGTCTTCCATGTCCTGGAGTAGCAAAACAGCCTCAGACCAGCACACTACCACCACAATATTTTACTGTTGGTATGATGTTCCTTTTCTTAAATGCTGTGTTATTTCTATGCCAGATGTAATGGGACATACACCTTCCAAAAAGTTCAGCGTTTGTCTCGTCAGTCCACAGAGTATTCTCCCAAAAGTCTTGGGGATCATGAAGAAGTTTTCAGTCAAAACTGAGACAAGCCGTTATGTTCTTATTGTTCAGCAGTGGTTTTCGTCTTGGAACTCTGTCATGCAGGCTATTTTTGTCCAGTCTCCTTCTTATGGTGGAGTCGTGAACACTGACCTTAACTGAGGCAAGTGAGGCCTACAGTTCTTTGGATGTTGTTGTAGGACTTTTGTGACCTCTTTGATGAGTCCTCGCTGCGCTCTTGGGGTAATTTTGGTCAGCCAGGCCACCCCTAGGAAGGTTCACCACTGTTCCATGCTTTCTCTATTTATCGATATTGGTCTCACTGTGGTTGGCTGGAGTCCCAAAGCTTTAGAAACGGCTTTATAACCTTTTCCAGACTGATAGATCTCAATTACTTTATTTCTCATTTGTTCCAGAATTTCTTTGGATCTCGGCATGATGTCAGGCAGGTCCTATTGATTGAGAAGAGGGGTGGCAGTACTCAGGCCTGTGTGTGGCTAGGGACTTTCATCTCAGCTTCCCAAAGATGTGATAAACCACAGTTAATTTATCTTTTAAGGGGGTCAATAACTTTTTCACACATGGCCCTTTAGGTTTGGATTTCTTTTTCCCTTAATAATCTTTTAAAAACTGCATTCTGTGTTTTCTTGTGTTATCTTTATCTAATATTTAAATTGGTTTCATGATCTGAAACATTTAAGTGTAACAAACATGCAAAAGAATAGGAAATCAGGAAGGGGGCAAACACTTTTTCACACAACTGTATTTTACATGCAGTGAACTACTTTCTTCCTGTGTTATCTGCACTAAACTGTTACCTAAATGTCTTAGATGTATCATACTGATCCCAAATTGTGTTACAAGCGCTATACTGCTCTTTATCTGTGCTACATAAACTTTACTGTTCTCACCTGCCTTATATGTCCTACAGTACTCCATGCCTCTGCCACATGCACTGCCTCTACCTGTACTTTATATACTGTACTGTTGCTTATCTGTGCTACTCGCACTATACCAGACCTGGACAAAGTGTGGCACATGGGCCACATTTAGCCCTCTGGCTGTTCTAGGCCAACTCACTGACCAAGACAGTCGAGGGACTGAAAACAAGGGAAGCAGTGACGTTTTGAAATGCAGATTTTGATGAAATGGTCTGCGGGTGTCACGTTGCATTTGCAGAGCCCCTGATGTGCCTAAACAGTAGAAACCCCCCACAAGTGACCCCATTTTGGAAACTAGACCTCCCCAAGGAACTTATCTAGATGTGTGGTGAGCACTTTGAACCCCCAAGTGCTTCACAGAAGTTTATAACGCAGAGCCGTGAAAATAAAAAATAATTTTTCATTCCTCTAAAATTATGTTTCAGCAAGAAATTTTTTATTTTCGCAAGGGTAACAGGATAAATTGGACACCAATAATTGTTGTCCAGTTTGTCCTGAGTATGCTGGTACCCCATATGTGGGGGTAAACCACTGTTTGGGCGCACGTCGGGGCTCGGAAGGGAGGGAGCACCATTTGACTTTTTGAACGCAAAATTGGCTGGAATCAATGGAGGCGCCATGTTGCGTTTGGAGACCCCTGATGTGCCTAAACAGTGGAAACCCCTCAATTCTAACTCCAACACTAACCCCAACACACCCCAAACCCTAATCCCAACTCTAGGTATAACCCTAACCCCAACACACCCCTAACCACAACCCTAACCCAACACACCCCTAACCCTAATCCCAACCCTAACCCTAATCCCAACCCTAACCACAACCCTAACCCCAACACACCCCTAACCCTAACCCTTACCCTAACCACAAGCCTAATCTTAACCCTATTTCCAACCCTAGCCCTAATTCCAACCATAACTCTAATTCCAACCCTAACCCTAAGGCTATGTGCCCACATTGCGGATTCGTGTGAGATTTTTCCACACCATTTTTGAAAAATCCGCAGGTAAAAGGCACTGCATTTTAACTGCGTATTTACCACGGATTTCCAGTGTTTTTTGTGCGGATTTCACCTGCGGATTCCTATTGAGGAGCAGGTGTAAAACGGAATCTGCACAAAGAATTGACATGCTGCGGAAAATACAACACAGCGTTTCCGCGTGGTATTTTCTGCACCATGGGCACAGCGGATTTGGTTTTCAGTAGGTTTACATGGTACTGTAAACCTGATGGAAAACTGCTACGAATCCGCAGCGGTCAATCCGCTGCGGATCCACAGCCAAATCCACACCATGTGTGCACATAGTCTAATCTAACCCTAACTCTAGTTCTAACCCTAATTCTAACCCTGTTGTGAATTTGGATTCTGGGCTCCCCCGGTGGCCGCTTGTGGAATTGGACTTGTCATCCTCTTTCCTGTTTCACCTGGTTCCATCAGTAGTGGGTGTCGCTATTTAAGCTCATTTCTCTGGTGGTTTCTTGCCGGTCAACAATGTTATCTGATGCCTCTCAGTGCTTGTTCCTGCTTCTAGACAACTACTAGATAAGTTGGACTTTTGTCCATGTTTTGTTTTGCCTATTTGTTCCAGTTCACAGCTGAAGTTTTGTTACTGTGTCTGGAAAGCTCTCGTTGATCAGGGATTGCTACTCTGGCGTTATGAGTTAATGCCAGAGTTTAAGGTAATCTCTGGATGGTGTTTTGTTAGTGTTTTTCTGCTGACCATGAAAGTATACTATCTGTCTTCTGCTATCTAGTAAGCGGACCTCAAATTTGCTAAGACTATTTTCCTGCTGCGTTTGTAGTTTCATCTGAACTCACCGTCATTATATGTGGGGGGCTACTGTCTTCTTTGGAATATTTCTCTAGAGGTGAGCCAGGTCTTATATTTCCCTCTGCTAGCTATTTAGGTCTTAGGCCAGAGCTGGGCATCTAGCGATAAATAGGAAATGCTACCTGGCTATTTCTAGTTGCGCGGCAGGCTTAGTTCATGGTCAGTATAGTTCCATCTTCCGAGAGCTTGTCCCTCTATAGGCTTGCTATGATCTCTGCCTGCAGAGATCATGATAGTTTGACCGGCCAATAAAGTGTTAAAGACCCAGGTTGAGAAAGGAGAGTTATAAGAAGTCTGCTGGAATTTTTTTTTTTTTTTTTTTCCTCCAGTCTGCCTTGCTGCAGTCTTTTTTCTCTCTCTCCTCCTAATCTCTGTATGCTCTGTGTGCACCTGACAATAATGGATCTCCAGAGTGTAACTGCGGGTTTGAATAATCTCATCACGAAAGTACAAAATTTACAAGATTTTGTGGTACATGCTCCGGTATCTGAGCCGAGAATTCCTTTGCCGGAGTTCTTCACAGGGAATAGAGCTAGCTTCCAGAATTTCCGAAATAATTGTAAGCTTTATTTGTCCCTGAAGTCTCGTTCAGCTGGAGACCCTGCTCAGCAGGTTAGGATTGTGATTTCCTTGCTCAGGGGTGACCCTCAAGATTGGGCCTTCTCATTGCCAGCAGGGGATCCTGCGTTACGCGATGTGGATGCGTTTTTTCTGGCCTTGGGCTTGCTTTATGAGGAACCTCATTTGGAACTTCAGGCAGAAAAAACTTTGATGGCACTATCTCAGGGGCAAGACGAAGCTGAAGTTTTCTGCCAAAAATTCCGTAAATGGTCTGTGCTTACTCAATGGAATGAGTGCGCCTTGGCGGCTACTTTCAGAGAAGGTCTCTCTGATGCCGTTAGGGATGTTATGGTGGGGTTCCCTTTGCCTGCAGGTCTGAATGAGTCCATGACAATGGCTATTCAGATTGATAGGCGTCTGCGGGAGCGCAAACCGGTGCACCATCTGGCGGTGTCTATGGAAAAGACGCCAGAAAGTATGCAGTGTGATAGAATTCTGTCCAGGAGCGAGCGACAGAATTTTAGACGGAAGAATGGATTGTGTTTCTATTGTGGGGATTCTACTCATGTTATATCAGCATGCTCTAGGCGTACAAAGAAGCTTGATAAGTCTGTTTCCATTGGCACCATTCAGTCTAAGTTTATTTTGTCTGTAACCCTGATTTGCTCTTTGTCATCCATTGCCACGGACGCCTATGTTGACTCTGGCGCCGCTCTGAGTCTTATGGATTGGTCCTTTGCCAATCGTTGTGGTTTTAATTTAGAGCCTTTGGAGACTCTTATTCCTCTGAAGGGGATTGACTCCACCCCATTGGCTAATAATAAACCACAATACTGGACACAAGTAACCATGCGTATCAATCCGGATCACCAGGAGATTATTCGTTTCCTGGTGCTGTATAATTTACATGACGATTTGGTACTGGGATTGCCATGGTTGCAGTCTCACAACCCAGTCTTGGACTGGAGAGCAATGTCTGTGTTGAGCTGGGGATGTAAGGGTATTCATGGGGACGTACCTTTGGTTTCTATTTCGTCGTCCATTCCCTCTGAAGTCCCTGAGTTCCTCTCTGATTATCAAGACGTCTTTGACGAACCCAAGCTTGGGTCGTTACCTCCGCACCGTGAGTGCGATTGTGCCATAGATTTGATACCGGGTTGTAAATATCCAAAGGGTCGTTTGTTTAATTTGTCTGTGCCGGAACATGCTGCTATGCGGGAATATATAAAGGAGTCTTTGGAAAAGGGACATATTCGTCCATCTTCTTCTCCCTTGGGAGCTGGGTTTTTCTTTGTCTCAAAAAAAGACGGCTCTTTGAGACCATGTATTGATTATCGGCTTCTGAATAAGATCACTGTTAAGTATCAATACCCATTGCCATTGCTTACTGATTTGTTTGCTCGTATAGAGGGTGCTAAGTGGTTCTCTAAAATTGATCTTCGTGGGGCGTATAATTTGGTGCGGATCAGGCAGGGGGATGAGTGGAAGACCGCATTTAATACGCCCGAGGGCCACTTTGAGTATTTGGTCATGCCTTTTGGTCTTTCTAATGCCCCTTCAGTTTTCCAGTCTTTTATGCATGATATTTTCCGCGATTTTCTGGATAAATTTATGATAATATATCTGGATGATATTCTGATTTTTTCTGATGACTGGGACTCTCATGTCCAGCAGGTCAGGAGAGTTTTTCAGGTTCTGCGGTCTAATTCTTTATGTGTGAAGGGGTCTAAGTGCGTTTTTGGGGTCCAGAAAATTTCCTTTTTGGGGTATATTTTTTCTCCCTCTTCCATTGAGATGGATCCCGTCAAGGTGCAAGCTATTTGTGACTGGACTCAGCCCTCCTCTCTTAAGGGTCTTCAGAGATTTTTGGGCTTTGCCAACTTTTACCGCCGATTTATTGCTGGTTTTTCGGATGTCGTTAAACCACTGACTGATTTGACCAGACAAGGCGCTGATGTTGCTAATTGGTCCCCTCATGCTGTAGAGGCCTTTCAGGAGCTTAAGCGCCGTTTTGCCTCTGCCCCTGTGTTGCGTCAGCCTGATGTGAATCTGCCTTTTCAGGTTGAGGTTGACGCTTCGGAGATCGGAGCTGGGGCAGTGTTGTCGCAGAAAGGTTCCGACTGCTCCGTCATTAGGCCTTGTGCCTTCTTTTCTCGCAAATTTTCGCCCGCAGAGCGGAATTATGATGTTGGGAATCGGGAGCTTTTGGCCATGAAGTGGGCGTTTGAGGAGTGGCGCCATTGGCTCGAGGGGGCTAGGCATCAGGTGGTGGTATTGACTGACCACAAAAATTTGATTTATCTTGAGACTGCCAGACGCCTGAATCCTAGACAGGCGCGCTGGTCTTTATTTTTTTCTCGCTTTAATTTTGTGGTGTCATACCTACCGGGTTCTAAGAATGTTAAGGCAGATGCCCTTTCTAGGAGTTTTGACCCGGACTCTCCTGGTAATTCTGAACCCACAGGTATCCTTAGGGAGGGAGTAATTTTGTCGGCCGTTTCTCCTGATCTGCGGCGGTCCTTGCAAGAGTTTCAGGCGGATAGACCGGATCGTTGTCCGCCTGATAGACTGTTTGTTCCGGATGATTGGACCAGCAGAGTCATCTCTGAGGTACATTCTTCTGCATTGGCAGGTCATCCCGGAATTTTTGGTACCAGGGATTTGGTGGCAAGATCCTTCTGGTGGCCTTCCCTGTCACGAGATGTGCGAGTCTTTGTGCAGTCATGTGACGTTTGTGCTCGGGCCAAGTCTTGTAGTTCTCGGGCTAGCGGACTGCTGTTGCCCTTGCCTATTCCTAAGAGGCCTTGGACACACATCTCGATGGATTTTATTTCAGATCTGCCTGTTTCCCAGAGGATGTCTGTCATCTGGGTGGTCTGTGACCGTTTCTCTAAAATGGTCCATTTGGTTCCTCTGCCCAAGTTGCCTTCTTCTTCTGAGTTGGTTCCTCTGTTTTTTCAGAATGTTGTCCGATTGCACGGTATTCCTGAGAATATTGTTTCTGACAGAGGTACCCAATTTGTGTCTAGATTTTGGCGGGCATTCTGTGCTAGGATGGGCATAGATTTGTCTTTTTCATCTGCTTTTCACCCTCAGACTAATGGCCAGACCGAGCGGACTAATCAGACCCTTGAGACATATCTGAGGTGTTTTGTCTCTGCTGACCAGGATGATTGGGTTGCTTTTTTGCCATTGGCAGAGTTCGCCCTCAATAATCGGGCCAGTTCTTCCACCTTGGTGTCCCCGTTTTTCTGTAATTCGGGGTTTCACCCTCGATTTTCCTCCGGTCAGGTGGAATCCTCGGATTGTCCTGGAGTGGATGCGGTGGTGGAGAGATTGCATCACATCTGGGGGCAGGTTATGGACAATTTGAAGTTGTCCCAGGAGAAGACTCAGCGTTTTGCCAACCGTCATCGTCGTGTTGGTTCTCGGCTTTGTGTTGGAGATTTAGTGTGGTTGTCTTCTCGTTTTGTCCCTATGAGGGTCTCTTCTCCTAAGTTTAAACCTCGGTTCATCGGCCCTTATAGAATATTGGAGATTCTTAATCCTGTTTCTTTCCGTTTGGACCTCCCTGCGTCCTTTTCCATTCATAACGTTTTTCATCGGTCGTTATTGCGCAGGTATGAGGTACCTGTTGTACCTTCAGTTGAGCCTCCTGCTCCGGTGTTGGTTGAGGGTGAGTTGGAGTACGTTGTGGAGAAAATTTTGGACTCTCGTGTTTCCAGACGGAAACTCCAGTATCTGGTCAACTGGAAGGGTTACGGCCAGGAGGATAATTCTTGGGTCAATGCATCTGATGTTCATGCTTCTGATCTTGTTCGTGCCTTCCATAGGGCTCATCCTGGTCGCCCTGGTGGATCTGGTGAGGGTTCGGTGCCCCCTCCTTGAGGGGGGGGTACTGTTGTGAATTTGGATTCTGGGCTCCCCCGGTGGCCGCTTGTGGAATTGGACTTGTCATCCTCTTTCCTGTTTCACCTGGTTCCATCAGTAGTGGGTGTCGCTATTTAAGCTCATTTCTCTGGTGGTTTCTTGCCGGTCAACAATGTTATCTGATGCCTCTCAGTGCTTGTTCCTGCTTCTAGACAACTACTAGATAAGTTGGACTTTTGTCCATGTTTTGTTTTGCCTATTTGTTCCAGTTCACAGCTGAAGTTTTGTTACTGTGTCTGGAAAGCTCTCGTTGATCAGGGATTGCTACTCTGGCGTTATGAGTTAATGCCAGAGTTTAAGGTAATCTCTGGATGGTGTTTTGTTAGTGTTTTTCTGCTGACCATGAAAGTATACTATCTGTCTTCTGCTATCTAGTAAGCGGACCTCAAATTTGCTAAGACTATTTTCCTGCTGCGTTTGTAGTTTCATCTGAACTCACCGTCATTATATGTGGGGGGCTACTGTCTTCTTTGGAATATTTCTCTAGAGGTGAGCCAGGTCTTATATTTCCCTCTGCTAGCTATTTAGGTCTTAGGCCAGAGCTGGGCATCTAGCGATAAATAGGAAATGCTACCTGGCTATTTCTAGTTGCGCGGCAGGCTTAGTTCATGGTCAGTATAGTTCCATCTTCCGAGAGCTTGTCCCTCTATAGGCTTGCTATGATCTCTGCCTGCAGAGATCATGATATAACCCTAACCCTAATCCTAACCCTAGCCCTAACCCTAACCATAGTGGAGGAAGAAAAAAAAAATATATTTTCTATATTTTTATTATTGTCCCTACCTATGGGGGTGATAAAGGGGGGGTTCATTTACAATTTTTTTTTATTTTGATCACTGTGATAGGTTTTATCACAGTGATCAAAATGTACCTGGAACGAATCTGCCGGTGCCCATGAAGAAGACGGACGGACACCGCGAGGCTCGGTAAGTATGAGGTGGGGAGATCGGAGCACGGGGGGATCGGAGCACGGGGGGGTGGATCGAAGCACGGGGGAAGTGGACAGGAGGACGGGGGAGCGGACAGGAGGATGGAGGGGAGCGGACCACAGTACAGGGCAGAAAGGAGGACTGGGGAGGCGATCGGTGGGGGTGGGGGGGCAGATTAGATTTTCCAGCCATGGCCGATGATATTGCAGCATCGGCCATGGATGGATTGTAATATTTCACCATTTTCATAGGTGAAATATTACAAATCGCTCTGATTGGCTGTTTCACTTTCAACAGCCAATCAGAGCGATCGTAGCCACGGGGGGTGAAGCCACCCCCCCTGGGCTGAAGTACCACTCCCCCTGTCCCTGCAGATCGGGTGAAATTGGAGTTAACCCTTTCACCCCATCTGCAGGGACGCGATCATTCCATGACGCCACATAGGCGTCACAGGTCGGATTGGCATCGACTTTCATGACGCCTACGTGGCATCAAAGGTCGGGAAGGGGTTAAAGAAGAATATAAATACATCAAGATTGTTCTAGAGAGGTTACAATATAATGTTCATGGGTGGTTAATTTGTATTCATTTGAAAA
Organism: Ranitomeya variabilis; assembly: GCF_051348905.1. NCBI lineage: Eukaryota > Metazoa > Chordata > Amphibia > Anura > Dendrobatidae > Ranitomeya > Ranitomeya variabilis. Next base: position 406,309,734 of record NC_135237.1, read on the forward strand.
TGGTTAACTTTCTTTTGGGTCTGCAAGGAGGGTACACAAAACACCCTTGTTTTCTGTGCTACTGGGACAGTAGAGCTACAGCAGAGCATTGGGTGAAAACTGAATGGCGTCAGCGACAGAGTTTGGCATCCATGATCCTCTAGTGGATAGGAAGAACATTGTCTTTTCTCCCTTACACATAAAACTTGGATTGATGAAGCAGTTTGTCAAAGCTCTCAATCACAGTGGAGAATGCTTTAACTATATACAGTATGTTCAACTTTTCCTGGTCTTAGTGAAGAGAAGAAAAAGGCTGGAATATTTGATGGACCTCAAATAAGAACACTTATGAGAGACCCAAATTTTATCACAACAATGAATGAAACAGAAGAAAGAGCTTGGAATGCATTTTGTAATGTGGTGCAGAATTTTCTAGGGAATAAGAAAGCAGACAACTATGAAGAGATTGTGGAAGAGCTACTAATGAGTCTGCTAAATCTTGGATGTAGAATGAGTATCAAGATTCACTATTTACACAGCCATTTGGACTTTTTTCCAGAGAACCTTGGGGATGTGAGCGAGGAGCAAGGGGAGCGTTTCATCAGGACATTAAAACAATGGAAGAACGGTATCAAGGCCGGTGGGACTCATATGATGGCTGACTATTGCTGGAGCTTGATGAGAGACAACCCAGAAGCTGTACATCACAGATAAGCCAAGAAAAGAAAGTTCAAATAACTGCCATTTGCCATTCATCTGTGTGCCATATATATGTGTTTTTATATTTTGTAGTTTAATTCTGTAAGTATATTTGATTTGCTGTACATAGACTTTGTAATCTTTGTTATTCCTTGATTAAAAATATACAAAATGTAGTACCGAAAATCATGTGTTTTTATCATAAAACATTAGATAGGAGTAATGTTCATCAAAAATTGAAAATATCTTGAAATCCTGATGTGATAGCCAAAAACGGAGTTCATATTCGTAATCAGCAGCCAAAATTGACTTAAAATATGTTTTAAAACCTTTTGCCAGAAAAATTGCGTTGACCAGTGTAATTATTGATTTTATGGCAGCCACCTATATTAATTCAGTTGATGACGCCTCTGGGAGCCATCATTTATATAGCAGAAAAGAATAAGTAATATTATAGCACACTTCCCCCCAACATGTTTCACCGCATGTGCAGCATAAATGATGACAGTTTCCCATCCCCACGGGCTCCAAGGCAAAATTTGGACCTGAGCTCAACCACCTGCACCATGCTGCTCAAATAATTAGCTAGTGCTTACTAATCCCATTCTGAAGTTATGTAAACAAAGTCTATGTGATGCAGGTATCAAAGTGACAACCAGCAGTGTGAATAATACAGTATATGCATAAAGGGTTACCTTGTAATGTGACCACGAATTGCTGGTGCCACATTCAGATAGCACTACACCCTACATCTCTACACCCGACATGTGTTTCGCCCTGCTTCTCCGGGGATGTCAGGAAACTACATTTCATTGATGGTTTCATGAATACACAGATGTACTGCTCTATATTGAAAGAGAAGATGAAACCATCACTCCGTGCCCTTGGTAGATGTGCACTTTTCTAAAATGACAATGATCCAAAACACACATCTCTTGCATTTCTGAAGAAGAAGAGGGGGAAACTGATTCAGTGGCCAATTGTCTCCTGATCTGAATGGAGTGGAAGACCTGTTGGGAATTGAGAAGAGACAAGATGAGGATCACTCTCCATCCATCAGACATGATCTAAAAGAAGTTGTTCTTGAAGAATGAAGCTTATACAAAATAATAGATTTGATACTATTTAATACTGAAGATTTCGTAATGAAAGTTACCGTATTTTCCGGCGTACAAGACGACTTTTTAACCCCAGAAAATCTTCTTAAAAGTCGGGGGTCGTCTTGTACGCCGGGAATCGCCTTGTACGCCGGGTGTATATGGTGGGTGGGGGGGGGGAGTGGTCCTGATGACGACGAGGGGGCGTCTCACAGGAAAGTGAGTATCCCCCATTACCTTATCATAGCGCTGCAGCGTGGGGTCTCTGTGCTGGGAGCCGCGGCTGCTGTGCTGTGGGGCGGCGGCTCCTCTTCTGCAGTGTGGGGCCTCTGGTGCTGTGGGGTGGTGGCGGCGGCGTATCTTCATGCAGTCGGGGCTCCTCCGGCATCTGGATGGAGTTGCCTGGAAGCCCCGCCGGCAACTCCATCGGTGTAATGCGGTGGCCTCCGGGAAAATGGCCGCTGCTTAGATTCAGATCTCGTGTCCCGAGATTTCGGGACGAGATCTGAATCTGAGCATGCGCAGCCCCCAGCGGCCGGGCCACCGCATCGCACCTATTGAGCTGCCTCCGGGAAAATGGCCGCTGCTCAGATTCAGATCTCGTCTCCCGAGATCTCGGGACGAGATCTGAATCTGAGCAGCGGCCATTTTCCCGGAGGCCACCGCATTGTACCGATGGAGTTGCCGGCGGGGCCTCCAGGCTTTAATGAGATGCCGGAGGAGCCCCGACTGCATAAAGATACGCCGCCACCCCACAGCACAGAGGCCCCACACTGCAGAAGAGGAGCCGCCGCACCACAGCACAGCAGCCACCGCTCCCAGCACAGAGACCCCACGCTGCAGCGCTATGATAAGGTAACGGGGGATACTCACTTTCCTGTGAGACGCCCCCTCGTCGTCATCAGGATCACTCCCCCCCCCCCAAAAAGGCACATATTCACCGGCCCTATAAGACGACATACGGTGTATAAGAAGACCCCCGACTTTTAAGAAGATTTTATTTTTTAACTGGTAAAGTTGGGGGGTCGTCTTATACGCCCAGTCGTCTTATACGCCGGAAAATACGGTACATCATTAAACTTTCATGTTATGGGTTAAAAAATGTTCTACAGCACTCAGTCTTGCCAAAATTTTGGAAATTGTTCTTCTGTTAAGTGAGATATTGATTAAAATCTAAGTTTTCAAGAGTGGGGTGTACTTATTTACGCTGAGCACTGTATTAATCTTTCCTTTTTAAAACTTTACAGTAAAGGGCAATTAAATGAAAATACAGAACCAATATATGGTGCAAAGAGCAATCTGAATTTTTACATCTGTCATGTGTCTCTCCTGGTAAAAAGGATATAAAGTAATTTATGAAGTGCCAAGAAAATTATTTCACAAGGTCATCTAAGGAGTACCACATGAGGGTAGTGGACACCTTTCAGTGATGTAATATAATTTTTCGCTCAGCAGGCCAAGTGTAATTTCTCCTTATTCTCAGCTCAATCCATATTCACTTCTAAATCATATGATTATCTCATACTACATCACCTTATAGATTGAAAAATAAGCCAGTGTTGAATCTCTGCCTATAGAGTAAATGTTTCAATGCCATCAGGGTGTAACTGACTTTATTTCACTGTAAAAAAAAAATCATTATTAAACATTATTTCAAATAAATATGTCCACTGAATAAATATATTCATTGTATTTACTGCATTTATATCTAAAATATTTTGTTACAACTTACAGTATTTTTTTTTTTTTTTTAAGAAGTGAAATGTGATTATATTTAGATTCTTTACACATTAACAATGTCTGCAATGATAAGGCAGATATTGGTATTGATCAGCCACTGTTAAACCTCTAACGATCAGTAGCATACATAATTAAGAGCGAGGCCCAAAGAAAAGATCAAACTGAGTCTCAGATTATAGTACCAGGTCCTCTGCTGTTTCCTACTTCATGGTGGACAGAATTAAGCAGGGCTGGGCTCCTCTCTCCGATGATACCTTAGCAGCTCTATGGCAATATTTGGGAAAATGGACATATTTACAGTACTAAAAAAAACAGACTATACTTTATAGCAAACATGCTAAGGGGTACCTCCAATAATTATTTATAGTCTGCTCACTTTCAATTGATTTCTCGTTAAAGATTAAAGGAGTATTCTCAAGTTGTTTCTGGAGGAGCCCAGAGCAATGCAGTCTCCTTACTTCCTAGTTTGTGGCAGGATGAGCCCTCATCCTTGAGTGGTAGTTCTGGTGAGCAGCAGAACTTTAGTATTAGTAGAGCTATAAAGTTCAACACAAGCTTTTCTCTAACACATTCAGCTATCAATGGTTTGTTGTGAGTCTACACTGCTATTGCTGTATTTACATATAGAGATAACAAGGAATTTGAATACACACAGGACAGTAAGATCTATGATTAGTAGAATTGCTGCTGCAGTAGAAGCTGATGTTGCAGGCTTCTGATTTTGCAATATTTATAACAGCAGCTTGTTAGGAGCTGAGAGAGTGGGTGAGGGAGGTGAGCAGATAACTGCTGTATAGAAATCAATGGGCTGGAGAGAGCTGGCTGATATGTTAGGAGTTAACACATTTCCTGCAATGTAACTACTGCACGCTCCAGAGTCTGGGCAGACACTAGTGCATGAGCTCCATGGAAACTATCTGTACACTATGAAAGATAAAAGCTGTCATTACAGGAGAATGACAGCAGATGGAAAACTGGCAAATCAATAGCAAATTTGCTTATTTTTATGATGTCTAACTAATTAAAGCAATTAAATATCTTGAGAATACGTCTATAGAGGCAATAGAATGTGAACAAGCAATAAGATTGTGTTAAAGCACCACTCCAGTGTTTTTTTATTTTATTTTACTGCGGGAGTGGTGCTTTTATTCTAAGGTCCATGCACTTAGTCTCATACTCACCTTCCATCATCTTCCCCTTTTATTACTGCAGCTCCCATCAGCTTGTGACCTGAAGATCACTCTTCAATACTGAGTTCTGGCTCTCATAGACTTGCATCGAGAGCTTGTGACGTAACTTCTGACTTCCGGCCAGTCAGACGTACATCAAAAGATAACACCGTGGAACCAGAGCAGTGACAAAAAAGGAGAAAATGATGGAAGGTGAGCATAAGACCATGGACAGGGATTAGAACCACCACTCCAGCACTGAAAAGAAAACTCTGGAGTGGTGCTTAAAGCAAATACTTTAGTGCTTGACAATATAAAGTTCAATAGTAAGTTGAAAATAAAGGTCAATAACGATGAAAAATATCAAATAACTAAGAAATAGGTTAAATTGAACCTGAAAATTAAAGCTTCTTATAGTAAATGTTTTAAGCTCTGACTGTCCTTTAATCTGTTTTCCAATAAATTGAACATGTTCTGAATTTGGAACAGAAATCTACTCTAGAACCCGTAGCACAATCCAAGTATGAATCACACTAAATCCTTTATTAGGTGAGACAAAGCATAAGTAACACCACATATGCTAATCCTTCTTCCTCGAACCTAGTATTTACAGCCTTCAGAATGACTGAAAATGAGCAAGAGGTGTTGGACAAGACTGTTTTAACTCCCTTAAGTGAAAGGCATGTTGGAGGAAGGTTTAATATGTGTACTTATTTGTTCATTTTGTTTTAACTTGTTTTAACCTTTCTTTGACTCCTCAAGGACTTGGCAGTTTCCATATAACCCCATGTAAACCAGAGTGGCAAGCAGGGGCGTAACCACCACAGTCGCAGTGGTTGCCGCTGTGACCGGGCTTGGCAGGTCAGGGGCCCAGCAGGTCAAAGGCACCCGACTCCCCCCACCACCACCGCAATAAACTATACCATCTATGATCTACATGCCATATACAGGCTTAGGAGGAACCATCCTACTGTCAGGCTCCTGTGACTTCTGTAAGGCACTGCTCCTGAAAGGGTTAACCTTCCTCACTGCCTATGTGTCTGCATTGCAGGCAGTGGTCCTATATGTGTCTCCATGTGCCCCGTAGCCCTCACTGCCACCGTCACCGCAGCCCTCTCTGGTCTAACCCCACACAGAACGGAGTCTGCTGGGACCGGGAACAGGTGGCTCCAGAGCTAGCGGGGGGGGCGCGTGGACCGAGCCACCCAGGAGGGGGATTCTGCAGCGGCTCAGCCATGTGGAGGATCAGAAAATGGAGGTGTACAAAATCAGCGGCATTGAGGTGTGTCTGCTGCCCATGTGTCGCCATCCCCGGCCCCCTGTGACAACAGCCCCATTTCCTCCCTGCTCTCCCGTGCTCCATGTCATTGTAGGTCCCCAGGTTCAGGTCATTGTGCTCTTCCGGGCCCCTGTACGCACCTTGACCCTCCTCCCCTGGTCCCCAATGCCCCCCATCTCCCATGCCCTGAGTCTTCCTACACCCCCATGCATTCCCTGCCCCTTGTCTCTGTGTGATCCATCTTCCCTGCTCTCAAGTCTCTCCTGTCCTCTTTCTCACCATGTGTTCCCCATCCACCCTGTCCTCGTAATCCCTGTGCCCCTTCTTCCCTGCTCCCAAGTCCCCCATCTTCCCCTGGGAGTCCCTTTGTGTCCTCTTGTGCCTCTCACCCTTGTCCCCTTGCACTTGTGTTCCTTGTCCCCATGAGTCCCCTTGTGTCAGTCTCCCTTGCCCACTAGTCCCCTTGTGTCAGTCTCCCTTTCCCAGAAGTCGCTGTGTGTCCCCTTGTGTCAGTCTCCCTTGCCCACTAGTCCCCGTGTGTCCCCTTGTGTCTGTCGCCCTTGCCCACTAGTCCCCGTGTGTCCCCTTGTGTCAGTCTCCCTTGCCCACTTGTCCCTGTGTGTCCCCTTGTGTCAGTCTCTCTTGTCCCCTTGTGTCAGTCTCCCTTGCTCACTAGTCCCCGTGTGTCCCCTTGTGTTAATCTCCCTGGCCCACTAGTCCCCGTGTGTCCCCTTGTGTCAGTCTACCTTGTCCCCTTCTGTCAGTCTCCCTTGCCCACTAGTCCCCTTGTGCACTTCTCCCCTGCCTCCTAGCCCCCATTTGTCACCTTGTGCCTGTCTTCCCTAGCCCCTTGTGCCCTTCTCCCCTGCCCCCTAGTCACCTTTTGCCCATGTCTTTCTCACTGCCCCTGTATGGAGGGGCTGCATTATACTATGAGGCGGGCTGCATCATACTCTGTGGGGTGGCTGCATTATACTATATGTGAGCTCCATTATACTGTATCGAGGACTATACTATATGAAGGATTATACTATATGAAGAACTTTGGGATGCATTATACTATGGGAAGTGAACTGTACGACATGGATGATGATGGCGGTGCATTATACTATATGGAGCACTATGAGGAGTGTATTATACTATATGGAGGACTGAGCCATGTATTGTAATATATGGAGGACTATGAGGAGTGTGTTATACTATATTGAGGATTGAGGAGTGTGGAGCGCCCCCACACCGCCGCAGGGCCGAGGGGTACCCGAAGCCGGGCCTCTGAGTTATCAGTTCTGGGGTTGTCAACGTGGCTAGACCCGGTCCGTGGCCCTGTCTGTCAGTGGGGGACGTCCGGTGCAATAAGTGGTGTTGTAACGGTGCAGTTGTGGGGTGCAGGTCGCGATAAATAATGAGGACACCAGGTTGCAGTCTCTTTACCTTTTTACTGGAGATCTCTGAGTCCTCAGTCCAGAATATGGTTCACCAGGCTGCGCAAGTCCGGCCGGTCCAATGGCACCTACAGAGTTCACTTCACAGGTGGAAATCGGTGCCTTCCTTCTTAGCGCTATGTGTTGTAGTCCTTCCCTGCTGTGCTTACGGAAAGTACCCCACAACTGTTGTGTCTGTTTCTCGTGTTCCCTCACAACTCGATTAAATGATGTTCTTCTAATCCTCCGTCCCTCCCTGATGTTACGGTTGGAACGGCACCCGTTTGTCGGATAGGCCTGGAGTTCTTCCGGGACCCTAGAGACGCCCCTCTCCCGCAATTGCCTCCCAAGACTTCATAGGTGATTTAGGTGAGACAGCCCGCCTGAGACTGACTGTCCTGCCGCTGTTTAGAGTATTGCTTGAAGCTGGTTATTGTAATACTCCCTCGGCGTTCCGGCCACCGGTAGTGCGCCTCAGTAGGATGTTGCTCCGGTCTTACAGCACGACCCCTACTGGTATTCTCCTATCGCTTGATCTCGTTTCTCACTCAGCACAATCTATCTCGCTTCTAATCCTTTCTTGGGTCCCGCCGCTTCCCGGAGCTGGCGCGGACCCGTTACGTTCTTTTCAATGCCAAGCCTCTGTCAGGATCCCACCCCTGACAGAGACCCTACTGTCTCTTCCTCCACAACACCCTCTGCCACCAGGTGTTGCTTCGTCCAACCCAGTCAGCTTTCTGATCTAACTTCCTGCCTGACCCCCAGTTTACCCACTATGGTGGGGAGTGGCCTAATGAATAGCACCCTTAGCTCCCCCCGGAGGCCCAGCTGTGAAATGAATTGGTGTCTGTGATACCTGATCAGATGAACTCCTTCAGTGCCATCGGACGCACCGTAGCTCCCCATAGTGGCGGAGCCACAGTACTGCAACGACCAGGACTCTGGGGCGCTGCAAGTGTATTATACTATATGGAGGAATGAGCAGCGTATTATACTATATGGAGCACTATGAGGAGTGTATTATGCTATATGGAGCACTATGAGGAGTGTATTATACTATATAGAGGACTGAGGAGTGTATAATACTATATGGAGGACTATAGGGAGTGCATAATACTATATGGAGGACTATGTGGAGTATATTATACTATATGGAGGACTATGGGGAGTGTATTATACTATATGGATGACTATGACCAGTGCAGTATATTATATAGAGGACTATGGAGGTGCATTATATTATAAGCAGCACTATGGGGGTGCATTATACTTCTTATATGGATCCCCATGACTTCTATGTAAGCCCCTGATGAGTATAATGGTTTATTTTCTTTTATATATTACATAACAACAGCAGTACGGGGGACAAATATATACCAGGATGGGGCACCGGATAGTTACACCACTGAGGTCACACTATACCACTTTGCAATAAAGTTATAGTGTGCGAAATGAATAGGGAAAATGTGAATTTGGGTGGAAAATATTTTGGCATGGTGGTGGGGCCCCATTTGAAAGTTCGCACCGGGGCCCATAACTTTGTAGTTACGCCACTGGTGGCAAATGTATAGTATGCTGCCACCACACCCATGGTCATCCCGCCTTCTGCAGAAGGACTCTGTAAGGTTCTAATCAGAGTCAATGTAAGGCGGTCATTTAGGAGCGCTGAGGAGGCAGCCCCAGGAATAAGGGAAGGGCCAGGAACCGCCACAGCTCCAGCCAAAAAACCTCCAAAGGAGGATAGACACAGGGTTGAAGGTAGTGTTGAGCGATACCTTCCGATATGCAAAGGTATCGGTATCGGATTGGATCGGCCGATATCCAAAAAATATCGGATATCGCCGATACCGATACCCGATACCAATGCATATCAATGGGACACAAAATATCGGAATGGTTCCCAGGGTCTGAAGGAGAGGAAACTCTCCTTCAGGCCCTGGGATTCATATTCATGTATAAAATAAAGAATAAAAATAAAAAATATTGATATACTCACCCCTCAGATGGCCCCGGCTCTCACCGGTCCAAGCGTCTGCCTCCGTTCTTAAGAATGCAGGGAGTGAAGGACCTTCGATGACTTCGCGGCTTGTTATTGGTCGCGTGACCGCTCATGTGACCGCTCACGTGACCATTCACAAGCCGCGACGTCATTGAAGGTCCTACACTCACTGCATTCTTAGGAACGGAGGCTGCCGGTTACATCGCTAAGGTCCAGGGTCCGCCGGAGGGGTGAGTATATCCATATTTTTTATTTTTATTCTTTATTTTTTACATGAATATGGATCCCAGGGCCTGAAGGAGAGTCTCCTCTCCTCCAGACCCTGGGAACCATACGCACCGCACACTTCCGATTCCGATTTCCGATATCGCAAAAATATCGGAACTCGGTATCGGAATTCCGATACAGCAAATATCGGCCGATACCCGATACTTGCAGTATCGGAATGCTCAACACTAGTTAAAGGTAAAAATCGGTCACAGGAGCGCTGAAAGGAGACACTGACACTGGATACAGTTTAGCCAGTGTCAGTGTCTCCTTTCAGCATTCCTGTGACCGATTTTTATCTTTAACCCTCTGTAAGGTACTAAGGCACAGCAAGAAAAGAGGCCTCCACTTATAAGATATTAAGGACATATCCTATGAATTACTCATTTAATCTTGTAACATGTTTTCTTGCGCAGATTCAGTAATCATGTCTAATATTTAGACAGCGTAAACTTAAACTAGACAAAAAGCAGTTTCAGTTTGCCTTTAAATTTAGCAAGTTGTTTTGATCCTTAGCCTGTCTAGTCTAGCTTATCTCCATCTTTTCATATATTATTGTTATTACTGAGCACAGCAGCCAGAAGGCAGCGTCAGTTTTTACTGTGTAGCTTCTCTTTGTACAGTTTTGGATTTGTTGTCTCTTTTTTAACAAAAACAATAGACAAACACATTTTTGCAGAAAAAATAACAGCCATATTGGTACAAAAATTGAAAAAAAAATATTTTTAATCATATTTTAGTGTACCCTATCCTCTTTGTCATGTTCAGGAGCTCTGTTTTCTTCCTTCGTTGTTTGCAGCCTTGCTCCTGATTCGTTCACTTCATTTGTGAGTTTAGACCCCTGCTACATTATTATTTACAGTCATAGCGGAAAGTGTTGGCACACTTGTAATTGTTCCAGAAAATGAACTATTTATCCCAGAAAATTATTGAAATTACACATTTTGTTTTACGCATCTTTATTTCCTTTGTCTGTATTGGAACAACACAAAAAAAAACAGAGGAAAAAAAGGCAAATTAGATATAATTTCACACAAAACCCCCAAAATGGGCAGGACAAAATTGTTGGCACTTTTACAAAATTGTGGGTGCACAACTTTGTTTCAAGCATGTGATGCTCGTTCAAACTCACTTGTGACAAGTAATAGGTGGGGTCAAATATGAAAATCACACCTGAAACCAGGTAAAAAGAAGTTTACTCAATTTTTGCATTGTGTGTCTGTCTGTGCCACACTAAGCATGGAGAAAAGAAAGAGAAGAAGAGAACTGTCTGAGGACTTGAGAACCAAAATTCTTGAAAAATATCAATAATCTCAAGGTTACAAGTCCATGTCCAGAGATTTCAAAGTTTTTTTGTCCATGGTACGCAACATAATCGAGACGTTTTCAACCCATGGCACTGTAGCTAATCTCCTTGGATGTGGACGGAAGAAAAAATTGATGAAAAGTTGCAACTCAGGATAGTCCGGATGGTGGACAAGCATCCCCAATCAAGTTCCAAAGAAATTCAAGCTGTCCTGCAGGCTCAGGGGGCAACAGTGTCAAAAATGAAATGCTATGGCAGGAGACCCCACTGTTGACACAGAGACATAAAAAAACTAGACTGCAATTTGTCAAAATGTACATGAGTTAGACAAAATACTTCTGAGAAAGCATCTTATGGACAGATAAGACCAAGATGGAGCTGTTTGGTAAAGCACATCATTCTACTGTTTACCAAAAATGGAATGAGGCCTACAGAGAAAAGAACACAGTACCTACAGTCAAATATGGTGTTTGTTCAAAGATTTTTTTGGGTTATTTTGCTGCCCCTGGCACTGGGTGTCATCATGAAATCTGAAAATTACCAAAGGATTTGGGATTACAACGTAGTGCTCAGTGTCAGAAAGCTGGGTTTGTGTCCTAGGTCATGGGTCTTCCAGCAGAACAATGACCCAAAACAAACTTGATGAAGCACCCAGAAATGGATGGAAACAAAGTGCTGGAGCGTTTTAAAGTGGCTAGCAATGAGTTTGAATCTAAATCCCATTAAACATTTGTGTTGATATTAGTGATGAGCGAGTATGCGCGTTACTCGAGATTTCCAAGCATGTTTGGGTGTTCTCCGAGTATTTTGGGCGTGCTCGGAGATTAAGTTTGTGTCACCGCAGATGCATGATTTGCAACTGCTACACATCCTGAATACATGTGGGGATTGCCTGTTTGTTAAGAAATCCCCACATGTATTCAGGTTGTCTAGCAGCCGCAAATCATGCAGCTGCAGTGACACAAACTAAATCTCCGAGCACGCCCAAAATACTTGGAGAACACACGAGCATGCTCAGAAATTTCAAGTAACGAGCATACTTGCTCATCACTAGTTGAGATCTTAAAATTGCTGTTGGGAGAAGGCACCCTTCAAATATGAGAGACCTGGAGCAGATTGCAAAAGAAGAGTGGTCCAAAATTCTAGTTTAGAGGTGTAAGAAGCATGTTAATGGTTATAAGAAGCGATTGATTGCAGTTATTTACTCCAAACGGTGGGCAACAAAATATTAGGTTGAGGGTGCCAACAATTTTGGGGTTTTGTGAAAAATTATATCCAATTTGACTTTTTTTTCTCAAAGGAATAAAACATGTGTAGTTACAATAATTTTCTGGGAGAAGTACTTCATTTTTTAAACAATTTCAAGGGTGCCAACACACATGTACAGAGTTTTCCTCTGAGCACTGTGTCAGGTTATACACTCCCTGACAGAAGTTATGTCGCTTATCCATGTTATGTAAACAAAAGCTTATAACCTGACGTTAAATTCATCCATTGGTTGTATAATTTATTCTTTTGAAAGCTGAAACCCTCCGAAATGTGGTTTAGGTTAAGAAAATAAATTGGCATCAATGCAGAAATATTGATCAGTTAATGGACACAGAATGGCCAGATTTTGGCAAGCTAAAAGTTTTGTCGCCCACAGAAAGTAATGTGATATTCAAACAAATAACTTAAAATACAAATATATGTTGTATAACATTGGTGAATGACGTTTTGGTGCTATTAGAGTCATATTTAATATTTTGTGTGACTTCCATGAGCTTGAAGGACTGCATCCATGTGGTTCAACAATGATTCATACAATTTATTAATGAAGTCATCAGGAATAGTAAAGAATGCAGTCTTACATGCCTCCCAGAGTTTATCTAGATTCTTTGGTTTTGTCTTCCAAGCTTCCTCTTTCATCCTACCCCAAACATGCTCAATGATGTTCATGTCTGGTGACTAGGCTGGCCAGTCCTTGAGCCCCTTGATCTTTTTTGCTAGGAGGAACTTTGCTGTAGAGATGGATGAATGAGCTGGAGCACATCCTGCTACAGAATTTGACCCCTTTTATGATTTGGAATATAAGAGGTAGATATTACTTCTTGATATTTTAGGCTATTGATATTGCCTTCCACCCTGCAAATGTTTCGCACACCCCCATACTGAATGTAACCCCAGACCATGATCTTTCCAGCACCAAATGTAACTGTTGTCTGGGTGTATTTTGGATCCATACGGGCTCCAGTAGGTCTCCTGCAGTATTTGCGGCAGCTGTGGTGTAATTCTACTGAAGATTCATCAGAGAAATCCACCTTCTGCCACTTTTCCAGCGTCAATCTGTTTAGCAGGCTGTGGGACTTTGCAAATGCCACACGTTTTTTTATTTGCCTTTTGTTTACTGCTGGCTTCTGGGCACTGATTCGACCATGGATGCCATTTCGAGACAGAATCCTACAAACTGTTCTAGCTGACACAGGAACTTGAGGTGACCAAGCCTGTTGGAGCTCTGCTGCAGTGGAAGAGGGGCTTGCTTTGGATTTTATAACCAACAAACTTTCCTCCCGAGCAGTTGTCTTGTGGGGTCTGCTGGACCTGGGCTTGTCAAACACATCTCCGGTCTCTTCAGATCTTTTTTTAATTCTTTGTACTTGACACTGAGACACATTAAAGGTGCCAGCCACCTCTGCAGTGGATCTGGTCTTCAGCCTCTTGATAATCCAGGCTTTGGTCGTAGGGTGGATTTTTGGCATGTCAGAGCTCAAGTTGCAGTTCAAGTGAAGGTCTGGGGTGCTGGGTTTCTTTTTATATACACACACTAATTAACCGATCATTTACTGAGCACGGGTGAGGATGTAAACTAGGGTTGGGTGCATTATATGACCAGGCGACAAAACTTTTGTCTTGCCAAAATCTGACTATTCTGTGTCCATTAACTGATCAATATTTCTGCATTGATGGCAATTTATTTTCTTAACCTAAACCACATTTTGAAGGGTTTCAGCTTTCAAAAGAATAATTTATACAACCAATGGATGAATTTAACGTCAGTTTATAAGCTTTGATTTACATAACATGGATAAGCGACATAACTTCTGCAAGGGAGTGTACATCAAAATAACTGAAAAACAGAAATCTGGCTGAAACCTCAACAGATCTCGATGGAATCACCAACCATTTATGATAGCAACACAATCACTTTGGATATTTTCTGTCCTCCATCCTGGCAGTGTTAGTCTTTTTCATACGTGTGCAACAAATGGTTTCTGTGCATATCTGCAAAAATTGTACACTGCTGGGATAGAGGACAAGTACGGCTTCATAATACTGAATGGCTTCATTTGCGTTCTGTTGTGGTTTCCAATGGAATCTTGTAATCTCAGGGATTCCAACTGAAAGCTCTGTATTTGTGCATCTAGTCTTGCATAATTATTTCAGTATTTGTTATGTTTCATACATTTAATTTGTTTATATGGTAGATAAAATAATGTTTTCCTCTCTTCATCTACATCATTCTTTTTTTGCTTTTACTTTCCCAGTGGGCTAATACATGTTGAGTACCTAAAACTGTTGTCTTATGAGCTGTATCAATTTCCTTTTGGCCTTCAGAGTAGAATTGTAACTTGATAGACGTTTCAGTCACAGGTAACAACATTTGCTTCCATTCTCATGCCCATCACTAAAACCACAAAGTTGAAGCTGCAGTTTCTCCTTGTCATCCTGAAGACTGACATCAGACACATCAAACACTTTGCTACATCAAACAAATTTGCAACAGATGTTATCATGTTTCTGGAATATATAGCAACTATTGCAGCACATGGCATTATCACATTGAAGTAATATAAAAGATTCTCAACATCAGGGGTGTTCAATTAATTTTCCTAAGAGACCACATGTGAGATGGTGAATGTTGTTATGGGCTGAACCAAACGGTTTGAATTAATTCTGCTCAGTATTAATATTATCATATTTTTCTGATTATTATTTTTTGATTAATATTATTTTATTACTTAACATTGATGCAAATTAAGTCTCATAAAGAAGCACTCCCATCAAAGTTTTTATTCTCTTAATATATTGCAGTCATCATATTATATAGCACTGTGTACTTCCAATTGCTCATTTTGCCTTTCTACTCAGTTAATTCTTCTCTTTTCTTTGCTCTATATAGAAACAGGAAGTCTCTTGTCCCTGCATTTATCATTCCTCTCTTCAACTCTGGATCCAGCTGCTTCCTTCTACCCAGGGATTTTTGCAGTGACTTATGACTCAACCAGAGAAAATTGACCTCCTGTTGCTGCATAGAGCTTAGAAGGATTCAGCTAGTCAGTATTTAATCATGTGAGGTCATAGACCTAATGGAAAAGAGAAGCATTAACTGGGTAGAAAGGCAAAAAGAGCAATTGTAAGTGCATAATGCAATATAATATCATAACTGCAATATACAGCTCTGGCAAAAATTAAGAGACCACCACATCAAAACCCTGTCATGGGCAGCCCAATCTCCAGACCTGAACCCCATTGAAAACCTTTGGAATGTAATCAATAGGATGATGGATAGTCACAAGCCATCAAACAAAGAAGAACTGCTTACATTTTTGCACCAGAAGCAGTGTGAAAGACTGGTGGCAAGCATGCCAAGACGCATGAAAGCTGTAATAAAAAATCATGGTTATTTCACAAAATATTGATTTCTGAACTCTTCCTGAGTTAAAACATTAGTATTGTTTTTTCTAAATGATTATGAACTTGCTTTCTTTGCATTATTTGATGTCTGAAAGCACTGTTTTTTTAAAAATTTTCACCATTTTTTTTGTCAGAAGAAAAATACAAAATTCATTGCTTGGAAATTCGGAGACATGTTGTCAGAAATTTATAGAATAAAAGAACAATTTAGATTTTACTCAAAAATATACCTATAAAGAGAAAAAACAGACAAACTGAACATTTTGCAGTGTTCTCTTAATTTTTGCCAGAGCTGTATTAAGAGGATAAAAATGTTGATGGGAGGAGTGCTTCTTTAACTGGCTGCTACTGCTAATACAATATTACAATGGGGCATATAGTAACTTGTACTCTTACCAGTAGCAGATGATCAAAACCATATAATTTATAAAGTACTTAAAAACTAGTAAATCATATTGATCTTGTTATTCAGCCCTTGTACCTTAATGAACAGCTCTCCTGGCACAGTATGATTGCCCCTAATCACCACTCACAGTGTGAAACCTCCACATATAGTATGATGCTCCCACAGTACCCTCAGACAGTATGGTCTCCCATAATCCCTCACACAGTATGATATTTCCTCAACCCCCTTACAGTATGATGGACCACACAGTATGATGCTCTCACATGCAATATGATGCCTCTAAAGACCCCATATAGTACCCCACAGCTCCCCATCACAGTATGATGGCTCACATAGGCACCCCTACACATTATGTTGGTCCCCACAGCCCCCTCCCACAGAGTATTATGTCGCCACACCTCCCCCCACATTGCATGATGCACCCACCACTCCCACACAGCCACACAAACAGTATGATGACCCCATGTTCCCCCACACAGGATGATGGCACCACAAATTACACCCACAAGTGAATAATAAAATACAAAAATACCTAGCTGAGTTCCCCCAGTGCTCGTCTTTGCTCTGTGCAGACCTAGGCTTTGCACAACAGACGTGATCTAGTGACATCATCGTGCCCTCTGCACTTAGACTCCATTACACAGGCTGAATGGTGGAAAAGGAAGCCAAAGACTCAATTGTCATGCTAGTGCATGATTAATGGATTAATCATGCAAAAATAGTAACAATGGGTAAATGTGGTAGTAGAAAGATGCAGGAAGATCTAGATTTAATTCTGTACTGAGTTTCCAGTAGGTGATTGTCTGGTCCAGTGAGATAGATAGTGGTATGGAGTTGTGGAGGAAATTCATAATCCAGACTGTGGGTATACTACTAAATAATGCACATGGGGTGCATGTGAGTCGAGCTAAAATTCCTGGGGAGAGAGAAAATACTGGTGAAAAAGAGACACTGAGAGGGGATGATACTGTAGTAGCCACTCTGCTGTGTGCGATGTATGTCACTCAGAATTGATGCTCAGCTTGCTCACTCATCTATCTTCTTTATATACTGTGGGTGGCCGAGACCTGATCCTATGCGTGTCAGCGATGCCACATGACATAAGGTAAGGGGCGTGTAGTGGAAGTGTGTACCGGTTTCACTCCATGTGTGGCAGCTATGCCACATGACATAGATTAGGGGGTGTGGTTGAGGCATGTCAGAGTAGCGCCGCATGTGGGATCGCTAAGCCGCATATGTAGTGGGTGTATTTTGTGGGTGTGTTCACGGGGGAACAGGGCTGCATTACATCATTCTAAGATGTGTTCATGGAGGGACTGAGCCACATCGCATCAGTGGTGGGCGTGTTCAGAGGTAAATTTATGAGAAAAGGAGGTGCACTAACCCTTATGTGGTATAGCAATCATTATTCCTATTGCCCTACATAGTGGTGTTGCTGTTATGTGGTAATAATTCAGGTGTGTGATTTAATGTGCAGTTTCAATTTGCACTGTGGGTGTTGTATGCATTATTTTCTGGTATAATGGAAAGGAAAAAGTGTTAATTTAGCATTCAGCTAAGTGCCGGCACCAGGCAGGTTAGTAACACTTCTCACAAAATTAGAATATCATCAAAAAGTTAATTTATTTCAGTTTGTCAATACAAAAAGTGAAACTCATATATTCATATATAGTCATATAGTCATTGCAAACAGTGTGATCCATTTGAAGTGTTTATTTCTGTTAATGTTGATGGTTATGGCTTACAGCCAATGAAAACCTAAAAGTTATTATCTCAGTAAATTAGAATAATTAACAAAAAACACCTGCAAGGGCTTCCTAAGCATTTAAAATGGTCCCTTAGTCTGTTTCAGTAGGCACCACAATCATGGGGAAGACTGCTGACTTGACAGATGTCCAGAAGGCATTCATTGACACACTCCACGAGGAGGGTAAGCCACAAAAGGTCATTGCTAGAGAAGTTGGCTGTTCACAGAGTGCTGTATCCAAGCATATTAATGGAAAGTTAAATGGAAGGAATAAGTGTGGTAGAAAAAGATGCACAAGCAACCGGGATAACCGCCGCCTTAAAAGGATTGTTAAGAAAAGGCCATTCAAAAATTTAGTGGAGATTCACAAGGAGTGGACTGCTGCTGGAGTCATTGCTTCAAGAGCCACCACACACAGACGTATCCCGGACATGGGCTACAAGTGTCACATTCCTTGTGTCAAGCCACTCATGACCAATAGAAAACACCAGAAGCGTCTTACATGGGCCAAGGAGAAAAAGAACTGGGCTGTTGTCAGTGGTCCAAGGTGTTGTTTTCAGATGAAAGTAAATTTTGCATTTCATTTGGAAATCAAGGTCCCAGAGTCTGGAGGAAAAGTGGAGAGGCACACAATCCAAGCTGCATGAGGTCTAGTGTGAAGTTTCCACAATCAGTGATAGTTTGGGGAGCCATGTCATCTGCTGGTGTAGGTCCACAGTGTTTTATCAAGACCAAAGTTGGCGCAGCTGTCTGCCAAAGGAAATTTTAGAGCACTTTCATTCTTCAGCAGGACTTGGCACCTGTCCACACTGCCAAAAACACCAATACCTGGTTTAAAAACAACAGTATCACTGTGCTTGATTGGCCAGCAAACTCACCTGACCTTAACCCCAAAAAGAATCTATGGGGTAGTGTCATGAGGAAGATGAGAAACACTAGTCTAAACAATGCAGATGAGCTGAAGGCTGCCATCAAAGCAATCTGATCATAGCAATCTGATCTGATGTAGTAATTATTGCAAAAGGAGCCCTGACCAAGTATTGAGTGCATTTAATGAGCATACTTTTCAGTAGGCCAACATTTCAGATTTTAAAATCATTTTTCAAGCTGGTGTTATAAAGTATTCTAATTGACTGAGATAATGACTTTTGGGTTCTCATTGGCTGTAAGCCATAAAAATAAACACTTGAAATAGATTACTCTGTTTGTAATGACTTTATATAATATATGATATTCTCTTTTTGAATTGAAGAACTGAAATGCTTTATTTTTTGATGATATTCTAATTTTGTGAGAAGCACCTGTATCTGCAGGTTAATAGCATGTTTTATAGTGACAGGTTCCCTTTAGCTTATGCTTATGGCTATCTAATTGTAGTATTGGGAGATATGTCATTTTCAAACCTTGACTGCATTTAAATTGTTTTCCTTTGAGTTGAGGCTGAGCTTGTCAAAGATCTTGTCTTCAGCAACCATCAAAGGTAGCAAGCTAACCATGCTATGTATTTCATATTGCTTAAAACACACCAACATATTCTGCAGCATTGTACAGATATTATCTCCTTTTACATTGGTCCCTGTTCTCAATGGGACTCACAATTTAATTTCTCCTATTTCCTACAAAGACAAGTACAATTTATGAGAAAAATAATGTATAGGTATGTTTTTGGAGTGTGTGAAAAAAGTACAATACTGGAGAACATGCACACACGTAGAACATGTTTCCTGAAAGAAACCACTGCCTTCAAACACAATTGTCATTTATTGCAGCTATAATAATCAAGGCCCCTTTCATACATCAGTTTTTTGCCATCAGTCATAATCCGTTGGCTCGTCGGATCGACGGATCTGTCGCAGATTGTGAAAAACTGATACTACGGATTTGTTTTTTCGACGGATCCAACTAGCGGATCTGGCTAATTGGATCAGAGCATGCTCAGTTAAAAAAAGCGGAATCCATCATCAGATTCCGTCATTTGACGGATCCGGCGCCCATAGGTTTCCATTCGTGCAAACGACAGACGGCGACGGATCCATTGCTGTCCATTTTTTCGACAGACACAAAAAAACTTTACTTTGTCCATTGTCTCCGGCCACCAGACAAACAATTTTTGACGGATCCAGCGAACGATGGATGAAACATGTGGGCAATCCGTCAATAATACAAGTCTATGAGAAAAAACGGATGTAGCGGCATCAGTCACCGGATCCGTTTTTTTCAAAATTCGACGGATTGCGACTGATAGCAAAATACTGATGTGTGAAAGGGGCCTTAGTAGGAATCTAACGGAGTTTCTGATTTGTGATGAATCAGTGATGTAATGTTTCCCTCTCTCATCTTATCACATATGACAGCTATGTATCAAGCGCCAAATTCATAACAAAAAAAAAATAAATATTCTTGACATTTAATCAGAAACAAATTCTTTCTCTATTTATTTTCAAAGTCTTAAGTATGAAGCAATGGTCCGAAGTGATTACTTTACTGCAATATCTGAAATTGGTATTGCTAAACTTGTCAAAGTTTAACTTGGGCTGTCAAGAAACCCTATCCACATAAATTTACCCTTTCAAGGCTTACTCACACATGTATTGAATCAGGATGCTTAATTCTATTATTCTGATATTTTCTAGGTGAAAATTGTAAATAAAATCTGAGAAAATATTAATCTAATAAACAACAAATTGTTGGTGATATATTGCCAAATATCAGATGATGCCAATCGTATCATATTATCATTATGATAGACAGGCCATACTAGTAGCATCCTAATGATTGAATGAGAAGATGCTACCATCACTTTGTGCCCTTGGCAGATGCGCACTTTTCCAACATGACAATGATCCAAAGCACACATCTGTTGTATTTCTATAGAAGAACAAGGTGAAAGTGATTCAGTGGCCAAATATGTCACCTGATCTGAACCCAAACAAATAACCTATGGGGAGTTATGAAGAGACTAAATTAATCACCACTCTCCATCCAACATCCAGGCTCTAAAAGAGGTTAATCTTAAAGAATGGAAAAAGGCGGAAGTTGCAATATGTCGCCAACTTGTTAATTCCAGGCCTAGAGTAAAACTGAAAATTTACTAATGAACATTCTAATTATTAATGAGAATAAAAACAAACCAGGGGCGCTAACGTTATTAGGACACCCGCTGCAAATAATGGGACAATACCACACTTTTTGTCCCCAAGTGGTGAATACAGATTGAAAATATTTTATTTGCGCTGTAGTGTATCCTGAATTTAGAGGAAAGCACTCTTTAAAACATGTGAGCATATAAATACATGTAGCGCAGTTTGATAATATCGCAAATAGAATAACACTGTATAATAGCCTGCTTATTTGACCTGGACAGGTAGAGATAGGTACATACTATATAGACTTCCCTTTTATTCTACGAGTTGATCCAGGCTGCTGAGGTTTATAATGTCCACATGCAGTCTGGTATTCTCACAGCGTAATGGCTTTCTTGACTGTGAAATAGTTAAGTATTCTGAGATGCTGTCCCGGCCAGTGACAGACGTCCCTCGGTAACTGCGGTCCGCAGGGCACGAGAGCCGGATTCCGCTAGATTAGCCAGTAAGGTACACTGAACTTGCAGGACCTTACGTGACATCACGGTCACGTGATAGATCACGTGACTGGCTACGTCAAGCAAACTAGACCAACTTAAGCCTACAAAATTAAGTGGTAAATTGGATCCATCTATACTGTGCACTCACTGTCCAAGACTGTTTTACTTGAAAAAAGTATAGCTGCATCCTACTTCCCCCTTAATTTTTCAGGCATTAGCCTAGGAAAATTAAGTCTGGATTTATAGGGTCTTATCTGAAGAGGTTGCCATGTTGTTAGGTCATATAAATTGATTAAGATGTGCATTAAGAACCTCACATTTGTAAGTATTGTCTGTATGTAGTAATGCAGTACAAAATATACGTATTTAATTTTTGTACTGTATATATCTTAGCTTATATTGCTTTTGAACATGAATAGCCAAAAGTCTGAGACAAGTTATGACAAATTCATGGGGGGTAAACATCAACCAAACTATTGCGGTTGAGCTAGCCATGGGTGTAGCTATTGGGGGGTGAGGCAGTAGCAGTGGCTCTTGGACACTGAAGCCTAATTCACAAACATTATACATATTTTTAATTATTCATTTAATAATAGATCAATATATAAAGGATATCTTCATCTGGCAAAGCCATTTAAAAAAAAAAAAAAAAAAAGCAAAACATTCAATAGCAATTATGTAACAGAAACAGAAAGCTATATGTGCCTGCTTTGTTTTCAATAATATTTATGAAGAATCTCCACTTGATGGAATTTTCCTAATAATTATCAGTCATTGCCAGATGTATATCTGGAGCTCATTGCTTGGTATAGATCAGGTTTAAAACCCTCACAATGAAAGAGTTAATGTCCTTTTTGCTATGTACAAATAATGAGCCACATTGGCAGCTCGTCTATGTTCAATTGTTGAGATTATGCTAATAAATATTTCCTTGGTTTCTTGATGCATGTGAGTGGGAGAATGATGAGGTCCAGAGGTTAATGTTCCTTTGGGGCCCCCTGCAATATACATCCTTGATCTTCCATATACACAATAAAGGCTGCCAAACCCATATCCATGTAGTAAAGTTGTTATACTGAGAGATACTTTGTGCACAGATGATTTCCCATTTGTCTTTTCTTTATTGATTTATATTACTGCCTCATGCCTTGCTGTAACAAACAGAAAAAATGCATTATGGTTATTTCTAGTGTAATTGTTATAGCTTCAATGTAGAAATTGGTTGTGTACAGTGGGTGCAATAAGTATTGAACACGTCACCAATTTTCTAAGTAAATATATTTCTAAAGGTGCTATTGACATTAAATTCTCATTAAATTCTCACCAGATGTTGGTAAAAACCCATACAATCTACATAGGCAAAGAAATCAAACCATATATGTCCATAAAGTAAATTATGTGTCATTATTAGTGATAAGAGAGCACTAAAATGCTAGAGTTCTCGATACTCTAATGGAGCAGGTCGGACGCTCTGACGAGAATAATGGAAGTCAATGGGAAACTCAAGCATTTTTCCGGATGACCCTAACAGGAGGGTTGGGGAGACAGGAAAATTGCTGAAATGGTTGGAAATAGTGCTCAAATGCAATGGGAACAGCATGGGGAAGATGCATCTCTTACTCCCGGGTCGCTGCTGGGAACAATGTTGTCAAAGTATTAGCCAAAAATTAGAAGGAAGAGAGACTCCAATACACCATGTATAAGATTTAAAGGAGGGCCTCATACACATTCTGTTAGGATTGTTAGGTAGTAGGACTCCTAGACTCATAAAGCCTATGCACGGGCTGTCAAAAATTTGGAGGGACTGCAATAATGTCTGGAAGACATGTAAAGGAGGGCTTAAGAAAATATTTGCTTTCCACTTTTAAGGAGTGGGACTCCTAGATTGGTAAAGCCTATGCAAGTGCAAGGTTTGAAAAACATTTACCTCTATGGGGTATACATATATCATTATATATATATATATATATATATATATATATATATATATATATATATACACAGTATATATATGAATTTCTTATCGTTTCAATTACACATACAGAGCTCTCAACTGCAGTTTCCTCTGCCTGCATGTGCCTGTATGCAATTTCACTCCCCCCTCCCTCTCTCCTGTTATACAGCTGTAATGTGAGATCAGCGTGCCAGTAGCCCTCACTGAGTAGTTTATGGCCCAAAACTGAAAGTACAAAGTAGAAGCACATGGAAAAACCACGGTTTCTTTGTCCGTACAAGCATAAATATCTTAGCACCGATTAATGATAGAAGTGGGACAAATACATCTTTGGCATGTGTCTCGGTAGAACTACCAGCCGGTGAGTTTTCTATGGTCCAGAACCAGCACAATCACAGAAATGGATTTCTGCTTAATCGAGTCATACTTCCACTCCATGTTTAGACTTAATAGAAAATGAATTTCAAAACCAGAATAATGATGAACCCACCTTCGCTCAATGAGGTTTCCACCCCGAGTTATGGAATTAATAAGGTTTCAGTCCTTGTGAAAAGGGGAGTGCATTCCATAGTTCTGCCAACCCCATGAGGTCTCCAAGGGGGGAGACCCTTAGTTTAGGACAAAGGTATAAAACTCAGAGGCCCAGACAAGGGGGGTCTTTTGCTGGGGGATTCAGCTATGACAGGCTGTGTAATCTAACCTAAAGATTTTGGGAAGGTCCTCTCCCCTGCCACCACATGGCACACCATTGAATGATATGACCTTTAATCCCTGCTATTTTTATAATTATCTGTACATACTGTACGATACTTGTCTCCTTTATAATATCTTTTTATACGTTTGTAAATGCAGCACCCCAGGCGACCGGTTGCTGCAGTGATGTTGCTTTTCCTTCGGGGAAGGTAATGTCATGCTCAGAGGCAATGGAGTCCTCTTCACCAGGTAAGGCACACACATGCAACACATTCTGAATCCAGGCCAGGAGGGGAAGCTCAGGACCCGGATTCAGGGGAGTTTCCCTATGCTATATGTATCCTGACCTGGAGGAGGAGCTAGGTTAGTCTTGGAGAGACACTGAAGTGGAAGGACATCTGGAGCAGACGTGAGAGGCCTGGCAGCCACGAGGGAGCTGCAGCCTCTGGAAGGACAGATAACCTGGGAGGGTTGTATGAGGAGTAGCTGGAAGGGAAGGAGCAAAGGAGAGGAACAGGGCTCAGAGGGGAACAGTGATAGGACACCCTCAGAGCCATAGTGCAGAAGCCGGGTACCGGGAGCCCAAGGCCTTAGTGGAACTGTACGACACTTGGCAGAACCAGAGGGCATAAGATCATACGGACATTTCACACACCACACCTGAGACACAGCCGCACCTGAGGAGCCCGGGGCATGATAGAGTCCCTGTAAAAAGGCTCAAGCTGCCCGTCATGCAGGTACCTGTCTCAGGACAGGGGAATAGAGGACTCTGCAGGAAGCTTCAGGCAGCAGGGACCTCACCTTTAATGGTGCTATTTGGAAAGGCTCACGGACCTCTACTGGAAAAGGGAACCCTCCATTGCGTCTGAGCCGGACGGACCACCATCATCCATGCCTGGTAACCTGGACTGTGGCCTACCATCTGCAGTAAACCAGGTAAAGACTTACAACTCATCTCCTCTATTTATTCACCGGCACATACTATCCACGCCTTACACCATAGGACCCCTGGGGACCCCGCTTCACTTGTGGGAAATGTAACACCCGTGCTGCCGCAACATCACCCAGGGGACCCCTTCAATGCAGCATCGGTCCCACTACTGACCAAACACCACAGGTGGCATCATGACAGACTCATAAACATTTTCCCCTTTAAAGACCGTTCCCCTGTAACGTTGAGCCCCAGGGCCACAGACCGGGTCGCAGCCACCGTGCCATTCCCCCTGCAGACTGGACCCGGTACTAAGTACCCCACTGCCCTAGCTGGCGACTCATAAACACTGCCTACCTTTTGGAGTAAAAAATATAAAATTACTATCTTTGTTTCTCCTTGCTCTATAATGTACTGTCACGTCCTCTGAAGTAAATTACGCTATTAATTGGGTTGGCTCCTGACACATTACCAATTCAGGAATAGGAGCTGGTGGCAGCGGAAACTGTCCTGAGCCATTGGGAAAACTGTTAGCGGCAGACGGCATTGATAATTATTATATGACTCTGTAAAGACTTTGAGTGAGGGCTGCCTGATGACTCTACATTTTTTGAGTGAGGGCCGCATGAGGACCATATACAGATTTGGAGTGAGGTTGAGTGAGGACCGCCTGATGACTCTACAAAGATTTTGAGTGAGGGCCCCTGATGATTCTCTAAAGATTTTGAGTGAGGGCCACCTGATGACCCTATAAAGATTTTGAGTGAGCGCCACCTGATGACCCTATAAAGATTTTGAGTGAGCGCCACCTGATGACCCTATAAAGATTTTGAGTGAGGGCCACCTGATGACCCTATCAAGACTTTGAGTGAGGGCCACCTGATGACTCTCTAAAGATTTTGAGTGAGGTTGAATGAGGACCACCTGATGACCCTATAAAGATTTTGAGTGAGGGCTGCCTGATGACCCTATCAAGACTTTGAGTGAGGGCCACCTGATGACCCTATAAAGATTTTGAGTGATCGACTTCTGAAGAACCTATAAAGATTTTTAGTGAGGGCCACCTGATGACCTTGTTGATATGGTGGAGGAGGAGGAGGAGAACAAGAAAAATAAGAAACCATGAATCATATACACTT
Source organism: Ranitomeya variabilis (assembly GCF_051348905.1). Classification (NCBI taxonomy): domain Eukaryota; kingdom Metazoa; phylum Chordata; class Amphibia; order Anura; family Dendrobatidae; genus Ranitomeya; species Ranitomeya variabilis. Next base: position 406,335,817 of record NC_135237.1, read on the forward strand.
TTTTGGGTGGGAAAGGGTGCATGGGAATTAGCCAGAAAAAAAGTTACATTTGAATTGGCTTTATGTTCCAGTGATGTCATCTGGTGTGGTTGAGAAGTCTGAACCAATCCAGGCCTTGGTCATTTTGATAAGAATCAGCTTGTCAACATTTTCAGTTGACAGGTGGATGTGCCTATCAGTTATTATGTCCCCCCGCTGCATAAAAACCCACTCTGACAAAACAATAACAGTTGAGCTGGAACTTGCAAATGCTGCTGCAGCACTGCCAGACCGGCACCAGCTGTAGCTGACTTACAGAGATGGGCTGGGCGCACACACAGCGTACCTTCACAAGTAGCTCAGGCAAATCTGGGTAGGTTTTTAGAAACCACTGAATCACTATATTGATCACATGGGCCAGGCATGGTACGTGTGCAAGCTTTCCAAGCTTTAGAGCTGCCACCAGGTTATGGCCATTGTAACACACAACCATACCTGGTTGTAGGTTCAACGGTGAGAGCCACAGATCTGTCCGGTCTGTTATACCTTTCACAATTCTGCGGCAGTGTCCTATTTGTCACCTAAACAAAGTAGTTTGGAGATTTCATGAAATCACATCCACTTTCCTTAGACATTTGAAACATGTTCACATCTAGCATAAATGCTGCTTATTTTCTGCTTTTTGTGCACAGAAATTCAGCTGCGTTTTACTATCCCAGCAAAGTGGATGTGATTTCATGGAAATTGCACCCTTCGTGTATCTAAACAAGCTGCTGAACTGTGCAGTTTTGGTGTTTTTTTCTCTGGAGGCTTTTATGTGAAGGCTAAATAAAATACATGAAAACAGCTGCAGTTACTTTTTTAAGTGCAAAATCAAAACATTTTATTTACTATAAAAATTTACTATAACACACAAATTTAAAACGTGACTTCACATCTGCATAAAAAAACGCATCAAATAAGGTAGAAAAGGCCTAAAAAAAACAGCAATAATCAGTGAAGATTGTGCAGTTTGATGCAGACAGCTGCAGACAACAAAAAATACAGTATTTATGCAACGTGTGAACCCTGCCTTACAGACACAAAATGCCAGTGTTCGTATAGTGAAGCTACATAAAGATGAGAATGTTCTGGCGGTTCCGACTGTGAATGAAAGAACAAAAAATAAATCCACAGGTCCCAAATGGAGATGAGCAGGACGCACAGATGACGTTGTGCCTATAACCCTTGCCGCCAGCGCTGTCAGATGGAAGTTTTTGTACTAATTGCCCAACTAGCATCTTCTGGTATTGCCCCATTTTACTAGCCCTATCCGCTGCTGTAAAAAGAGATGGAAAGTTCTCCTTGTATTGTGGGTCGAGAAGGGTGAACAACCAGTAATCAATGTTGGCCAAAATGCGTATAATGTAAGGGTCAGGGAAAAGTCAGTGGGACATAAAGTCTGCCATGTGTGCCAAATTCCCAAGAATGACATTGCGCCAGCCCTGGCTATTTAAAAACCACCTGGGGACGCTGTAAGGAAATACATTCGCAGCCTCCTGTCCGGACACCAGGTATAACTTACCTGGACGCTGGACCGGAGTCCAGTGAATTGATCAACTCATTTCTAGTTCCAGCTGTCACGGATACAGAAGACAGTCCCGGATTTGAGTATATGCCATGCAATTTTGAGTGTCTGCTGAATTTCACACACTGGCAGTGCCCCTCAGAAATCTCCTCCTGCTAGGGTAGAAAATATTGGTAAATAGGCATGGATTGTAGTGTGGCCAGAATTTTATGCAACGAACTAAGCACCACACAATTTGACCCTCTTTTTGTTCTTCAAAAGTTGGGAGGTACGTGTAAGTTGCCCATGCCATGGGAACTAATGCTGGGTGGTTCTTCTCCTCTTGAGTCAACTGAACTCAGTGTCTTTGGTTTCCATAAAGAATTTCACATTTTGATTCATCTGACCACTGAACAGATTTCCATTTTGCCAGCTGAGGGACCATAGATCATGAGCAGCCAATATTGCCTGTCGGCTTTGTACCTTGGGGGTATACATTTTCCAGAATCTTTTAATGTCATTATGTACAGCACTGATGCCATTCATGTATGATCTGAGTGTTGTCTGTTATATTTTTACTAATTAATGAGTAGGAGAACTTTGGAATTTTTGTCTTTTGTATATGAGAAAAACAGATGCAACACTGATGGTATAGACTGGTAAAGGGACCAAAAATGGATAACAGTTCAATTCAGTTAACTGATACTTCAAAATTTCTTGTATACAAAAAAAGTCTAAATGATGCCTTAGTTGTGCACAGAAAATAATGTTTTGTTCCAGCTCAGAGTGCTTGACTAAAATGATTAGTCTCCCAGGCTGCAAAGAAAAGAAATGCAAAGCTAATTTTCATACATTTTTAAAGCTGAGGTTACAGAAGAAACTGATTACAGTTTACTATAAAGCAACACTGAATTCTGTATGGCAGTTAGTGAAGAACATGTGTAAAGAAATACAGGGGTGGTCTTAAAGGTCACAATATAGGGGTAATGCTGAACAGATTTCATGAATAGGAATCACCAACAGCAGTTCCATAAGGTATACATATGAAACGGTATACATATGAAACATTGTTACTGTCTTATGGAAAAATAAGTACGATTATATAAATGTAAAGTTCTACAGCCATAAATGAAAATGTACAGTGAAATACATTTCACTTGAATTTGTTCATGTTACTGGTGCTATCATTAACGTGGGCACAATACGTTCCTTTTATGTTATAAATTTGTTACTACATGAAAAACAGTCCCAGGTCATGGAAAGTATTAACCCCTTTACCCCCCAAGGTGGTATACACGTTAATGACCAGGCTAATTTTTAGCATTCTGACCATTGTCACTTTATGAGGTAATAACTCTAGAACGCTTCAATAGACACATTGTACTTCATGATAGTGGTAAAATTTCTTCAATATAACTCGAGCTTATTTGTGAAAAAAACAAAAAGTTGGTGAAAATTTGCAAAATTTGGCATTTTCAAACTTTGCAAAATTTATCATTTTCAAACTTTGAATTCTTATGCCCTTAAATTAGAGAGATGTGTCACACAAGATAGTTAATAAATGACATTTCCCACACGTCTACTTTACAGCACAATTTTTTAAACATTTTTTTGTTACGGAGTTATAAGGGTTAAAAGTTGACCGGCGATTTCTCATTTTTCCATCAAAATTTACCAAACCACTTTTTTAGGGACCACCTCACATTTAAGTGACTTTGAGGGGTCTCTATGATAGAAAATACCCACAAGTGACGCCATTCTAAACACTGCATCGCTCAAGATGCTCAAAACCACATTCAGAAAGTTTATTAACCCTTCAGGTGCTTCACAGGAATTTTTGGAATGTGGAAAAAAAATGAACATTTAATTTTTTTTCACAAAAAAATTACTTTAGACAAAAAAAAATTATTTTCACAAGGATAACAGGAAAAAATGGAGCCCAAAATTTGTTGTGCAATTAATTCTAAGCATACATATGTGGGGGAAAACCACTGTTTGGGTGCATGGTAGAGCTCAGAAGGGAAGGAGCACCATTTGACTTTTTGAATGTAAAATTTGCAGATGCCATGTCGCGTTTGGAGAGCTCCTGATTAGAGTTGAGAGACTTTTACTTTTTTGGGATCAAGTCGGGTTTCGCGAAACCCGACTTTGTGAAAAGTCGGGTCGGGTGAAAACGGCCGATTATTGCAAAAAGTCGTGGGCAGACTGAAACACGAAACCCAATGCAAGTCAATGGGGAATCAAAGTCGGCAGTGAGTGGAGAACAGGAAAACACCTACAGTGCCCATTTTAATGCCAAAAACATCAATTCTTATTACTGAAGCTTGTCAATCTTAATTTACTTTATAATAATAGTTAGGCATTGAAAACTGGGGGACATTTGGCTAAAGTTATGGGGGGGGGTAGGGCTGGCTCAAGATTTTCGTAGGCCCAGGAAACGCGGAATACGTCACGGCGGTGGAGCAGGGAGAGGTAAGTATTTCAACTTTGCAAGTGCTGTGATCCTGAGCAAGCAGGGGGGCCCACCCGTTGGCATTGGCACTGGCACAGGGCCCCTCATAGTACAGCGGTGTGTTTGATGGCAGGTGGCGCCTCGCACCGGCAGAGACACTTTTGCGTACTATGAGGGGCCCTGTGCCAGTGATGTAGCCAACGAGTATGCCCCCCCACCTGATGAAGGAACCTGCACTTTCATCTGCACCTTCCTCTTTGTCCCTGTGTAAGGTGGTATAGTATGCGGGAAGGGGAACCTGACTTTCAGCAGGGTCAGATTCTGGCTGTGTAGAGTGCAAAGGGAATGTAGTGGTCTGGGTCAATGTACCAGCAGACTCATCTAGCAGTGGCTGGGCAATGGGCAGGATGAGGAGGAAACACAGATATAGGCCCAAATAAGCCCAAAGTGGGCTAAATGCAGTTCAAAATTGGTAACAGGACTAAACAGGCGGCATTGCTTTGTTCATTGGAGGACAACTGTAATGAGCGGCAGACATAGTTAGTAGGCCCAAATAATAAAGTGGGCTAAATGCAGTTCAAAATTGGTAACAGGACTAAACAGGCGGCATTGCTTTGTTCAGTGGAGGACAACTGTAATGAGCGGCAGACAAAGTTAGTAGGCCTAAATAATAAAGTGGGCTAAATGCAGTTCAAAAGTGGTAACAGGACTAAACAGGCGTCATTGCTTTGTTCAGTGGAGGACAACTGTAATGAGCGGCAGACAAAGTTAGTATGCCTAAATAATAAAGTGGGCTAAATGCAGTTCAAAAGTGGTAACAGGACTAAACAGGCAGCATTGCTTTGTTCAGTGGAGGACAACTGTAATGAGCGGCAGACACAGTAGTAGGCCCAAATAATAAAGTGGGCTAAATGCAGTTCAAAATTGGTAACAGGACTGAACAGGCGGCATTGCTTTGTTCAGTGGAGGACAACTGTAATGAGCGGCAGACACAGTTAGTAGGCCCAAATAATAAAGTGGGCTAAATGCAGTTCAAAAGTGGTAACAGGACTAAACAGGCGTCATTGCTTTGTTCAGTGGAGGACAACTGTAATGAGCGGCAGACACAGTTAGCAGGCCCAAATAATAAAGTGGGCTAAATGCAGTTCAAAATTGGTAACAGGACTAAACAGGCGTCATTGCTTTGTTCAGTGGAGGACAACTGTAATGAGCGGCAGACACAGTTAGTAGGCCCAAATAATAAAGTGGGCTAAATGTCTGCCAAAAAATTGATCATAAATAAACAGGTGGCATAGCTAGGTACAGGGGTGGGCTCCTCTGCTGAGTAGCAGACAGTGGTAGTTGGCGCAAAGTATTAACTGGTCTAAATGGAGGCCAGGGCCCCTCTATATTTTAACTATGATCTATCATTTCAACAAATTTGTATTGGCAGTGCGATTGAAGGATTTAACAGCACAGACTACACAGTGGTGGAGCAGGGAGAGGTAAGTATTGCAAGTGGTAGAGCACTGTTCGAGCTGGGGCGTACACTCTCTCGTGGGCGGCGGTACTGGCACAGGGCCCCTCATATTACGACGGTGTGTCTGTTGTTGGTTGTGCACCACCACCGTCAAAGACACTTCATTGTACTATGAGGGACCCTGTGCCAGTGCCGTCACCCAAGAGTGGGCACACCCACCTATCCAGGCAAACGGCACTCGCACGGGTGCTTGCGCCAGGTGGTGACCACGGCCCTGTGGGGGGAGTCAGCCCATTTAGGGAGGTATAAAAATGGCCTATGGTGGACATTCAGCAGCTGCAAATGGAGGAATTGGAGAAGTCAGTAAGAGGAGGCCAAAAGCAAGACATTTTTCAGGCAAACTAGGCGTCAGCAGGGGAAGGTGGGGCAAAATAATTTGAAATCCATGATTGGTTCATTTTAATGAAGGTTAGATCATCAATATTTTGGGTAGCCAGACGTGTCCTTTTTTCGGTCAGTATTGAACCAGCAGCACTGAAGACTCTTTCTGATAGCGCATTAGCAGCAGGGCAAGCGAGCTCCTGTAATGCATATTCTGCCAATTCAGGCCAGGTGTCTATTTTAGATGCCCAGTAATCAAAGGGGAATGACCTGTGAGGGAGAACATCGATAAGGGAGGAAAAGTAGTTCATAACCATACTGGACAAATGCTGTCTCCTGTCACTTTGAATCGATGCAGCAGTACCTGTCGTGTCAGCAGTCATTGCGAAATCACTCCACAACCTGGTCATATAACCCCTCTGTCCAACGCCACTTCGGATTTGTGCACCTCTAACACCTCTGTCATGTTGCCCCCTATGGCTCGTGTGAGAACCATCACCGCCGCTGTGTGCTGGGAATGCCTGAACCAAACGGTCTACAAGAGTTGCTTGTTTGGTAGCCAATATTTGCTCAAGGTTCTCATGTGGCATGATATTTTGTAATTTTCCTTTATATCGTGGATCCAGGAGGCAGGCCAACCAGTAATCGTCATCGGTCATCATTTTGATAATGCGGGGGTCCATTTTTAGGATATGCAAGGCATACTTAGCCATGTGGGCCAATGTTCCAGGTGTCAATTCACTGCTTGTGCTGGGTTGAGGAGCACTTTCTTGCAAATCAACATCACTTGTGTCCCGCAAAAACCCTGTACCTGACCTTGCAACGCCACCAGTTTCTATTTCCCCCTGAGAAGCATCCTCCTCCCATAAATATTCATCCCCATCATCTTCCTCCTCCTCCTCTTCATCCGCCACCTGGTCCAGGAGAGTTCCCTGAGCAGACAATGGCTGACTGTCATCAAGGCTTCCCTCCTCCTCGGCTGCAGACGCCTGCTCCTTAATGTGCGTCAAACTTTGCATCAGCAGACGCATTAGTGGGATGCTCATGCTTATGATGGTGTCTCCTGCACTTACCAGCTGTGTGCATTCCTCAAAACACTGAAGGACTTGACAGAGGTCTTGTAGCTTCGACCACTGCACACCAGACAACTCCATGTCTGCCATCCAAGTGCCTGCCCGTGTATGTGTATCCTCCCACAAATTAATTACAGCACGCCTCTGTTCGCACAGCCTCTGAACCATGTGCAGTGTGGAGTTCCACCTTGTTGCAACGTCGATTATTAGGCGGTGCTGGGGAAGATTCAGTGATCGCTGATGGTTCTGCATACGGCTGGAGTGTACGGGCGACCGGCGGATGTGCGAGCAAAGTCTTCGCACCTTCAGGAGCAGGGCTGGTAACTCCGGATAATTTTTGAGGAAGCACTGCACCACCAGGTTCAAGGTGTGAGCCAGGCAAGGTATGTGTTTCAGTTCTGAAAGGGCTATGGCAGCCATAAAATTCCTTCCGTTATCACTGACTACCTTGCCTGCCTCAAGATGTACACTGCCCAGCCATGACTGCATTTGTTGCTGCAAGTACTCGGCCAGTACTTCTGCGGTGTGTCTGTTGTCGCCCAAACACTTCATTTGTAACACAGCCTGCTGACCCTTACCACTAGCTGTTCGATAATGGGACACCTCATGTGCAACACTGGCAGCTGCGGATGGAGTGGTTGTGCTACTGCGCTCTGTGGACGAGCTTTTGCTTCTGTAGGAGGAGGAGGAGGGGTGGCGAACGCCTACAGCCAACTGTTTCCTAGACCGTGGGCTAGGCAGAACTGTCCCACTATGGCTGTCCCCTGTGGACCCTGCATCCACCACATTAACCCAGTGCACCGTGATGGACACGTAACGTCCCTGGCCATGCCTACTGGTCCATGCATCTGTTGTGAGGTGCACCTTTCCACTGACTGATTGCCTCAGTGCATGGACAATACGGTCTTTGACATGCTGGTGGAGGGCTGGGATGGCTTTTCTCTCAAAGAAGTGCCAACTGGGTAGGTCATAGCATGGTACTGCATAGGCCATCAGGTCTTTGAAAGCTTTGCTTTCAACCAAATGGTAGGGCATCATCTCTAGCAAGATTAGTATAGCAATGTGGGCGTTCAAACCCTGTGTACACGGATGAGAGGATGAGTACTTTCTTTTCCTAATGAGAATCTCTTGTAGGGTGAGCTGGACTGGAGAGCTGCATATGGTGGAACTAGCAGTGGGGGTGGTGGACATGGCGGATTGAGAGATGGTCGGTGATTGTATTCTTGATGTTGGCCTACATACAGTGTTTCCTACCAATAACCTTGTGATTCCCTGACTGCTTTGGCCTTGCGACGATACCTCTACATTTGCTGCTGGTGGTGTCCTAACCGTTGGGCTTACAGTGAGGGAAGCAATGTAGCGTTGCTGACTACCTTCATTCTGAGCAGGTGCACCAACGGTACGGGACGTTTGGTAGTTAGTCCAGGCTTGCAATTGCATGCTGGTTAAATGTCTAAGCATGCTCGTTGTATTTAAATTTTGAAGATTCTTCCCTCTGCTAAAGGTCTTTGAGCATTTCTTACAGATAACTTTGCACTGATCATTTGGATCTTGGTTAATAAATTGCCACACTACACTCTTCCTACTATAGAATACCTTTTCAGGCATTGCACGCTGTGCTACTTTCACTGGATGGCCACGCTGTACTAAAACTGTTTTTGTTTTTGACAAACGTTTTTAGCCTGATACGGGCCTGCCAGGTGATAGCTGTTGCAATGTAGATGGCTGCTGCGGATCATCCTCCTCCGCTTCTGAGCTACTGGCAGCGGCACCCTCTTCCCCCAATGGCTGCCAATCTGGGTCAAAAACTGGGTCATCTATCACCTCCTCTTCAATTTCATGTGCACCTTCCTCTGTGTCACCGTTTAAGGTGCTATAGCGTTTGGGATGGGGCACCATAGTCTCATCAGGGTCAGATTCTGGCTCAGCACACTGCGAGGGCAATGTAGTGATCTGAGTCAATGGAACAGCATAAAAATCTAGCTGTGGCTGTGCATCAGTGCACTCCATGTCCGATTCATCTTGTAATGGGCAGTTAGCAATTTCCCTTTCTAACCCAGGCACGGTATGTGTAAAGAGCTCCATGGAGTAACCTGTAGTGTCGCCTGACGCATCCTTCACTTTTGGTTTGGGTGAAGGACACAAGGAAACATCTTGTTCCTGACAGGGAGCATCCACTGACGACTCGCTGCTTTTGTATTTTGAACTTTCTGAAGAGGATGCGAAAGAGCTAGGAAAGCCAAAACTTTTTCCTGCTGCTCTGGCTTTAAAAGCGGTTTTCCTACTCCCAGATAAGGGAGCCTTCGAGGCCTTGTGTAGCCAGACGATGACGCTGGCTCAACACCTCCAGCCTTAGGTGCTATTGTGCTTTTCTCACTACCACCAGATGAACCACCACCACCATCAGTACCAGCTGGCAACCTACACCCACGGCCTCTTCTACCAGACTTCCTCATTTTTTGGAAAATCTAACCAAAATAACAACCGTTATATGGTACTGTAAAACAAGGTAGAAGGTGTATATAAACTTGTTGAGAATTTAAATCTCCCTTTTTTGGGGGGGAGACAGAACCAAAACTCAGGCCCTGTGCATAAAACAACACAATGTAAGTGGCTGAAAGTGGCTGGCTGATATACGACAAACTAACAGGACAGAAGTATATCCACTTTGTGAGAATTTGAATCTCCTTTTTTGGGGGGAGACTGAACCAAAACTCAGGCCCAGTGTATAAAACAACGCAATGTAAGTGGTTGAAAGTGGCTGGCTGATATACGACAAACTAACAGGACAGAAGAATATCCACTTTGTGAGAATTTGAATCTCCCTTTTTTTGGGGGGAGACTGCACCAAAACTCAGGCCCAGTGTATAAAACAACGCAATGTAAGTGGCTGAAAGTGGCTGGCTGATATATGACAAACTAACAGGACAGAAGTATATCCACTTTGTGAGAATTTGAATCTCCCTTTTTTTGGGGGGAGACTGAACCAAAACTCAGGCCCAGTGTATAAAACAACGCAATGTAAGTGGCTGAAAGTGGCTGGCTGATATACGACAAACTAACAGGACAGAAATGTATCCACTTTGTGAGAATTTGAATCTCCCTTTTTTTGCGGGGAGACTGAACCAAAACTCAGGCCCAGTGTATAAAACAATGCAATGTAAGTGGCTGAAAGTGGCTGGCTGATATACGACAAGCTAACAGGACAGAAGTATATCCATTGTGAGAATTTGAATCTCCCTTTTTTTGGGGGAGACTGAACCAAAACTCAGGCCCAGTGTATAAAACAATGCAATGTAAGTGGCTGAAAGTGGCTGGCTGATATACGACAAACTTACAGGACAGAAGTATGTCCACTTTGCGAGAATTTGAATCTCCTTTTTTTGGGGGGAGACTGAACCAAAACTCAGGCCCAGTGTATAAAACAATGCAATGTAAGTGGCTGAAAGTGGCTGGCTGATATACGACAAACTAACAGGACAGAAGTATATCCACTTTGTGAGAATTTGAATCTCCCTTTTTTGGGGGGGAGACTGAACCAAAACTCAGGCCCAGTGTATAAAACAACGCAATGTAAGTGACTGAAAGTGGCTGGCTGATATACGACAAACTAACAGGACAGAAGTATATCCACTTTGTGAGAATTTGAATCTCCCTTTTTTGGGGGGGAGACAACCAAAACGCAGGCCCAGTGCATAAAACAATGCAATGTAAGAGGCTGAAAGTGGCTGGCTGATATACGACAAACTAACAGGACAGAAGTATATCCACTTTGTGAGAATTTGAATCTCCCTTTTTTGGGGGGAGACTGAACCAAAACTCAGGCCCAGTGTTTAAAACAACACAATGTAAGTGGCTGAAAGTGGCTGGCTGATATACGACAAACTAACAGGACAGAAGTATATCCACTTTGTGAGAATTTGAATCTCCCTTTTTTGGGGGGGAGACTGAACCAAAACTCAGGCCCAGTGTATAAAACAATGCAATGTAAGTGGCTGGCTGATATATGACAAACTAACAGGACAGAAGTATATCCACTTTGTGAGAATTTGAATCTACCTTTTTTGGGGGGGAGACAGAACCAAAACTCAGGCCCAGTGTATAGTATAAAACAACGCAATGTAAGTGGCTGAAAGTGGCTGGCTGATATACAACAAACTAACAGGACAGAAGTATATCCACTTTGTGAGAATTTGGACCTCCCTTTTTTTGGGGGGGGAGACTCAACCAAAACTCAGGCCCAGTGTATAAAACAGCGCAATGTAAGTGGCTGAAAGTGGCTGGCTGATATATGAAAAAATACAAGGACTGTAGTACAATTTCAATCTCCCTACAATGATCTCAGGACAACTATGGCAGCAATAAAAAGGACTGCTGCCCACAAAAGTGTGGACAAATAAACAAGATAACTGTGCAGAAAGGAGCAACAGGATTTTTGCTTTTAAAAAAGCAGTTGGTTTGCACATCAGCGATGCAAACAACAATGCAGCTATCAGGGAGCCTTATAAGGCAGCCTAATAAGCTACAGCGCTGATGCACAAAAATATAGCCTCCACTGTCCCTGCAAAACAAAGGTGGTGTTGGACAGTGGAAATCACTACAGCACAAGCAGTTTGGGGGTTAATCTTCCCTCCCTAACTATATCCCTTCTTCTGATGAAGCTGCAGCAATCTCTCCCTATGCTACGATCGACAGAAGTAAAATGGCGGTCGGCGTGCATGCCCCTTTATAGCCCCTGTGACGCCGCAGAAAGCAAGCAAATCACTGTCATGCCCTTCTCTAAGATGGTGGGGACCGAGACCTATGTCATCACGCTGCCCACACTCTGCGTCCTCCTTAATTGGCTGAAAAATGGCGCTGAACGCGTCATACGAAACTTGACTTTGGCGCGCTGATCGCCAATTGCATGGTCAATCCCACACTAGGATCGGGTCAGGTTTCATGAAACCCGACTTTGCCGAAAGTCGGCGATTTTTTAATTTGTCCGATCCGTTTCGCTCAACCCTACACCTGATGTGCCTAAACAATAACAATCCCCAAGTGACAACATTTTGGAAACTAGACCCCTCAGGTAACTTATCTAGATGTATGGTGAGCAAATTGAACCCCCAGGTGCTTCCCAGAAAATTGAGCCGTAAAAATTAAAAAAAATCACACTTTTGCCACAAAAATATTTTTTAGCACAAAATTTTGCATTTTCATAAGGGTAACAGAGGAAATATCACCTTTTAGTTTGTTGTGCAATATCTCTTGAGTACGCCGATACCCCACGGGGAATACTACTTTTGAAGCACAGTGCAAAGCTCAGAAGGGAAGAGGTGCCATATTGGAGTTCAGATTTTGCTGGAATGGTTTGAAGGTGCCATGTCACATTGGCAGAGCCCCTGAGGTTCCAGAACAACAGAAACCCCCCATATGTGGACTCATTTTACAAACTACACCTTTCAATGAATTAATCTAGAAGTGTAGTGATCATATTGATGTAGGAAGATGGACCGGGCCAGTGATGCCTCTCTCGTGTCAGTTTCGGGACTATTGGGGCTGTCGCCATTGTTGAGGGGGAAAAGCTTTCTGACCTGGACAGACCTTTGCACTTGACTGTAGGGGGTGCAGCTTCAAGCTTCCACAGCCCGGAAACCATCAGGCTGATAAGTTTACCTGTTTCGTAACCATTTGTTCTCAACCTGACACTATACCCAGTTTTTCTCCCTTCTTAACCCTTTCTCTCCCTGCGAGGAGTATCCTTTGTAATAAACCCTTTAAGTCTTGTTCTGCCTCCTGCTCATCACTACATCCCGTGTTCCTGCTATTCTACACTGGCACCACTTGTGTCTCATAGAATATTATACCATTGAGTGGTAAAGAAAGAATAAATTACATTTTTAACACTAAAATGTTGTTTTAGCCCTAAGTTTTTTATTTTTGTAAGGTCTAATAGAAAATTTTTTTACAACAAACTGAGGTCCATTTTTTCCTGAGTGTGCCAATACCCTACATGTACCGTATATACTCGAGTATAAGCCGACCCGAGTATAAGCCGACCCCCCTAATTTTGCCACAAAAAACTGGGAAAACTTATTGACTCGAGTATAAGCCTAGGGTGGAAAATGCAGCAGGTACCGGTGAATTTCAAAATTAAAAATAGATACTCCATACCATTCATTATTGCCCCATAGCTGCTGCTGCTGCTGCAATAAAAAAAAAAAAAACACATACTCACCTGTCTTGCTTGCAGCTCCTCGGCGCCATCTTCCCGGCGTCTCTCTGCACTGACTGATCAGGCAGAGGGCAGCGCGCACACTAAATGCGTCATCGCGCCCTCTGCCTGAACAGTCAGAGCGGAGAGAGAGACGCCGGGAAGATGGCGCGACGCCCGGCGTGTGGAACGAGGACAGGTGACTATGTAATACTTACCTGCTCCCGGCGTCCCGCTCCTTCCCCTGGACAGCTAGTCTTCGGTGCCGCAGCCTCTTCCTCTGTCAGCGGTCACCGGCACCGCTGATTAGAGAAATGAATTATGCGGCTCCGCCCCTATGGGAGGTGGAGCAGCCTATTCATTTCTCTAATGAGCGGTCCCACGTGACCGCTCAGGGGAAGAGGCTGCTGCACCGAAGACAGTGTGACAGGCAGGGGGAGCGACAGGAACGCCGGGACTAGGTGAGTATATGACAGTGCTCACCCGCCGACCCCACCACCGATCATGACTCGAGTATAAGCCGAGAGGGGCACTTTCAGCCCAAAAATTTGGGCTGAAAATCTCGGCTTATACTCGAGTATATACGGTAATCAGGATTTTTTTTCAGGCACAGTGCAAAGCTCAGAAGGGAAGGAGCACCATACTATAGTGCAGATTTTACTGTTATGGATGGCAGGTGCCATGACCCACTGGGAGAGCCCCTGATTTGCCAGAAACAGCTGAAACCCCCCATAAATGACACTATTTTACAGACTACACCTCTGAATGAATTCATCTAGGGGTGCAGTGATCATATTGACAGCACGGGTGTGTCACAGAATTTTAGACCATTGGGCATTGAAGAAAAAATACAATTTCACACAAGAAGTAAGTAAAAATGGCCCCAAAATTCATCCCACAATTTCTACTGAGCGTGGCAATACCCCATATATGGCTGTACAGTAATGCTGAGCCATGGGTCAAGACTCCGTAGAGACGGAGTGCTATTTGCTTCCTGGAGCATAGATTTTCCTAGAATAGTTTGCGGATTCCATATACAGAGCCCCTAAGTGCTAGAAGAGCAGAATCCCTCCCTCAAGTGACGCCATCTTTGAAATTATACCGCTTTGGGAATTTATCTACAGGTGTAGTGACGATTTTGACTCCATAGGCATTTTTCGTAAACAATAAAGCATTGTTTTTTGCCTTGTTTTTTAATTTATTATTGTGTTCACTAAAAAGGTTAACTAGTGGGAACAGTTTTATAGGTCGGGTCGTTCCGGATGTGGTGATACTAAATATGTGTACTTTTGTTGTTTATTTTTTTTCATAAAAATATTTATTCATGGGTATCACATATTTAGATTTTATTATTTTATTTTTTTTAAATATATTTAAAAAAATTGAAAAGCTTTTTTTAACTTTTTTTTTTACTTTGCCCCATTATGGGACTTTGATGTTTTGCAGGCTGATCGCTTGTATAGCATAGAGATGCAAGAGTATGTTACTCAGAGTGAAGGGTGTACAGGACTAATCACTACACCTGCTTCACAGTTTTTTCTCCTATCCATATAGTGTGCAAGAAATGCAGTGGCCAGGGTAACTGTCCTTAACCCCTGAGGCCGGTTTCACACGTCAGTGGCTCCAGTACGTGAGGTGTCAGTTTTCTCACGTACCGGAGACACTGACACATGTAGACACATTAAAATCAATGTGTCTCTCCACATGTCAGCGTGTTTTCACGGACCGTGTGTCCATTTGAAAAACACGAAGACATGTCAGTGTTCGTGGGAGCGCACGGATCACACGGACCCATTAAAGTCAATGGGTGCGTGTCAACACGTACCGCACATGGATGCCGTCCGTGTGCCGTCCGTGTGCCGTGCAGGAGACAGCGCTACAGTAAGCGCTGTCCCCCCAGCGTGGTGCTGAAGCCACCATTCATTTCTTCTCTCCAGCAGCGTTCGCTGGAGAGAAGATATGAAAAATCATTTTTTGTGTTTCAAATAAAGATCCCTGTCACCACCCCCCTCCCACCCCCTGTGCGCCCGCCCGCTGGAAATAAAATACTCACCCGGCTCCCTCGCTGCTTCCTCTCAGCGCCGCAGCTTCTCCTGTATGAGCGGTAACGTGGTGCCGCTCAATACAGTGATGAATATGCGGCTCCACCTCCCATAGGGGTGGAGCCGCATATTCATCACTGTAATGAGCGGTACCACGTGACCGTTCATACAGGAAGAAGCTGCGGCGCTGAGAGGAAGCAGCGAGGGAGCCGGGTGAGTATTTTATTTCCAGCGGGAGGGCGCACAGGGGGTGGGAGGGGTTTGGTGACAGGGATCTTTATTTGAAACACAAAAAAAAAAAAAAAAAAAAAAAAGATTTTTCATATCTTCTCTCCAGCGAACGCTGCTGGAGAGAAGAAATGAATGTGGCGGCTTCAGCACCAGATGCAGGGGACAGCGCTTATCTCTAGCACTATCTCCTGCACGGTCTGTGTGGTACCCAGTCGGCACACAGGCGGCACACGGCTGCCGCACGTGTGCCACACTGCTGTGCCACGTGAGCACACGGACACACATAACTCCGGTACCGATTTTTCCGGTACTGGAATTATCTGGACGTGTGGGACAGGCCTTAGTGATGGAGCCAATTTGCAGCTTAATGACCAGGCCAATTTTTACAAATTCTGACCACTGCCACTTTATGGGGTTATAACTCTGGAACGCTTTAACAGATCTCACTGATTCTGAAAATGTTTTTTCGTGACATATTGTACTTCATGATAGTGGTAAAATTTCTTCGATATTACTTGTGTATATCTGTGAAAAAAACTGAAATATGGCGAAAATTTTGAAAATTTCACAATTTTCAAACTTTGAATTTTTATGCCCTTAAATCAGTTAAGTTAAAATAGTTAATAAATAACATTTCCCACATGTCTACTTTACATCAGCACAATTTTGGAAACAATTTATTTTGTTAGGAAGTTATAAGGGCTAAAAGTTTCTCCACAGGTGTTCAATGGGATTTAGATCTAGACTCATTGATGGCAATTTCAGAAATCTACATTGATTTCTTTCCATTCATTTTTTAGTGCTTCTTGAAGTATGTTTAGGGGTCATTGTCCTGCTGGAAGACCCATGGCCTAGAGAGCAAACCCAGCTTTCTCACACTGGACACTACATTGCCACCCAAAATCCTCTGGTAAAATTCAGATTTCATGATGCCTTGCACACAGTCAAGGCACACAGTGCCAGAGGCAGCAAATCAATCCAGAAACATTTTTGCACCTTCACCATATTGTGTTCTTTTCTTTGTATTTCTCATTCCTATTTCGGTAAACATTAGAATTAAGTGCTTTACCTAAAAGCTCTATCTTAGTCTCATCTGTCCCTAACACGCTTTCCTGGAAGGATATTGGCTCACTCACATATGATTTGGTAAACTGCAGTCTAGCTGTTTTATGTCTCTGTATCAACAGTGGAGTCCTCATGAGTCTCCTGCCATAGCGTTTCATTTATTCAAATGTCGATAGACAGTTTGCGCTGACACTGATGCATACTGAGCCTGCAGAACAGTTTGAATTTCTTTGGAACTTGATTGGGGCTGCTTATCCACCATCTGGAATAGCGTTGCAACATTTCATAATTTTTTCTCTGCCGTCCGCGTCTAAGGAGATTAGCTACAGTGCCATTGTTATTGCTGAGCCCTAACACACATACGGGGAAGAACAAACCAGGGGAGAAGTTAAACCTGCACACCACAAGCTAATATACAGACTAGGCAAATCCCTAATCTTACCCTGATTTGTCCCTGCCTGACCGTGGAGGTTGGCACCCTAAAATTACGCAATGTCGCTCCCACTAAGGCTAGTTTTACATTTGCGGTTGTGTCCGTAGCGTATCGTCCGCAACCACAAACACACGGAAACCCGCATACAAATGCATGATAACGCAGCGTTTTTATCCGCATCAGCTTATGCATGCAGTCAAAAAAATGCAACGTTTGCATGCGTTATGAATGTGTTTGCACTTTTTATGCGCATGAGTTGTAAAGGTGAAAAATGTACCAGGAGAAAAATTTAGATAAACAGACACCACCAATGGGATACCAATGGGCTTGTCTCATGGAAGTTCTTTATATAGACACTTTGTGCAGCTGAAATCTTCAGATTTTGCTCCTGTATCCTGCTTCACGATGTATCTTCACATGAAGAGCTTTTATTTCAACCTGGATTTGGATCTCAAGCTGTTTCTTGCCTTTGCGTTTGCTTGTGAGCAACAAAGAAGCAGAGAAAGACAGAGAAGAACACAGCATCGGAGTTTTTGGAGACACCCCATTATCGAAGTCCAGGAGACCCGTGGAGCCTACCACACCCTATACAGCAAGCTCCATGCCAACCCGCAGAAATTTTTGGAATATACCAGGATGTCTCAAGAGACCTTCCAGGATTTGCTTGGTCGTTTCCAAGGAGCCATCAGGAGACAGGACACCCAGCTCCATAGAGCGATTCCTGCTGAGGAACATCTCCTGGTCACATTAAATTACGTAATATTTCAAAACAAACGCCTGTCATAATTATTATTGTTCTGCCATGTATTATTTGTTTTTTTCCTTTATGTGTTTAGCAAAACCTCATCATAAATATTATTGTTTGTAATTTTGTAATTTCTGTTTTTGGCAGATTCCTGGCTACCGGAGAGAGCTTATCATTGCTCCATTTTCAGTACCGGCTAGGAATTTCCACCTTGTCTGGAATAGTTGCGGACACCTGCCGTGCTTTGTGGAACGTTCTCCGGGAAGAAGTATATCCCCCTACCCAGCACGGAAATGTGGCAGGAAATTTCTGAAAAATTCTGGCAAGTCTGTAATTTCCCCAACTGTTTGGGAGCAGTGGATGGAAAACACATTCGGATTATCAAACCCCCCAGAACTGGTTCTGAGTACTTCAACTATAAAAAATATTTTTCTGCAGTGCTCATGGCAATTGCCTATGCTGACTGTCACTTTGTTTGACATTGGAGCTTTTGGCCATGGCAATGACTCCCAGACTTTTAAAAACTCGGACATGGGCCAACGCTTGTATGGAAATCACTTTAATTTCCCCTTGCCAAGACCTCTTCCCAAGGCCCGCCAATGCCATTTGTTATGGTTGGGGATGAGGCCTTTTAGATGCGTGATAACCCACTGAAACCATACTTCAGTCAGGACTTGAACCACACCAAAAAAGTTTTTAACTACAGACTGAGCATGGCACGAAGAACTGTTGAGTGTACCTTTGGGATTCTTGTCTCAAAAAGCTGCATTCTTGGAACAGCCATTAATCTAAAAATAGATTCAGTCGATGAGGCTGTCAAAGCCTGTGTGGTTCTACATAACTGCATAATGGCTAAAGAGCAACCCAACATTGAACTTGATGAACCAGTTTCAAACCCCTTGCCAGATTACCATCATCACCCTCTGCGGGCAACAGCCAAAGTTGCCCAAATGAGGGACCAATTTGCTGCCTACTTGGTTTCTGATGTCGGACGTGTGGCATGGCAAGATGGAATGGTTTAATAAAATGTTCTGTTGTGTTTGTGTATATACCTGTAATGTTAAAATGTTCCTGTAATGTTTTGTGTTACTAAAAAACCTGTTTTGAAACCTGTACTGAGTGCCCTCTGTCTTTAATCAACTCAAATCCACTTATGATGTCAGTGCTATGGTAGGCAACTTCTGATTCGATCCAGCGTCTCATAAGTCTGCAGTATCTATTGGACGTAGAATGAAGAGACGATGGAGGTAATACAAGGCATATCTATACTCACCAGGCCAGGTGTCAGAAATAGTTAATTCACGATGCTGGGTTTTGTGCATCCTGAAATCACTAGTTCTGACACCTGGCCAGGTGAGTATAGATAAGCCTTATATTACCTCCATTGTCTCTTTACTCTGAGTCCAATACATTACGCAGACTGAAGAGATGCTGGATAAAATGAAAGTCATATTTGTTTATGACAACTCATAGCTCCATGACAGGCACAAGAAACAAAGCTGCAGTGCAGTGTTCAAGTTGTCTCAGTCCTAGAGATATGAGGTGGCAAAAAAAACCAAGGGGTGCTGCGCAGTGTGTTAGTCAGCACATGGTGTGTTGACAGCGGCGGAACACAAAGAACCAAACAATAGTAGGGGAAAAAACTACACATTTATTTAAAAAAATTACATTAACTATGGTGACTTGGGGAAACATGACGGAACTATGGTGTGTTAAGCTGAGATGTTTGACTGAGTAAAGACGATGAAGGGGTTGCAGGGGACGGGGAAAAGAAAATAGTGGGTTCAGGGAGGTCAAGGATGGTAGTGGAGGCATGGGATGGAACAGACACACTGGAAGGGAGAGACAAACCGGACATCACAGACACATTTGGAGGTGAGGGGGAGAGGGAGTGCGAGAGTCCGTTTCTTTTTTTTCTTCCTCCCTGGTGTTTTGCGCTGCTGTCTTCTGGGGAGTGTTGGCATGGTGTCTAAAAGCGGGATTGTGCGGGTGGATGGCCTGAAGTATCCAGCTGCTGCTGCGGCATGGTGTGGGTGGATGGCCTGGCTGGATAAGGTTGTTGTTGCTGTTGCTGCTGCTGCGGCATGGTGCTGGTGGACAGCCTGCCAGGGTCCGCTTGCTGCGGTATGTCAGTGGTGGTGGAGGAGGACCAAGCAGGAGCAGCACTCGGCATGGTGGTGGTGGTGGAATGTGCAGCAGCACTCCGCATAGTGGAGGCACTGTAGTGGTGTCCAGCAGGGCTGGGAATGGTGGTGGCTGTGCAGTGGTATGCAGCAGAACTCGGTATTGAGTGTTGTGAATTCTGCTTTTGGGTTCCCTCCGGTGGTGGTAGGTGGTAATGCAGTTGTCCCTGAGTTGCAGTCCTGGTCAGGTGTTTCTGCTGACTGCAGTTCTAACTGGGGTATTTAGGTGTGCAGGATCCATTAGTCCTTGCCAGTTGTCAATTGTTGATTAATAATACTATTAACCACCGCGCTAAACCGAAACTGGAATATAAATGTACTTACTTTTGATATGGCTATTACTATGTTGTCTGGGGTCCCTTGTGAGTGAAGGGTTACACCTGGTTACAGTGGTTTGCTGAAAGGTAAAGTGTGCAGCAGAGTGATATATTATTTGATTTGGACCTTACAAAAAAAAAAAAAAAAGAAAAAAAGAAAAAAAGAAAAAAAAAAGGTGTTGGTTACAAACACTTACTCTTTTTATGAGGCTGTATAGGTTGCACCTGTGGTGTTTCAATGTGGGGTTAATAGTTTCTCTTTCCACAGTGTAGTGAACCGATACTGGAAGGCAAAGTGTGTAAAACCTCGGTATATTGTTTATATTGTACACACAAAGTATCAAGGGTATTAGCTGGGTGCACTTACTCCTTATATAAGGTTGTACAGTTTACACTTGGGATGTTCTTATGTGAGGTTTTGGTATTTGTCTTTCCACAGTGTGGTAAACTGATGCTGGTGAGTAAACAAAGTAGAGAATAAAGTGATTTGCAAGCAATACACTAGAATAGTAGAAAGTTACTGGCCACAATAGTTGCAGTGGTATAAATAGGAATTAGTTGGCACTCACCACATGTTTGCTTATGAAGGTACCCGCGGTGAGGTAGGCAAGCTGCCAACTAGTTTCGAGAGGTAACTCCCCTCTTCATCAGGGCTATGACGAAGAGGGGAGTTACCTCTCGAAACTAGTTGGCAGCTTGTCTCTCTCGCGCACCCGTCCCTGCTTTCTGTGACGTCACACTAGCTCTGCCCCATCTCGGCACCACATCCTCAGCGTTGCTTCCGGCCGGGGCACGCGAGGCGCTGGTACCTCCTCACCACTCGCTGGTACGTTCTCGTCCAGGAACCGCGGCCTCTGGCACGCACACCGGACTCTAACCCTCCCAGCTCAGCGGGTTACTTTATCGGCACCGTATCCAGTGGACTACCTTGCCTACCTCACCGCGGGTACCTTCATAAGCAAACATGTGGTGAGTGCCAACTAATTCCTATTTATACCACTGCAACTATTGTGGCCAGTAACTTCCTACTATTCTAGTGTATTGCTTGCAAATCACTTTATTCTCTACTTTGTTTACTCACCAGCATCAGTTTACCACACTGTGGAAAGACAAATACCAAAACCTCACATAAGAACATCCCAAGTGTAAACTGTACAACCTTATATAAGGAGTAAGTGCACCCAGCTAATACCCTTGATACTTTGTGTGTACAATATAAACAATATACCGAGGTTTTACACACTTTGCCTTCCAGTATCGGTTCACTACACTGTGGAAAGAGAAACTATTAACCCCACATTGAAACACCACAGGTGCAACCTATACAGCCTCATAAAAAGAGTAAGTGTTTGTAACCAACACCTTTTTTTTTCTTTTTTTCTTTTTTTTTTTTTTGTAAGGTCCAAATCAAATAATATATCACTCTGCTGCACACTTTACCTTTCAGCAAACCACTGTAACCAGGTGTAACCCTTCACTCACAAGGGACCCCAGACAACATAGTAATAGCCATATCAAAAGTAAGTACATTTATATTCCAGTTTCGGTTTAGCGCGGTGGTTAATAGTATTATTAATCAACTGGTTTAATTTTTAACAGAGTTTTGCACAGAACCTGTTTTAACCACCTGCAGCTTCCGTGGCTTCCTACCTCATCCTTCCAGGTGAATAAGCGCCAGTGTATATACGTTTTTATTCTTGAGTTGTCAATTGTTGTTGGGAGGTGTTGGACCTCTGCCTGGTTCCTCCTGCCTTTCTGCCAAATCAGCAAAGATAAGTGTCTGGTTTTTTTTTCTGTGGCACACATGCTGTGTGCTTCATGATTCAGTGCTATTCTTTTGTGTTTTCTTGTCCAGCTTTGATTGTGTCAGTATTTTCTCAGTCTTGTTGGATTCTCTGGGGTTGCAGATATTCATTCCACATCTTTAGTTAGATTGTGGAATTTTTTGTATTATCTGCTGTGGATATTTTTTGAAGGGTTTTAATACTGACCGCTTAGTATTCTGTCCTATCCTTTCCTATTTAGCTTGAGTGGCCTCTTTTGCTAAATCTTGTTTTCTGCCTGCGTGTGTCTTTTCTTCTCCTACTCACAGTCAATATTCGTGGGGGCTGCCTATCCTTTGGGGTTCTGCTCTGAGGCAAGGTAGTATTCCTATTTCCATCTATAGGGGTATTTAGTCCTCCGGCTGTGTCGAGGTGTCTAGGGTTTGTTAGGCACACCCCACGGCTACTTCTAGTTGCGGTGTTAGTTCAGGATCTGCGGTCAGTATAGTTTCCACCTACTCCAGAGAAAGTTTCATGCGGCTCCAAGGTCACCGGATCATAACAGTACAACTGGCCAATAATGAGCTAAATGCATCTCAGAAGAAGGGAAGAAAGGTATTGAGCCATTTTTTTTTTCTGCAGTCTGTTTTGTCTTTTTTTCCCTCTTTATTTATGGGTGGCTGAGGAGTCTTGTGCTAGCATGGATGTTCAGGAATTAGATTCTCGTGTAGACCAGCTTGCTGCTAGGGTACAGGGTATTTCTGATTATATTGTTCAGACTCCTGTTTTAGAACCGAAGATTCCTACTCCTGATTTGTTTTTTGGTGACAGGTCCAAATTTTTGAGTTTTAAAAACAATTGTAAACTGTTTTTTGCTTTGAGACCTCGATCCTCCGGTGATTCCATTCAGCAGGTTAAAATCGTCATCTCCCTGCTGCGTGGTGATCCACAGGATTGGGCATTTTCCCTGGAATCTGGGAATCCTGCTTTGCTTAATGTAGACTCCTTTTTTCAGGCTTTAGGATTATGATATGATGAACCGAATTCTGTGGATCAAGCGGAGAAGACCTTGTTGGCCCTGTCTCAGGGTCAAGAGGCGGCAGAATTCTATTGTCAGAAATTCAGAAAATGGTCTGTGTTGACTAAATGGAATGATGATGCTTTGGCAGCAATTTTCAGAAAGGGTCTTTCTGAATCCGTTAAAGATGTTATGGTGGGGTTTCCCACGCCTTCCGGTCTGAGTGATTCTATGTCTCTGGCCATTCAGATTGATCGGCGTTTGCGGGAGCGTAGAACTGTGCGCGCTGTGGCGTCGTCCTCAGAGCCAATTCCTGAGCCAATGCAGTGTGATAGGATTCTGTCTAGGACAGAACGACAAGGACTCAGACGTCAGAATAGGTTGTGTTATTATTGTGGCTACGCTTCTCATGTCATTTCAGTCTGCCCTAAGCGGACAAAAAGGATCGCTAGTTCATTTACCATCAGTACTGTACAACCTAAATTTCTGTTATCGGTGTCCTTGATCTGCTCATTGTCATCATTTTCTGTCATGGCGTTTGTGGATTCAGGTGCCGCCTTGAACTTAATGGATTTTGAGTTTGCCAGACGTTGTGGTTTTCCCTTGCAGCCTTTGCAGAACCCTATTCCTTTAAGGGGGATTGATGCTACACCTTTGGCTAAAAATAAGCCTCAGTTTTGGACACAGGTGACCATGCACATGGCGCCAGCCCATCAGAAAGATTGTCGATTTCTGGTGTTGCATAATTTGCATGATGTTATCGTGCTGGGTTTTCCGTGGTTGCAGGTACATAATCCTGTGTTGGATTGGAAGTCTATGTCTGTGACTAGTTGGGGTTGTCAGGGGGTTCATTATGATGTTCCTTTGATGTCAATCTCCTCTTCTTCCTCTTCTGAAATTCCAGAGTTTTTGTCTGATTTTCAGGATGTATTCGATGAGCCCAAGTCCAGTTCCCTTCCACCGCACAGGGACTGTGATTGTGCTATTGACTTGATTCCAGGCAGTAAGTTTCCTAAGGGCTGACTTTTCAACCTGTCTGTGCCTGAACATACCGCCATGCAGAGTTATGTAAAGGAGTCTTTGGAGAAAGGGCATATTCGGCCATCTTCTTCACCGTTGGGAGCGGGATTTTTTTTTGTTGCTAAGAAGGATGGCTCCTTGAGACCTTGTATTGATTATCGCCTCTTGAATAAGATAACGGTCAAGTTTCAATACCCTTTACCTTTGCTTTCTGATTTGTTTGCTAGGATTAAGGGGGCTAGTTGGTTTACTAAGATTGAACTTCGGGGGGCATATAATCTTGTTCGTATTAAACAGGGTGATGAATGGAAAACTGCGTTTAATACGCCCGAAGGCCATTTTGAATACCTTGTGATGCCATTCGGGCTCACTAATGCTCCATCGGTTTTTCAATCCTTCATGCATGATATCTTCCGGACTTATATTGATAAATTCTTGATTGTATATTTGGACGATATTTTGATTTTTTCCGATGATTGGGAGTCTCATGTGGAACAGGTCAGGATGGTATTTCAGATCCTTCTTGACGATGCTTTGTTTGTGAAGGGGTCTAAGTACCTCTTTGGGGTGCAGAAGGTTTCTTTTTTGGGCTTCATTTTTTCTCCCTCATCTATGGAGATGGATCCGGTTAAGGTTCAGGCCATTTATGATTGGATTCAACCCACATCCGTGAAGAGCCTTCAGAAATTTTTGGGTTTTGCAAATTTTTATCGCCGTTTCATTGCTAATTTCTCCAGCGTGGTTAAACCCTTGACCGATTTGACGAAGAAAGGCGCTGATGTGGCGAATTGGTCCTCTGCGGCTGTCTCTGCCTTTCAGGAGCTTAAACGCCGATTTACTTCTGCTCCGGTGTTGCGCCAACCGGATGTTTCCCTTCCGTTTCAGGTTGAGTTTGACGCCTCTGAGATTGGAGCAGGGGCCGTTTTGTCTCAGAGGGATTCTGTGGGTTCCTTGATGAAACTGGAGCGCCCCCACACCGCCGCAGGGCCAAGGGGTACCCGGAGCCGGGCCTCTAGGTCTCAGTCCTGGGGTTGTCACGGTGGCTAGACCCGGTCCATGGCCCTGTCTGTCAGTGGGGGACGTCCGGTGCAATAAGTCGTGTTGTAACGGTGCAGTTGTGGGGTGCAGGTCGTGGTAAATAACGAGGACACCAGGTTGCAGTCTCTTTACCTCTTTACTGGAGATCTCTGAGTCCTCAGTCCAGAATACGGTTCACCAGGCTGCGCAAGTCCGGCCGGTCCAATGGCACCTCCAGAGTTCACTTCACAGGTGGAAATCGGTGCCTTCCTTCTTAGCGCTATGTGTTGTAGTCCTTCCCTGCTGTGCTTACGGAAAGTACCCCACAACCGTTGTGTCTGTTTCTTAAGTTCCCTCACAACTCGATTAAATGATGTTCTTCTAATCTTCCGTCCCTTCCTGATGTTACAGTTGGAACGGCACCCGTTTGTCGGATAGGCCTGGAGTTCTTCCGGGACCCTAGAGACGCCCCTCTCCCGCAATTGCCTCCCAAGACTTCATAGGTGATGTGTGTTAGACAGCCCGCCTTAAACTGACTGTCCTGCCGCTGTTTAGAGTATTGCTTGAAGCTGAATGTTATAATACTCCCTCGGCGTTCCGGCCACCGGTAATGCGCCTCAGTAGGGTGTTGCTCCGGTCTTACAGCACGACCCCTACTGGAATTCTCCTATTGCTTGATCTCGTTTCTCACTCAGCACAATCTATCTCGCTTCTAGTCCTTTCTTGAATCCCGCCGCTTCCCGGAGCTGGCGCGGACCCGTTACGTTCTTTCCAATGCCAAGCCTCTGTCAGGATCCCACCCCTGACAGAGACCCTACTGTCTCTTCCTCCACAACACCCTCTGCCACTGAGTGTTGCTTCGTCCAATCCAGTCAGCTTTCTGATCTAACTTCCTGCCTGACCCCCAGTTTACCCACTATGGTGGGGAGTGGCCTAATGAATAGAACCCTTAGCTCCCCCCGGAGGCCCGGCTGTGAAATGTATTGGTGTCTGTGATACCTGATCAGATGAACTCCTTCAGTGCCATCGGACGCACCATGGCTCCCCATAGTGGCGGAGCCACAGTACTGCAACGACCAGGACTCTGGGGCGCTGCACTCCCCCCTGGTTAAACACAGTACTCCGGGACTGGGAAGAAAACAACAATACAGGTTAGCAAAAAGACATACAATTTTGTTGAGTGCAAAACAATAAGTATACTTGAACAGGCTTCCCTTTATGGGAGGTGAGGACACTTTAACGTTACAAACATAATTAAATATCATAGCAACAGGCTACAATTAACTCTCATTACCCAACCGGGTATTCTACTAAGTGCAATTAAATGAACAATAATTTAACATTGCCTTCAAGGAACATACACTCCTAGCTCGCTAAAGGCCTTCCCATAATCACATTACAGGGCAAGTTAACTTTTCATTCTCCTACTTTGAACCTGCAGGACCGCCTGTCCCTATGGCACCAGACCTACTGCCTCTCCTTTCTTTTACAGGACCGCCCCGTTCAGCCAGGGCCTACTGCCTTTCTCTACTATACATGGTATAGACATAACATTCCTTTCAATTAGAGAACATGGAGCCGGCTCTACTTGGCTCCTATTAGGACTCACTCACTAACCCCTACGGGTTCACTTTCTGTCCTTAGTAACACATTATTAACTTTCTATGGGGACTCAGGGTTCACCTTCTATCCACACCTTCATTATTACTTTCTTACTTTCACTTAAGCAGAACTCTAAATCTGCCCCTACGGGCTTTCTGCATTTTTCTTTTTCAAAGAACATTATCTAGGTTTCACATTTTAAACAAATTGAACACACATAACTTTCCTATATGCAAAACAGTTACATTTCTTCCAGAGCATCATCATCAGTATTTCTTTACATTTAACTAGTTAAAACACATACAACTTTTCTCATTCCAACATTACCATGGCATTACTGTTCTTAAAACAGTATCTCTCGTAAGTACGCTGTTGGACATCCCCTTTAAAAGAGGATCAAGTCTTTCTGAGGTAGCTCGTCTTCTCAGCCTACCAGTCTTTGTTCAGCAAAGGTTCCAGAACGGTATCTTCGCAAAGAGTCTTTAAATAAAACCAGTAGGAAGCGCCTTTAATAAGGTGCAAACTATTTACAAGAAAGTTTGGATCGTGCACTGTTCATGATTTCTCAGTTTGTAAAACTCGTGCAAAACTGTAGAAAAACAAACAATAAGGATCCCGGGTCAACTAAGGGATCCATAAATTGTTAACCCTGGACGGGTTTAGCAGCAAACAATCAGGAACAGTAACTATTTACATCTTCAGAAGCATTAAAATCTCAGAATCCCCCACGAGGCGCCACCTGGCGGGGGAACCCTTGCAATACAGGCAGTTCAGGTTCCAGGTTCACTCCCGCGGCCAGGTACACCCCATGGGTGCAGGTCTGTTGCACAACCAGATCGTGTGAGGTGATGAGGGTCTGCGTTCCTACTTCTTTCTGCGCTGGTACATCAGGAGCATCAGTTACTTGAAAAGACACTTCTTTGGCCGCTGCGGTGGTTGCGGGGGTCATGTGGCAGATCGCAGGTTCCGTGATCAGGCAGGTGGGGGTGACCAGGGTGGTTGCAGATCGGTCACACGGGGGCACTTTGGCTACAGGGGCTGGTTTCTCTTTCTTGTAGACGTTCAGAGCGAACCACCCCTTTTCCCCAAAATGCCGGGTGTAAGTAACGCTGTCCCCCGGGTAGAGGTCTCGATCGGGGTGGCCCTCTCTGAGGTGCGACTCGACATCCCGTCGGTTAACAAAGACCTCCACGTACAGCCCCGGTTCTTTAATAAAGCCCCAGCCTCCTCGGAATTTAAAGGTGGTGACAATGCCCTGCCTGCGCGGGGCCTGGTGAGTGGTGGGGTCCTTACGGGCCCGGTCCTTAACCTCCAAATCCTTTTGATGGTGGGCCTCCCGCCCAGCCTGATGTATTTTCTCCTCCTCTCGCCACCGTTGTTCTAGCTGGATTCGGTACTCCTCCCAACTTAGAGCCTGTACCATCTCCCCCTTCTGGGTCTCCACCCCGGGGAACCCCATAAGATTGGATCCGGGGTTCACCCAGCGGCACACCGTGCGCTCCGCGTGGACCTCACACAGCAAGGGAGTAGGGGTGATTGGGGCTCGCATACGGTGTTCCATGCCCGTGGCTTCCTCCCATGGTAGCAGGCGCTGGAGTTTATGGGTTCCCGGGAGAGGTGGTGCCGCTACGGGACCCACTAACACACCCTCGGCTGGCGGGGCAGGATCGGCGGACTCACCAACTGGTACAAGTTCACTTTCTGCAGCAGGTCCTGCTGGTTCTTCCGGTGAGAACTCCGATGTCCGGGAACCCTCTGCCGGCACCACCGTGTGCGGAGCCTGGACTCTCACATTCAGTTGGAGGAGCTGGTTATATAAGTCCTCCATCTTGGCTCTCAGGAATCTGGTGTTATCCACGGAGGACGGGTTGCTGGGCTCATCCAGGTAGTCGGGGGAGACTTCCACTTCAACCCCACTGTCGGGTTCGGAGCTGCTGGCCATAGCGTCCTCCACGTGGGTCACTTCCTGGTTTTTTTCCCGCTCTCTCCTTCGGGAGCGGTTTCGTTTTCTCTGCCTCCGCCCCCCATTAAGGATTAGGAGGCGGATCTCTGCTGCTGACGGACACGTCCTCACCGTGCAGAAATATTTAGACTGGGCGGCCATTGCTGTTCGCGCTCTCCAGCTTGCCTACGCCCCCTTCACGCCCCTCTTCTCTTCCTGCGCTCTCCTCAGCGCTACAATGGCGGCGGATTTTGGCGGCAAATGGCACAACACACAGTCCTCTTAATAAAGTACAGTCCAAGCACAACAAATCACAGTCTCTAGGCACACATGACCTGACTCTTCAGGCTTAAGTAGATCCTGTTCGTGACGCCAAGTTTGGAGCGCCCCCACACCGCCGCAGGGCCAAGGGGTACCCGGAGCCGGGCCTCTAGGTCTCAGTCCTGGGGTTGTCACGGTGGCTAGACCCGGTCCGTGGCCCTTTCTGTCAGTGGGGGACGTCCGGTGCAATAAGTCGTGTTGTAACGGTGCAGTTGTGGGGTGCAGGTCGCGGTAAATAACGAGGACACCAGGTTGCAGTCTCTTTACCTCTTTACTGGAGATCTCTGAGTCCTCAGTCCAGAATACGGTTCACCAGGCTGCGCAAGTCCGGCCGGTCCAATGGCACCTCCAGAGTTCACTTCACAGGTGGAAATCGGTGCCTTCCTTCTTAGCGCTATGTGTTGTAGTCCTTCCCTGCTGTGCTTACGGAAAGTACCCCACAACCGTTGTGTCTGTTTCTTAAGTTCCCTCACAACTCGATTAAATGATGTTCTTCTAATCTTCCGTCCCTTCCTGATGTTACAGTTGGAACGGCACCCATTTGTCGGATAGGCCTGGAGTTCTTCCGGGACCCTAGAGATGCCCCTCTCCCGCAATTGCCTCCCAAGACTTCATAGGTGATGTGTGTTAGACAGCCCGCCTTAAACTGACTGTCCTGCCGCTGTTTAGAGTATTGCTTGAAGCTGAATGTTATAATACTCCCTCGGCGTTCCGGCCACCGGTAATGCGCCTCAGTAGGGTGTTGCTCCGGTCTTACAGCACGACCCCTACTGGAATTCTCCTATTGCTTGATCTCGTTTCTCACTCAGCACAATCTATCTCGCTTCTAGTCCTTTCTTGAATCCCGCCGCTTCCCGGAGCTGGCGCGGACCCGTTACGTTCTTTCCAATGCCAAGCCTCTGTCAGGATCCCACCCCTGACAGAGACCCTACTGTCTCTTCCTCCACAACACCCTCTGCCACTGAGTGTTGCTTCGTCCAATCCAGTCAGCTTTCTGATCTAACTTCCTGCCTGACCCCCAGTTTACCCACTATGGTGGGGAGTGGCCTAATGAATAGAACCCTTAGCTCCCCCCGGAGGCCCGGCTGTGAAATGTATTGGTGTCTGTGATACCTGATCAGATGAACTCCTTCAGTGCCATCGGACGCACCATGGCTCCCCATAGTGGCGGAGCCACAGTACTGCAACGACCAGGACTCTGGGGCGCTGCAAAACCGTGTGCCTTCTTCTCCCGCAAGTTTTCGCCTGCTGAACGCAATTATGATGTCGGCAATCGGGAGTTATTGGCTATGAAGTGGGCGATTGAGGAGTGGCGACATTGGCTTGAGGGAGCTAAGCATCGTATTGTGGTCCTGACTGATCATAAGAATCTGATTTACCTCGAGTCTGCCAAACGGCTGAGTCCTAGACAGGCTCGATGGTCCTTGTTTTTTTCCCATTTTGATTTCGTGGTTTCGTATCTTCCGGGTTCTAAGAATATTAAGGCTGATGCCCTTTCTAGGAGTTTTTTGCCTGATTCTCCTGAGGTCCTTGAACCGGTCGGCATTCTGAAAGAAGGGGTGGTCCTTTCTGCCATTTCCCCTGATTTACGGCGGGTTCTTCAGGAATTTCAGGCTGACAGACCTGACCGCTGTCCTGTGGGGAAATTGTTTGTTCCTGACAGATGGACTAGTAGAGTGATTTCTGAAGTTCACTGTTCCGTGTTGGCTGGTCATCCTGGTATTTTTGGTACCAGAGATTTGGTTGGTAGGTCCTTTTGGTGGCCTTCCTTGTCTTTTGTGCAGTCCTGTGGGACTTGTGCGCGGGCCAAGCCTTGTTGTTCCCGTGCTAGTGGGTTACTTTTGCCATTGCCAGTCCCTGAGAGGCCCTGGACGCATATTTCTATGGATTTTATTTCTGATCTTCCGGTTTCCCAGAGGATGTCGGTTATCTGGGTTGTTTGTGACCGGTTTTCTAAGATGGTTCATTTGGTGCCTTTGCCTAAATTGCCTTCCTCTTCAGATTTGGTTCTGTTGTTTTTTCAGCATGTGGTTCGTTTGCATGGCATTCCGGAGAATATTGTGTCCGACAGAGGTTCCCAGTTTGTTTCTAGGTTTTGGCGGGCCTTTTGTGCTAGGCTGGGCATTGATTTGTCTTTTTCTTCTGCATTTCATCCTCAGACAAATGGCCAGACCGAGCGAACTAATCAGACCTTGGAGACCTATTTGAGATGCTTTGTGTCTGCTGATCAGGATGATTGGGTGGCCTTTTTGCCATTGGCCGAGTTTGCCCTTAATAATCGGGCTAGTTCAGCTACTTTGGTTTCGCCTTTCTTTTGTAATTTTGGTTTTCATCCTCGTTTTTCTTCTGGGCAGGTTGAGCCTTCTGACTGTCCTGGTGTGGATTCTGTGGTTGACAGGTTGCAGCAGATTTGGGCTCATGTGGTGGACAATTTGGTGTTGTCTCAGGAGGAGGCTCAACGTTTTGATAACCGTCGTCGGTGTGTTGGTTCCCGGCTTCGGGTTGGGGATCTGGTTTGGTTGTCTTCCCATCATGTTCCTATGAAGGTTTCTTCCCCTAAGTTTAAGCCTCGGTTTATTGGTCCTTATAGGATTTCTGGGATTATTAATCCGGTGTCTTTTCGATTGGCGCTTCCGGCCTCTTTTGCTATCCATAATGTCTTCCATAGATCTTTGTTGCGGAAATATGTGGTGCCCGTTGTTCCCTCTGTTGATCCTCCGGCCCCTGTGTTGGTTGATGGGGAGTTGGAGTATGTGGTTGAGAAGATTTTGGATTCTTGTTTTTCGAGGCGGAGGCTTCAGTACCTTGTCAAATGGAAGGGTTATGGCCAGGAGGATAATTCTTGGGTTTTTGCTTCTGATGTCCATGCTGCTGATTTGGTCCATGCTTTTCATCTGGCTCGTCCTGATCGGCCTGGGGGCACTGATGAGGGTTCGGTGACCCCTCCTCAAGGGTGGGTACTGTTGTGAATTCTGCTTTTGGGTTCCCTCCGGTGGTGGTAGGTGGTAATGCAGTTGTCCCTGAGTTGCAGTCCTGGTCAGGTGTTTCTGCTGATTGCAGTTCTGACTGGGGTATTTAGGTGTGCAGGATCCATTAGTCCTTGCCAGTTGTCAATTGTTGTTGGGAGGTGTTGGACCTCTGCCTGGTTCCTCCTGCCTTTCTGCCAAATCAGCAAAGATAAGTGTCTGTTTTTTTTTTCTGTGGCACACATGCTGTGTGCTTCATGATTCAGTGCTATTCTTTTGTGTTTTCTTGTCCAGCTTAGATTGTGTCAGTATTTTCTCAGACTTGTTGGATTCTCTGGGGTTGCAGATATTCATTCCACGTCTTTAGTTAGATTGTAGAATTTTTTTTGTATTATCTGCTGTGGATATTTTTTGAAGGGTTTTAACCCCTTCATGACCCAGCCTATTTTGACCTTAATGACCTAGCCGTTTTTTGCAATTCTGACCAGTGTCCCTTTATGAGGTAATAACTTAGGAACGATTCAACGGATCCTAGTGGTTCTGAGATTGTTTTTTCGTGACATATTGGGCATCATGTTAGTGGTAAATTTTGGTCGATCATTTCTGAGTTTATTTGTGAAAAAAACAGAAATTTGGCAAAAATTTTGAAAATTTCGCAATTTTCACATTTTGAATTTTTATCCTGTTAAACCAGAGAGTTATGTGACACAAAATAGTTAATAAATAACATTTCCCACATGTCTACTTTACATCAGCACAATTTTGGAAACAAATTTTTTTTTTTGCTAGGAAGGAAGTTATAAGGGTTAAAATTTGACCAGTGATTTGTCATTTTTACAACAAAATTTACAAAACAATTTTTTTTAGGGACCACCTCACATTTGAAGTCAGTTTGAGGGTTCTATATGGCTGAAAATACCCAAAAGTGACACCATTCTAAAAACTGCACCCCTCAAGGTGCTCAAAACCACATTCAAGAAGTTTATTAACCCTTCAGGTGCTTCACAGCAGCAGAAGCAACATGGAAGGAAAAAATTAACATTTAAATTTTTAGTCACAAAAATGATATTTTAGAAACAATTTTTTTATTTTCCCAAGGGTAAAAGGAGAAACTGGACCACGAAGGTTGTTGTCCAATTTGTCCTGAGTACGCTGATACCTCATATGTGGGGGTAAACCACTGTTTGGGCTCACGGCAGGGCTCGGAAGGGAAGGAGCGCCATTTGACCTTTTGAAGGAAAAATTGGCTCCAATCTTTAGCGGACACCATGTCGCGTTTGGAGAGCCCTCGTGTGCCTAAACATTGGAGCTCCCCCACAAGTGACCCCATTTTGGAAACTAGACCCCACAAGGAACTTATCTAGAGGCATAGTGAGCACTTTAAACCCCCAGGTGCTTCACAAATTGATCTGTAAAAATGAAAAAGTACTTTTTTTCACAAAAAAATTATTTTAGCCTCAATTTTTTCATTTTCACATGGACAACAGGATAAAATGGATCCTGAATTTTGTTGGGCAATTTCTCCTGAGTACACCTATACCTCACATGTGGGGGTAAACCACTGTTTGGGCACATGGTAAGGCTCGGAAGGGAAGGAGCGCCATTTGAATTTTTGAATGAAAAATTTTCTCCATCGTTAGCGGACACCATGTCACGTTTGGAAAGCCCCTGTGTGCCTAATCATTGGAGCTCCCCCACAAGTGAGCCCATTTTGGAAACTAGACCCCCCAAGGAACTTATCTAGAAGCATAGTGAGCACTTTAAACCCTCAGGTGCTTCACAAATTGATCCATAAAAATGAAAAAGTACTTTTTTTTCACACAAAATTTCTTTTAGCCTCAATTTTTTCATTTTCACATGGGCAACAGGAGAAAATGGATCCTAAAATTTTTTGGGCAGTTTCTCCTGAGTACGCCGATACCTCATATGTGGGGGTAAACCATTGTATGGGTGCACGGCAAGGCTCGGAAGGGAAGGCGCGCCATTTGACTTTTTGAATGGAAAATTAGCTCCAATCGTTAGCGGACACCATGTCGCGTTTGGAGAGCCCCTGTGTGCCTAAATATTGGAGCTCCCCTACAAGTGACCCATTTTAGAAACTAGACCCCCAAGGAACTTATCTAGATGCATAGTGAGCACTTTAAACCCCCAGGTGCTTTACCGAAGTTTATACCGCAGAGCCGTGAAAATAAAAAATAATTTTTCTTTCCTCAAAAATGATTTTTAGCCTGGAATTTTTTATTTTCCCAAGGGTAACAGGAGAAATTGGACCCCAAATGTTGTTGTCCAGTTTGTCCTGAGTACGATGATACCCCATATGTGGGGGTAAACCACTGTTTGGGCGCACGGCAGGGCTCGGAAGGGAAGGCACGCCATTTGGCTTTTTGAATGGAAAATTTGCTCCAATCATTAGCGGACACCATGTCGCGTTTGGAGAGCCCCTGTGTGCCTAAACATTGGAGCTCCCTGACAAGTGACCCCATTTTGGAAACTAGACCTCCGAAGGAACTAATCTAGATGTGTGGTGAGCACTTTGAACCCCCAAGTGCTTCACAGAAATTTATAACGCAGAGCCATGAAAATAAAAAATAATTTTTCTTTTCTCAAAAATGATTTTTTAGCCCTCAATTTTTTATTTTCCCAAGCGTAACAGGAGAAATTTGACCCTAAAAGTTGTTGTCCAGTTTCTCCTGAGTACGCTGATACCCCATATGTGGGGGAAAACCACTGTTTGGGCACATGCCGGGGCTCGGAAGGGAAGTAGTGGCGCTTTGTATTGCAGACTTTGATGGAATGGCCTGCGGGCATCATGTTACGTTTGCAGAGCCCCTGATGTGCCTAAACAGTAGAAACCCCCCACAATTGACCCCATTTTGGAAACTAGACCCCCCATGGAACTTATCTAGATATGTGGTGAGCACTTTGAACCCCCAAGTGCTTCACATAAGTTTATAACGCAGAGCCATGAAAATAAAAAATAATTTTTCTTTTCTCAAAAATGATATTTTAGCCCACAATATTTTATTTTTCCAAGGGTAACAGGAGAAATTGGACCCCAAAAGTTGTTTTCCTGTTTCTCCTGAGTACGCTTATACCCCATATGTGGGGGAAAACCACTGTTTGGGCACATGCCGGGGCTCGGAAGGGAAGTAGTGACGCTTTGTATTGCAGACTTTGATGGAATGGCCTGCGGGCATCATGTTACGTTTGCAGAGCCCCTGATGTGCCTAAACAGTAGAAACCCCCCACAATTGACCCCATTTTGGAAACTAGACCCCCCATGGAACTTATCTAGATATGTGGTGAGCACTTTGAACCCCCAAGTGCTTCACAGAAGTTTATAACGCAGAGCCATGAAAATAAAAAATAATTTTTCTTTTCTCAAAAATGATTTTTTAGCCCACAATTTTTTATTTTCACAAGGGTAACAGGAGAAATTGGACCCCAATAGTTGTTGCCCAGTTTGTCCTGAGTATGCTGGTACCCCCTATGTGGGGGTAAACCACTGATTTGGCGCACGTCAGGGCCCGGAAGGGAGGGAGCACCATTTGACTTTTTGAACGCAAGATTGGCTGGAATCAATGGTGGCGCCATGTTGCGATTGGAGACCCCTGATGTGCCTAAACAGTGGAAACCCCTCAATTCTAACCCCAACACACCCCTAACCCTAATGCCAACTCTAGCCATAACCCTAATCACAATCCTAACCCCAACACACCCCTAACCACAACCCTAACCCCAACACACCCCTAACCCTAATCCCAACCCTAACGCTAATCCTAACCCTAACCACAACCCTAACCCCAACACACCCCTAACCCTAACCATAACCCTAACCACAAGCCTAATCTTAACCCTATTTCCAACCCTAGCCCTAATTCCAACCCTAACTCTAATTCCAACCCTAACCTGTTGTGAATTTACTTTTTGCTCCCTCTAGTGGTTACTAGTTTTTTGACTCTGGTTTTTCTGTCATTCCTTTTATCCGCACCTGGGTCGTTAGTTAAGGGTGTTGCTATTTAAGCTCCCTGGACCTTCAGTTCAATGCCTGGCAACGTAGTTATCAGAGCTAGTCTGCTGTGCTCTTGTCTACTGATCCTGGTTCCAGTTATATCAGCTAAGTCCGCTTTTTGCTTTTTGCTATTTTGTTTTGGTTTTGTATTTTTGTCCAGCTTGTTCCAAATATATATCCTGACCTTTGCTGGAAGCTCTAGGGGGCTGGTGTTCTCCCCCCGGACCGTTAGACGGTTCGGGGGTTCTTGAATTTCCAGTGTGGATTTTGATAGGGTTTTTGTTGACCATATAAGTTACCTTTCTTTATTCTGCTATCAGTAAGCGGGCCTCTCTGTGCTAAACCTGGTTCATTTCTGTGTTTGTCATTTCCTCTTACCTCACCGTTATTATTTGTGGGGGGCTTCTATCCAGCTTTGGGGTCCCCTTCTCTGGAGGCAAGAAAGGTCTTTTGTTTTCCTCTACTAGGGGTAGCTAGATTCTCCGGCTGGAGCGTGTCATCTAGAATCAACGTAGGAATGATCCCCGGCTACTTCTAGTGTTGGCGTTAGGAGTAGATATATGGTCAACCCAGCTACCACTGCCCTATGAGCTGGATTTTTGTATTCTGCAGACTTCCACGTTCCTCTGAGACCCTCGCCATTGGGGTCATAACAGTTTGCCAGGCCAGTATTAAATGTTTAATGCATTGCAGAAGAGGGATTATAAGAAAGAAGATTCTGAGTTTTTTGTTTTTTTTTCTTCTTCCCCTTTACCTCAGAGTGGCTATGCTTGCTGCAGACATGAATGTCCAGACCTTGATTACAAGTGTGGACCAGCTGGCTACTCGTGTGCAGGGCATACAAGACTATGTTATCAGTAATCCTAGGTCAGAACCTAAAATACCGATTCCTGAACTGTTTTCCGGAGACAGGTTTAAGTTTAGGAATTTTGTGAATAATTGTAAATTGTTTTTGTCCCTGAGACCCTGTTCATCTGGAGACTCTGCTCAGCAAGTAAAAATTGTTATTTCGTTCTTACGGGGCGACCCTCAGGATTGGGCTTTTTCGCTGGCGCCAGGAGATCCGGCATTGGCTGATATTAATGCGTTTTTTCTGGCGCTCGGTTTACTTTATGAGGAACCCAATCTTGAGATTCAGGCAGAAAAGGCCTTGCTGGCTATGTCTCAGGGGCAGGACGAGGCTGAAGTGTACTGCCAAAAATTTCGGAAATGGTCCGTGCTGACACATTGGAACGAGTGTGCACTGGCCGCTAATTTTAGAAATGGCCTTTCTGAAGCCATTAAGAATGTTATGGTGGGTTTTCCCATTCCCACAGGTCTGAATGATACTATGGCACTGGCTATTCAAATTGACCGGCGGTTGCGGGAGCGCAAAACCGCAAATTCCCTCATGGTGTTGTCTGAACAGACACCTAATTCGGTGCAATGTGATAGAAAAATCGCAAATTCCCTCATGGTGTTGTCTGAACAGACACCTGATTTAATGCAATGTGATAGAATCCTGACTAGAAATGAGCGGAAAATTCATAGACGCCGGAATGGCTTGTGCTACTACTGTGGTGATTCTACACATATTATCTCAGCATGCTCTAAACGTATAGCTAAGGTTGTTAGTCCTGTCACCGTTGGTAATTTGCAACCTAAATTTATTCTGTCTGTAACTTTGATTTGCTCACTGTCGTCTTTTCCTGTCATGGCGTTTGTAGATTCAGGTGCTGCCCTGAGTCTTATGGATCTGTCATTTGCTAAGCACTGTGGTTTTACTCTTGAACCATTAGAAAATCCTATTCCTCTTAGGGGTATTGATGCTACGCCATTGGCAGCAAATAAACCGCAGTATTGGACACAGGTTACCATGTGCATGACTCCTGAACACCGCGAGGTGATACATTTCCTGGTTTTACATAAAATGCATGATTTGGTTGTTTTAGGGCTGCCATGGTTACAGACCCATAATCCAGTCCTGGACTGGAAGGCTATGTCAGTCTCAAGTTGGGGCTGTCGTGGTATTCATGGGGATTCCCTGCCTGTGTCTATTGCTTCTTCTACGCCTTCGGAAGTTCCGGAGTATTTGTCTGATTATCAGGATGTCTTCAGTGAGTCTGAGTCCAGTGCACTGCCTCCTCATAGGGACTGTGACTGTGCTATAGATTTGATCCCAGGCAGTAAATTTCCTAAGGGAAGACTGTTTAATCTGTCGGTACCTGAACATACCGCTATGCGTTCATATATCAAGGAGTCTCTAGAGAAAGGACATATTCGTCCGTCTTCTTCCCCTCTTGGTGCGGGATTCTTTTTTGTGGCAAAAAAGGACGGATCTTTGAGACCTTGTATTGATTATCGGCTTTTAAATAAGATCACTGTCAAATTTCAGTATCCTTTACCGCTGTTGTCTGACTTGTTTGCCCGGATTAAAGGTGCCAAGTGGTTCACCAAGATAGATCTTCGTGGTGCGTACAACCTTGTGCGCATTAAGCAAGGTGATGAATGGAAAACCACATTCAATACGCCCGAAGGTCATTTTGAGTACTTGGTGATGCCTTTTGGGCTCTCCAATGCGCCTTCAGTTTTTCAGTCCTTTATGCATGACATTTTCCGGAAGTATCTGGATAAATTTTTGATTGTTTATCTGGATGATATTTTGGTTTTTTCTGATAATTGGGATTCGCATGTGGAGCAGGTCAGGTTGGTCTTTAAAATTTTGCGTGAAAATTCTTTGTTTGTCAAGGGCTCAAAGTGTCTCTTTGGTGTACAGAAGGTTCCCTTTTTGGGGTTCATTTTTTCCCCTTCTGCTGTGGAGATGGACCCAGTCAAGGTCCGAGCTATTCTTGATTGGACTCAGCCCTCGTCAGTTAAGAGTCTACAGAAGTTCTTGGGTTTCGCTAACTTCTACCGTCGTTTTATCGCTAATTTTTCTAGCATTGTGAAACCTTTGACGGATATGACCAAGAAGGGCTCCGATGTAGCTAACTGGGCTCCTGCTGCCGTGGAGGCTTTCCAGGAGTTGAAACGCCGGTTTACTTCGGCGCCTGTTTTGTGCCAGCCCGATGTCTCACTTCCCTTTCAGGTTGAGGTGGATGCTTCAGAGATTGGAGCAGGGGCCGTTTTGTCGCAGAGAGGCCCTGGTTGCTCTGTTATGAAACCTTGTGCCTTTTTCTCTAGGAAGTTTTCGCCTGCCGAGCGAAATTATGATGTGGGCAATCGGGAGTTGTTGGCCATGAAATGGGCATTTGAGGAGTGGCGTCATTGGCTCGAGGGTGCTAAGCATCGTGTGGTGGTCTTGACTGATCACAAAAATCTGATGTATCTCGAGTCTGCTAAACGCCTTAATCCGAGACAGGCCCGCTGGTCATTGTTTTTCTCCCGCTTTGATTTTGTTGTCTCGTATTTACCAGGTTCAAAGAATGTGAAGGCCGATGCTCTTTCTAGGAGCTTTGTGCCTGATGCTCCTGGAGTCGCTGATCCTGTTGGTATTCTTAAAGATGGAGTTATCTTGTCAGCTATTTCTCCGGATCTGCGACGTGTGTTGCAGAGATTTCAGGCTGATAGGCCTGAGTCTTGTCCACCTGACAGACTGTTTGTCCCGGATAAGTGGACCAGCAGAGTCATTTCCGAGGTTCATTCCTCGGTGTTGGCAGGTCACCCGGGAATTTTTGGCACCAGAGATCTGGTGGCCAGGTCCTTTTGGTGGCCTTCCTTGTCAAGGGATGTGCGGTCATTTGTGCAGTCCTGTGGGACTTGTGCTCGAGCTAAGCCTTGCTGTTCTCGTGCCAGCGGTTTGCTCTTGCCCTTGCCTGTCCCGAAGAGACCTTGGACACATATCTCCATGGATTTCATTTCTGATCTTCCGCTATCCCAGGGCATGTCCGTTATCTGGGTGATATGTGATCGCTTCTCAAAGATGGTCCATTTGGTTCCTTTGCCTAAGCTGCCTTCCTCTTCCGATCTGGTTCCTGTGTTTTTCCAGAACGTGGTTCGTTTGCACGGCATCCCTGAGAATATTGTGTCAGACAGAGGATCCCAGTTCGTTTCCAGATTCTGGCGATCCTTTTGTAGTAGGATGGGCATTGATTTGTCGTTTTCGTCTGCTTTCCATCCTCAGACTAATGGACAGACGGAGCGAACCAATCAGACTTTGGAGGCTTATTTGAGGTGTTTTGTCTCTGCTGATCAGGACGATTGGGTGACATTCTTGCCGTTGGCTGAGTTTGCCCTTAATAATCGGGCTAGTTCCGCCACCTTGGTTTCGCCTTTTTTCTGCAACTCTGGTTTCCATCCTCGCTTTTCTTCGGGTCATGTGGAGCCTTCTGACTGTCCTGGGGTGGATTCTGTGGTGGATAGGTTGCAGCGGATCTGGAATCATGTGGTGGACAACTTGAAGTTGTCACAGGAGAGGGCTCAGCGCTTTGCCAACCGCCGCCGCGGTGTGGGTCCCCGACTACGCGTTGGGGATTTGGTATGGCTTTCTTCCCGCTTTGTTCCTATGAAGGTCTCCTCTCCCAAATTTAAACCTCGTTTTATTGGGCCTTACAAGATATTGGAAATCCTTAATCCTGTATCTTTTCGTCTGGATCTTCCTGTGTCGTTTGCTATTCACAATGTATTTCATAGGTCCTTGTTGCGGCGGTACATTGTGCCTATAGTTCCTTCTGCTGAGCCTCCTGCTCCGGTGTTGGTTGAGGGCGAGTTGGAGTACGTGGTGGAGAAGATCTTGGATTCTCGCCTCTCCAGGCGGAGGCTTCAGTACCTGGTCAAGTGGAAGGGCTATGGTCAGGAGGATAATTCCTGGGTGGTCGCCTCTGATGTTCATGCGGCCGATTTAGTTCGTGCCTTTCATGCCGCTCATCCTGATCGCCCTGGTGGTCGTGGTGAGGGTTCGGTGACCCCTCACTAAGGGGGGGGGTACTGTTGTGAATTTACTTTTTGCTCCCTCTAGTGGTTACTAGTTTTTTGACTCTGGTTTTTCTGTCATTCCTTTTATCCGCACCTGGGTCGTTAGTTAAGGGTGTTGCTATTTAAGCTCCCTGGACCTTCAGTTCAATGCCTGGCAACGTAGTTATCAGAGCTAGTCTGCTGTGCTCTTGTCTACTGATCCTGGTTCCAGTTATATCAGCTAAGTCCGCTTTTTGCTTTTTGCTATTTTGTTTTGGTTTTGTATTTTTGTCCAGCTTGTTCCAAATATATATCCTGACCTTTGCTGGAAGCTCTAGGGGGCTGGTGTTCTCCCCCCGGACCGTTAGACGGTTCGGGGGTTCTTGAATTTCCAGTGTGGATTTTGATAGGGTTTTTGTTGACCATATAAGTTACCTTTCTTTATTCTGCTATCAGTAAGCGGGCCTCTCTGTGCTAAACCTGGTTCATTTCTGTGTTTGTCATTTCCTCTTACCTCACCGTTATTATTTGTGGGGGGCTTCTATCCAGCTTTGGGGTCCCCTTCTCTGGAGGCAAGAAAGGTCTTTTGTTTTCCTCTACTAGGGGTAGCTAGATTCTCCGGCTGGAGCGTGTCATCTAGAATCAACGTAGGAATGATCCCCGGCTACTTCTAGTGTTGGCGTTAGGAGTAGATATATGGTCAACCCAGCTACCACTGCCCTATGAGCTGGATTTTTGTATTCTGCAGACTTCCACGTTCCTCTGAGACCCTCGCCATTGGGGTCATAACACTAACCCTAAGGCTATGTGCCCACGTTGCGGATTCGTGTGAGATTTTTTTCGCACCATTTTTGAAAAATCCGTAGGTAAATGGCACTGCGTTTTACATGCAGATTTACCGCAGATTTCCAGTGTTTTTTGTGCGGATTACACCTGCGGATTGCTATTGAGGAACAGGTGTAAAACGCTGCGGAATCCACACAAAGAATTGACATGCTGCGGAAAATACAACGCAGCATTTCTGCGTGGTATTTTCCGCACCATGGGCACAGTGGATTTGCTTTTCCATAGGTTTACATGGTACTGTAAACCTGATGGAACACTGCTATGAATCTGCAGTGGCCAATCCACTGCGGATCCGCAGCCAAATCCGCACCATGTGCACATAGCCTAATTCTAAGGGTATGTGCACACGCTGCGGAAAACGCTGCGGAAAACGCTGCGGGTCCGCAGCAGCGTTTCTGCAGCTGCGGGTCCGCAGCAGCGTTTCCGCAGCTGCGGGTCCGCAGCAGTTTCCCATGAGTTTACAGTTGAATGTAAAGCTATGGGAAACAAAAGACGCTGTGCACATGCTGCGGAAAAAACTGCGTGGAAATGCAGCGGTTTACATTCCGCAGCATGTCACTTCTTTCTGCAGATTCCGCAGCGGTTTTACAACTGTTCCAATAGAAAACGCAGTAGTAAAACCGCAGTGAAATCTGCAGAAAAACCGCAGAAAAACCGCAGAAAAACCGTGGTAAATCCGCGGTAAATCCGCAGCGGTTTTGCACTGCGCATTTATCAAATCCGCTGCGGAAAAATCCGCAGAGTACCAGAATACATGTGCACATAGCTTTACCCTAGCCCTAACCCTACCCCTACCCCTAACCCTACCCCTAACTCTACTCCTAACTCTACCCCTAACCCTACCCCTAACCCTACCCTTAACCCTAACCCTACCCCTAACCCTAACTCTAGTGGGAAAAAAAATAAAAATATTTTCTTTATTTTATTATTGTCCCTACCTATGGGGGTGATAAAGGGGGGGGTTCATTTACTATTTTTTTTTATTTTGATCACTGTGATGGGTTATATCACAGTGATCAAAATGTACATTGAACGAATCTGCCGGCCGGCAGATTCGGCGGGCGCACTGCGCATGCGCCCGCCATTTTGGAAGATGGCGGCGCCCAGGGAGAAGACGGACCGACTCCGGGAGGATCGGTAAGTATGAAGGGGTGGTGGGGGGGTGAATCGGAGCACAGGGGGGTGGATCGGAGCACAGGGGGGAGCGGACACTAGGACGGGGGAGCGGACAGGCGGACGCAGGGGAGTACCGGACTGAACGGAGGACCGGGGAGCAGGTCGGTGGCAGTGGGGGGGGGGCAGATCAGGATTTCCAGCCATGGCCGATGATATTGCAGCATCGGCCATGGCTGGATTGCAATATTTCACTATTTTCATAGGTGAAATATTGCAAATTGCTCTGATTGGCTGTTGCACTTTCAACAGCCAATCAGAGCGATCGTAGCCATGTGGGGGCAAAGCCACCCCCCCTGGGCTAAAG
Organism: Ranitomeya variabilis; assembly: GCF_051348905.1. Lineage (NCBI taxonomy): Eukaryota > Metazoa > Chordata > Amphibia > Anura > Dendrobatidae > Ranitomeya > Ranitomeya variabilis. The sequence goes on from NC_135237.1 coordinate 406,378,778, forward strand.
TACCACTCCCCCTGTCCCTGCAGATCAGGTGAAATTGGAGTTAACCCTTTCACCCGATCTGCAGGGACGCAATCCCTCCATGACGCATACGGTGCGTCACAGGTCGGATTGGCACCGACTTTCATGACGCAGCGTATGCGTCAAAGGTCAGGAAGGGGTTAATACTGACCACTTAGTATTCTGTCCTATCCTTTCCTATTTAGCTAGAATGGCCTCTTTTGCTAAATCTTGTTTTCTGCCTGCGTGTGTCTTTTCTTCTCCTACTCACAGTCAATATTCGTGGGGGCTGCCTATCCTTTGGGGTTCTGCTCTGAGGCAAGGTAGTATTCCTATTTCCATCTATAGGGGTATTTAGTCCTCCGGCTGTGTCGAGGTGTCTAGGGTTTGTTAGGCACACCCCACGGCTACTTCTAGTTGCGGTGTTAGTTCAGGATCTGCAGTCAGTATAGTTTCCACCTACTCCAGAGAAAGTTTCATGCGGCTCCAAGGTCACCGGATCATAACAATTGAGGTCAAGCGTGTCATTGTTGGCAGAGGTGGAAATACCCCCACTGACTGCTGCATGTACCGAGTCTGCTGCATAGCCTGCATGTAAGCAGCATTGCAGGCCTGCATGACATTGAGCTGGAGATCAGGAGTAAGGTGTTCTGACATGCCTTGTTCAATTTGATTGAAGAAATGATGTGCTGGTCTCTGGAGGTCGGCTTCCAGACGGTTAAGGCGCTGGTTTACATAGTGGAAAAGTGTGTTAATATGAGTCAGATCACTTTCCAGTCTATCTCCCAGTGCCTTTAAGCCATTCTGGAAGAACGAGCTCAAGTGAAGAAACCCAGGCATGAGTGACCTGTCCGAGGCCTTCTGCCGCTGGCGGAAAGAGCCCAAAAAAAGAGGCAGAGGACTTGGTCAGGGTAACACCTGATGGACCAGCTTCCTGGTCTCCAGTCTGTGTTGGAGGCCCACTTGCTGCTGCGCTGCTGGATGGCTGGGACGGGTCTGTGGCTTTTCGATGAAGGACAGCTCCAAATCCAGGTTCGAGGGTGCTGCTCCAGGTTCTGTGAAAAGAAAAGAAAAACATTAGTACCAAAAATTTACAATAGTTAAAACACCATCTCCTGTGGACTAGAAAAAAACAGATTAGAGAATACAACACAATACAATGCAACAAAAAAATACTTACGTTCTCTGGGCAAGGACCAGTCTGAAAAATGCCAGCATGTAATGGTATTTGTACTTTCCGATCCATGCTGCAGCACCACTGCAAACCTGGCTCTCCTGACGAAGGTGCTTGTTGAAGCAATCTTACATCAAACGCCAACGGGTTCTGACTTTGTTCACTGGAAAAACAATAACAAATTTTTAGTCAATGCCCTTTCAGTCGTGATCACACAACTGTGTGTGATGCGAGAAACTCGGATGAGTTTATCACATCGCACACAGTTGTGTGATCCTGGCCAAGGTGAATGGCGCATCACATAACATTTAAATACTCACAAAATTCCTTTTGAACCCTTGGTGTAGTGTTGTCGCAGCCATCCATCATCGCTCGGGCCACCTCATTTCACAGCCGCCGGATGACCAAGTTGTCCGAGTGCCGCTGAACCCGGGTGTCCCACAGCGGGACTCGCTCCTCGACCAGAGAAATTAGTAGGTCATTGTCGATTAAGTCTTCATCCCGTTCTGGAGCCTAAAAAAAAAGAAAGAAATTAATGTTGTAAAGATAAGAAAAAGAAAGAAAATAAGAGATACAGAAAACAGGAAAGAATAAGTTAAAATAAAGAAATAAATAGTAGTCAAGACAAAAAAGGAAGATAGAAGCAAAGTGAAATAAAAACAGGCAACAATAGTATAGCCATGAAAAAAAAAACAGTCAAGTATACTTACGCGCCGTCTTGCCACCCGAACGTGTGCCTGCTGCTCCTGGTATGTCCTCGCTGCAGTGAAAGAACTGGTCTGTAGTGTTGAGCGATACCGTCCGATACTTGAAAGTATCGGTATCGGAAAGTATCGGCCGATACCGGCAAAGTATCGGATCTAATCCGATACCGATACCCGATACCAATACAAGTCAATAGGACTCAAGTATCGGACGGTATTCCTGATGGTTCCCAGGGTCTGAAGGAGAGGAAACTCTCCTTCAGGCCCTGGGATCCATATTAATGTGTAAAATAAAGAATTAAAATAAAAAATATTGCTATACTCACCTCTCCGACGCAGCCTGGACCTTACCGCTGCAGAAATAGGCATCAGGACCTGAAATTACGTCACGGCTTGCTGTGATTGGTCGCGTCGCGGTCACATGGGCGGCACGCAACCAATCACAAGCCATGACGTAATTTTAAAAATGCGCGCGTTTCCTGCCTCCCGTGACGTCACGGCTTGTGATTGGTCGCATCGCCCATGTGACCGCGACGCGACCAATCACAAGCCGGATCGTAATTTTAAAATCCTGAATGCCTAGAATTAGGCATTGAGGACCTGAAAATTACGTCACGGCTTGCTGTGATTGGTCGCGTCGCGGCCACATGGGCGGCACGCGACCAATCAGAAGCCGTGACGTCGCGGAAGGAAGTAAAAGCGCGCATTTTAAGCAAAGAAGGCTCCCGGTTCCCTCGGTAAGGTCCAGGCTGCGTCGGAGAGGTGAGTATAGCAATATTTTTTATTTTAATTCTTTGTTTTACACATTAATGTTGTTTCGATACCGATACCCGATACCACAAAAGTATCGGATCTCGGTATCGGAATTCCGATACCCGCAAGTATCGGCCGATACCCGATACTTGCGGTATCGGAATGCTCAACACTACTGGTCTGATAAGAAAAAAAAATAAAATGACCACATGTGTTTATGTGACAGGGAATACTTACCAATCAGTAGGGAATGTACTCACTTCACTTTCTCGTCCTGCACATTCCTGGCCAGGGTGCTCCTCAGAAGATGAGGATGAAGAAGACATTATGAATACTGCAAGAAAAAATAGACAGAATTTAGTACATACTAAAGATAGAAAAAAGGACAGACAGACATTCGCTTTTATACTCACATTATCCAAAGTTGTGATTCTCCTGCAGAGGTTTCAGTCTGCTTCCAAGTCCTTGCTTCAGGTCTGTTTGCTTCCAGGGGTCTGTAGAGTAGTGTACTGCCAGTGCACACACATTCTTTTTATCTATCTTTGTGTGGGGGGGCTAATCAGTGTCTAGACATGTTTACTCTGGAAAAACACATGTGTATGAAAACATGAAGGAACGCGTGTATTTGCGTACACCTGCGTTCCCATAAACTGTAATGCATTGTTTCGACACATTCCTCCGCCACTACCAAAATTGCAACATTTTGTGTTAGCCACGACCAGCCATACAAGCCAAAATGACGCATGAGTAGTAAAACGCGGCCAAAAACATACAAACGCATGTACCTGGGTCCACAACATTAAAGATAGGAAAACACGTCACATGCGGATGAATGTGGCCGAAACGCTGCGGACACAACTGCAAATGTGAAAACAGCCTTAATGTCGGCTTACCATGAGTATCCTTAACTGTACCCTCAACTGTACATAGAGTGTTAGGCCCCTTTCACACATCAGTTTTTTGCTATCAGTCGCAATCCATCGAATTTTGAAAAAAACGAATTCGGTGACTGATGCCACCGGTTAGGTTTTTTTCTCATTTTCTCATAGACTTGTGTTAGCGACAGATTGCGACGGATGGCCTCACATTTCATCTGTCGTTCGACGGATCCATTGAAAATTGTTTGTCTGGCGGCCGGAGACAACGGACAAAGTAAAGTTTTTTGTGTACGTCAAAAAAACGGACAGAGACGGATCCGTTGCCGTCCGCCGTTTGCTCGAATGGAAGCCTATGGGCACCGGATCCATCAAATGACAGAATACGGCAACGTGTTCTGTTTTTTTTAACTGAGCATGCTCCGATTTATTTAGCCAGATGCGCTAGTTGGATCCATCAAAATAACGAATCGATCACATCAGTTTTTCACAATCTACGATGGATCCGTCGATCCGTCGAGCCAACGGATTGTGACTGACGGCAAAAAACTGATGTGTGAAAGGGGCCTAACCCAAAACAACAACAAACGAACTTAATGCACACAGACAGAAAGTGAGACAGAGGGCTAAAGATGTGTTCACACAGTCATACATAAAAGACAGAAGAAAAAGAATGGAACCTAAAAAGACCTTCAGTATACGTGAAACCCCCATATGCTGAATGTAACAAACTGGGGTAAGTGCTGAAAAGGTGAAAATGCAAGCAAACAAAAGGAAAAGCAATAGAGAAAACATCAGCAAGATAATCCTTCACTTGGGAGCTGGGACTCAAAACACCATCTAACTTGGAAAATAGTCAGCAAAGACTGCATGTGCCAGGAGAGTATAGGGCAAACCAAAATGACTAAGTGAAAACATTTGCATAGAAGCAACACAGCAAAGCAAAGGCAAGAGCATTATCAGCAGTTGGACAGAGATAACACAGACTGTGGTTCAAAAGAGAGGGCAACCGACCCACAGCCAGAAGTCACTGAATCAAGCCCTGTAATCGAGCCATGCACACCGTGGCCAAAGGAAAATCAAGATTTCTAGAGATGGACTTGTAACCTTGAGACTGTTGATATTTTTCATCAATTCCTCAGACAGTTCTCTCCTTCTCATTCTGTTTCCCACTCTTAGTATGGCACACACAGACACACAATGCAAAGATTCAGTCAACTGAGTCTCCCCTTTTTATCTGGTTTCAGGTGTGATTTTCATATTCTCAAAACAAACGGTCTATCCCTTAAGGTAACCGAAAAACATGAAGAGATCCAAGATACTATTAAAATAAGGCTTTATTAGTAGGAATAATATCCAATGCCATAGTGCACAAGCACCTAAACAAGAAGTAGGGAGCTACCACAATTATCATGCTAAACAGCACTTTTTTACAATGTAAGACAGATGGCAGCGCCACATATAAATCAGGTACATATCATTTTATATTGCCTAAGTATACATATAGTGACATCAATACATTAGGTGTACAAGAGCAACCACCATATCTACCTGTGATTTGGCCCAGCGTCCCACCTCACCCCAACGCGCGTTTCGCAATTGGCTTCTTCCGGGGGCATGTCTGGGGCAGGGAAGTGCAGAGTTTTTATTGTGCATAAGCACCAATTAGCCAGGGCGCCTGAAACATGTGACCGCACGTACTGTTGGATAGCGTTCGGCACTAGTCGGCGCATGCGTCCTCTGTGTCTACATCCTAAACAAGGTCACTTCCGGACCTGCGCTCAATGGAACGCTTGCTGGAACGCAAGCGGTCCAGTATAGAACGCGATCTGAAGTGAACAGGACGGAGAGAGGCGCATGCGCACTGCCTTACATCTATTTAACCTGTGAGAAATAGGATAAGAATCGGGGAAGGGAATGCCATATTGAAAGGAGCGCTTTATGGGACCGAGGATACCACTTCCATATAAAGTTAATTCAATAACCGTGCAGAAAGTGCCATGTGCCAGTGCGAATAAAAGTGCCACTATAATAAAATACTACAGTGCTCCAATATATTCTTCCATTTAAAACCACACCGTATATAACATTATTTAAAAAGTGATTTATTGCCAAAAAATATATAATATTTACATAGTACCAGTGAAATATATAAAGTGACCAGTGCTATCAAAAACCATTAATATATAAATAAAGTGCCTAAATTGAAATGCATAATAAGGAACCCATAATAAGTCCCCACATATGACTAATTCACTATTAAGTGACATAATAATTCAACCAATATCCTAACTATCAATCAAAAAAAACCCCTTCCCATTTTTATCCGACCCATACAATGGGTCCATAGGTATATAAAAGACTGCACGATTAAAAAACAACTTCTATTTAAAGTGCATACTTTCAAGGTCCTCATATACAGTCTATTGATTGTTATAATACAAATAAGATCCCAATAACCCCCATCTTCCTTAGCAATCCCCTATCCCTCTTAGTCAAACCATCTATTAAACCCCAAGGGATATTGTTAAGAGCAGCATAATGACATCTAGAGCGAAATAAGTGGACGAAACAGCAGACTCGTCTCGCCTTCAATCAACAATCAGGGGAATCCCTATAGGACAATTCCTACGTCTCAGGAGGATATGTTCAGAGGACAGATCATTTGAACATCAAGCTATGGACCTAGCTCGGAGATTTACAGCAAGAGGATACAGCTCTCGATGCATAAAAAGAGGATATATGAGAGCTAAGAGGTCTACCCGGAATGATCTGTTGTATAAGAATACAAAAGGAAGTAGGAAGGAAGAGGAGAATCAGGTGAGATTTATCTCGACGTATAATTGTCAATGGCAGGGCCTAACAAACATTATCCGGAAACACTGGGAGGTGTTAATGGTAGATCCTGTTTTGAAACGGGCCTTACCCCCCACTATATCTTTTGTGGCTAGACGCTCACCTAACCTTAAAGATGCCCTGGTCAAGAGTCATTATGAAGCCCCAAATTCAGGACCTTCAAGGCCTGTGGGGGGAGGAACGTAAGGGTTTCTTCCCATGTGGACTATGCAAGGGATGTCTCAACCTTATTAGAGCGACTAATTTTTGTAATTTTGACGGGTCAAAAATATACGATATTAGAAAAAATTTGAACTGTAGCTCGCGGGGAGTCATCTATCAGGCTCAGTGCCCCTGTGGTAAGTTCTATGTTGGACTAACCACCAGGGAACTTAAAGTTAGAACAAGGGAGCACGCCAGAGATATCAGCAAAGCAAGAACGGTGGAGGATGAAACAACATTGAAGACCTTACCCAGGCACTTCAAAAGGTATCATGAGGGACAAGCGAGAGGCCTAAAAATTAAGTGCATTGACCAGATTAACATCAATATACGGGGTGGTGATGTAGGCAGGACCCTGGCCCAATTGGAGAGCAAGTGGATCTATAGGTTGGGAACAATGACCCCACAGGGCCTTAATGAGAATTTAGGGTTCGCCTCATTTTTGTAGTCTGTTCAAAATTTAAATTCAAATTCTTATAAAAAACATCCTTTTATAAAGATGTAATATTTCTGGAGAGACATTCTTTTATGGGATAGGGTATGGGTTTTTTGGTGTTTTAATATTCTTAATAATTAAATGTTATGTTTTTAAGATTTTAACATGTGTTTTATTGATTTATAGGAGCATGTGATCTCTGTCTGTTATCTTTTTATCTTACCTGTGGAATGAGATATAGGAATGATACCATCCATCACCTTATGGATATGGAGAACTGGATAAGGGTGGAAGAATTGGAAGCGGACATTGGGTCTCCTTTAGGAACTGAATACCTTTGAAGGAACTGTATTTTATTAAACAATGTTTTCATATATTCTCCAAGGGGATTCTATGTATATGTTTCGTCCACTTATTTCGCTCTAGATGTCATTATGCTGCTCTTAACAATATCCCTTGGGGTTTAATAGATGGTTTGACTAAGAGGGATAGGGGATTGCTAAAGAAAATGGGGGTTATTGGGATCTTATTTGTATTATAACAATCAATAGACTGTATATGAGGACCTTGAAAGTATGCACTTTAAATAGAAGTTGTTTTAATCGTGCAGTCTTTTATATACCTATGGACCCATTGTATGGGTCGGATAAAAATGGGAAGGGGGTTTTTTTGATTGATAGTTAGGATATTGGTTGAATTATTATGTCACTTAATAGTGAATTAGTCATATGTGGGGACTTATTATGGGTTCCTTATTATGCATTTCAATTTAGGCACTTTATTTATATATTAATGGTTTTTGATAGCACTGGTCACTTTATATATTTCACTGGTACTATGTAAATATTATATATTTTTTGGCAATAAATCACTTTTTAAATAATGTTATATACGGTGTGGTTTTAAATGGAAGAATATATTGGAGCACTGTAGTATTTTATTATAATGGCACTTTTATTCGCACTGGCACATGGCACTTTCTGCACGGTTATTGAATTAACTTTATATGGAAGTGGTATCCTCGGTCCCATAAAGCGCTCCTTTCAATATGGCATTCCCTTCCCCGATTCTTATCCTATTTCTCACAGGTTAAATAGATGTAAGGCAGTGCGCATGCGCCTCTCTCCGTCCTGTTCACTTCAGATCGCGTTCTATACTGGACCGCTTGCGTTCCAGCAAGCGTTCCATTGAGCGCAGGTCCGGAAGTGACCTTGTTTAGGATGTAGACACAGAGGACGCATGCGCCGACTAGTGCCGAACGCTATCCAACAGTACGTGCGGTCACATGTTTCAGGCGCCCTGGCTAATTGGTGCTTATGCACAATAAAAACTCTGCACTTCCCTGCCCCAGACACGCCCCCGGAAGAAGCCAATTGCGAAACGCGCATTGGGGTGAGGTGGGACGCTGGGCCAAATCACAGGTAGATATGGCGGTTGCTCTTGTACACCTAATGTATTGATGTCACTATATGTATACTTAAGCAATATAAAATGATGTGTACCTGATTTATATGTGGCGCTGCCGTCTGTCTTACATTGTAAAAAAGTGCTGTTTAGCATGATAATTGTGGTAGCTCCCTACTTCTTGTTTAGGTGCTTGTGCACTATGGCATTGGATATTATTCCTACTAATAAAGCCTTATTTTAATAGTATCTTGGATCTCTTCATGTTTTTCGGTTACCTTAAGGGATAGACCGTTTGTTTTGAGTATATGTTTAGAAGTGCCAGTTTTTACTATGAGGACAGAGAGTGTTTAAAGTGATTTTCATATTGCCCACATCTGTTACTTGCCGCAGGTGAGTTTGAAAGATCATCACATGCTTGAAAAAAAGTTGTTTACCCACATTTTTGGAAAGGTGCCAACAATTTTGTCTGTCCCATATTTGAGGTTTAGTGTCACTATGTTTAATTTGCATTTTTTTGTTTTCTTTGTATTGTTCCAATACACACAAAGGAAATAAACATGTACAGGTGTCAACTCTATCAAACATATTTCCGGTTGTTAACCTTCCTGAAACTTATGGAAGCCCAGGTGGCTTTGATAGCAGCCTTCAGCTTGTCTGCATTGTTTGGTCTGGTGTCTCTCATCTTCCTCTTGACAATACCCCATAGGTTCTCTATGGGGTTAAGGTCAGGAGAGTTTAGTGGCCAATCAAGCACAGTGATACTGTTGTTTTTAAACCAGGCAGTGTGGACAGGTGGCAAGTCCTGCTGGAAAATTCAATTTCCATCTCCAAAAAGCTTGTTGGCAGAGGGAATCATGAAGTGCTCAAAAATTTCCTGGCAGACGGCTGCACTGACTTTGTTAATGATAAAACACAGTGGACCTACACCAGCAGATGACATGGCTCCCCAAACCATCACTGATTGTGGAAACTTCACACTAGACCTCAAGCAGCTTGGATTGCATGCCTCTCCACTCTTCCTCCAGACTCTGGGACCTTGATTTCCAAATGAAATGCAAAACTAACTTTCATCTGAAAACAACACCTTGGACCACTAAGCACCAGATGCTTCTGGTGTTGTCTATTGGTCATGAGTTGCTTGACACAAGGAATGTGACACTTGTAGACCATGTCCTGGATATGTCTGTGTGTGGTGACTCTTGAAGCAATGACTCCAGCAGCAGTCCACTCCTTGTGAATCTCCCCCACATTTTTGAATGGCCTTTTCTTAACAATTCTTTCAAGGCTGCAGTTATCCCTGTTGCTTGTGCAACTTTTTCTACCACACTTTTCCTTCCACTCAACTTTCCATTAATATGATTCGATGCAGCACTCTGTGAACAGCCACCTTCTTTAGCAATGACCTTTTGTGGCTTACCCTCCTTGTGGAGTGTGTCAATGACTGCCTTCTGGACATCTGTCAAGTCTACAGTCTTCCCCATGATTGTGGAGCCTACTGAAACAGACTAAGGGACCTTTTTAAACGCTTAGGAAGCCTTTGCAGGTTTATTGTTAATTATTCTAATTTACTGAGATAATGACTTTTGGGTTTTCATTGGCTGTAAGCCATAATCATCAACATTAACAGAAATAAACACTTAAAATAGATCAACCTGTTTGTAATTACTCTATATAACATATGAGTTTCACGTTTTGCACTGAAGAACTAAAATAAATTAACTTTTTGATGATATTCTAATTTTGTGAGAAGTACCTGTATATAACAATGTTTAACAAAACATGTGAAATTGCAATAATTAATACTGGGAGAAATACTTCATTTTTTGAACAATTTCAAGGGTGCCAACACTTTTGGCCATGACTGTATATAGAGTCAAGTCTTGTATGGTTATTTAGTACTGCCTAATGCCTATGTACAGACTGTGAGGTTTTTTTGTATTTTGGACTTTAAATATTTGCATATATGCAATGTTTTTTTTATATACTTGTCTATTATTGCGTTAAGTGGATGAACATCTAACGTTGCTGCAATTGTGAATAGTTTATAGTTAAAAGCACCATCAATGTTATTTACGGTTTAAATATTCACAAGCTATTTGGTAATTTTGAGTGCACAGATAATGCATATTGTCTGACTTCAACATCAAAGGCATTAGTAAAATCTTTTATACTCTTTAAATTTAAAGGGAACATGTTTCATTGAAGATGGTACTTAATCTGAGGGCATTATGTCATAGGGTACAAAGTGCTGAACAGATTGATTTACAGTTTTGTGAAAATATATCCATTCTACGTGGTATTTTACTCATTTAAATTATTGCTCTTTTTATGTTTAAGAGCCCAGAGCGCGGCCCTACTCAATAATAATTCTCTTTTCTCACAGAGATAGTAACTTCCCGCTGGATTCCTAAGCATAGAAATATATTGAACCTTTTCCCATAAAACTGTATATTAATCTTATCAGATCCATTTGCTTTATAGAGAAGCTTATTATAGACAGGACTGAAAGAACAATGTTGACAGGCTCCCTCTAATATATTGAGAGGTCATTTTAACCCCTTAGTGATGGTGCCAATTTGCAGCTTAATGACCAGGCCAATTTTTACAATTCTAACCACTGTCACTTTATGAGGTTATAACTCTGGAACGCTTTAACGGATCCCACTGACTGAGACTATTTTTTTCATCACATATTGTACTTCATGTATTTGGTAAAATTTCTTCTATATTTCTTGCATTTATTTATGAAAAAGAACGCAAATATGGTGAAAATTTTTACAATTTTACAATTTTCAAATTGAATTTTTATGCCCTTAAATTAGAGAGATATGTCACACAAAATACTTAATAAATAACATTTTCCACATGTCTACTTTACATCAGCACAATTTTGGAAACAATTTTTTTTTTGTTAGGAAGTTACAAGGGTTAAAAGTTGACCAGCGATTTCTCATTTTTACAACAAAATTTACAAAACCATTTTTTTTAGCGACCATCTCATATTTAAGGTCACTTTGAGGAGTGTACAAGACAGAAAATACCCCAAATACCACCATTCTAAAAACTACACCCCTCAAGGTGCTCAAAACCACATTCAAGAAATGTATTAAACCTTTACGTGTTTCACAGGAACTGAAGCAATATGGAAGGAAAAAATTAACATTTAACTTTTTTTACAATCATTTTACTTCAGAATCAATTTTTTTTATTTTCACAAGTGTAAAAAGAGAAAATGAACCACAAACTTTGTTGTGCAATTTCTCCTAAATACGCCGATACCCCATATGTGGGGTAAACCACTGTTTGGGTGCACGGCAGGGCTTGGAAGAGAAGGAGTGCCGTTTGACTTTTTCAATGCAGAATTGGCTGGAATTGAGATCGGATGCCATGTCGCTTTAGGGGAGCCCCTGATGTGCTTAAACAGTAGAAACTCCCTCACAAGTAACACCATTTTGGAATCTAGACCCCTTAAGGAATTTATCTTGATGTGTGGTGAGCACGTTCAACCCCCAAGTGCTTCACAGAAGTTTATAACGTAGAGCCGTGAAAATAAAAATCTTTTTATTTTCCTCAAAAAAGATTTTTTAGCCCACTTTTTTTTTATTTTGACAAGGGTAACGGGAAAAATTGGAGCCCAAAAGTTGTTGTCTAGGTTGGTCTGAGTATGCCGATACCCCATATGTGGGGGGACCACTGTTTGGGCACACATTGTGGCCCTGAAGGCAAGTAGTGACGTTTTAAAATGCAGACTTTGATGGAATGGTCTGCGGGTGTCATGTTACATTTACAGCGCCCCTGATGTACCTATACAGTAGAAACCCCCCACAAGTGACCCCATGTTGGAAACTAGGCCCCCAAAAGAGCTTATCTAGATGTGTGGTGAGGGCTATGAACCCCGAAGTGCTTCCCAGAAGTTTACAATGCAGAGCCGTAAAAATAAAAAATCTTTCTTTTTCCACAAAAATCATTTTTTTGCCCCCAATTTCTTATTTTCCCAAGGGTAACAGGAGAATTTGGACCCCAAGGTTGTTGTTCAATTTGTCCTGAGTACGCTGATACCCCATATGTGGGAGAAAACTACTGTTTGGGCACACGTCGGGGCTCGGAAGGGAAGTAGTGATGTTTTGGTATGTAGACGTTGATGGAATGGTCTGCGGGCATAATGTTGCATTTGCAGAGCCCTTGATGTGCCTAAACAGTAGAAACCCCCCACAAGTGACCCCATTTTGGAAACTAGATCCCCCAAGGAGCTTATCTAGATGTTTGGTGAGCAGTTTGAACGCCCAACTGCTTCACAGAAGTTTATAATGCAGAGCCACAAAAATGATTTTTTAGCCCCAATTTTTTTTATTTTCCCAAGGGTAACAGGAGAAACTGGACCACAAAAGTTGTCCAATTTGTCCTGAGTACCCTGATGCTCCATATGTGGGGATAAACCACTGTTTGGGCACATGGCAGAGCTCAGAAGGGAGGGAGCACCATTTGACTTTTTGAACGCAAAATTGACTGCAATCAATGGTGGCGCCATGTCATATTTGGAGACCTCCTGATGTACCTAAACAGTGGAAACCCCCCAATTCTAACTCCAACCCAACACACCCTTAACCCTAATCCCAACCCTACCCATAATCCTAATCATAACCCTAACCCCAATCTCAACCCTAACACTAATCCAAAACCTAATCCCAACCCTAACCCTAATCCCAACTCTAACTCTAACTTTAGCCCCAACCCTAACCCTAACCCTAACTTTAGCCCCAATCCTATCCCTAACCCTAACTTTAGCCCCAACCCTAACCCTAACCCTAACTTTAGCCCAACTCACTTTAGCCCAACTCTAACCCTAATTGGAAAATGGAAATAAATACATATTCTTTATTTTATTATTTTTTCATAACTAAGGGGGTGATAAAGGGGGGGGTTTAATTACTATTTTTTTATTTTGATCACTGTGATAGGGTCTATCACAGTGACCAAAATGAACCAATAGGAAAAATCTTCCTATTATTGCTGGGTGCCAGCCGGCAGATCTCGGCGGGCGCACTGCGCATGCGCCTGCCATTTTCTTTGCGGAAAAAGATGGCGGCGCCCATGGGAGACGCAGGAGGGCCGAGGAGCACCCGGAGACACTGGTAAGTATTGAGGGGCGATCGGGGTCCCTATTTCTCTGTCCTCTGATGTGCGATCACATCGGAGGACAGAGAAATTTAATGGCACAGCGGACTTTCTTTTTGTTTTGCGGTCGCCGGTGAACGGTTAACACTGGCGATCGCAACCCGGGAGTCGGTAAAAACCAACCTGAATCATGTTCTCTGGGGTCTCGGCTACCCCCAGCAACTGAGGCCCTGGAGAAAATCCAGCTTTGGGAGGTGCTGTACACTTTTTCCACAGCGCCGGTGATTAACGGCGCTGTGGTTTAAGTACCCTTAACTACCACTGTTAAAAGGCGTATAGGCGGTTGTTAAGGGGTTAAAAGGAATGACAAAAGAGAAGCAATATTGTAGAACATGAAAAACATGAATTTGAACAGTTCTTACCTTTGAGTTTCTAAGACATATGTAATGACTGTAACTATTAATTCCCCAAAGTGTATGTGATAAATACCTTATGAAAACCACCAAACAAATTAAGACATTTTTGCACATTTATCATCAGCTATTTATATACTGACAACCTAAGACAGGTTATGACTACACAAGAAAATTATTTATGTAGTGAAACGTAAAACAGGTTGTGACTTCACAAGACAATGTATCACCGGCAATCCATACAATACTGTTACATTCTGACATTAAATGAAGCAGCAGCCTGTTTGTAATAGCATTAGCAGCAAAGTTGTATCTAGGCACACACCTACTGGAGAACTTTAACCCCTTCACCCCAAAGCCTGTTTTCACCTAAGTGACACGGCCAATTTTTAGAATTCTGACCAATGTCTCTTTATGAGGTCATAACTCTAAAACGCTTCAACGGATCCTGGTGATTCTGACATTGTTTTCTCGTGACATATTGTACTTCATGATAGTGGTAAAACTTCTTCGATATGACTTGCATTTATTTGTGAAAAAAAAAAAATTTGTCAAAAATTATGAAAATTTAGCAATTTTCAAACGTTTAGTTTTTATGCCCTTAAATTAGAGAGTTATATCTCATAATATAGTTAATAAGCAACATTTCCCACATGTCTGCTTTACATCAGCACAATTTTGGAAACATAATTTTTTTTTTGTTAGGGAGTTATAAGGGTTAAAAGTTGACCAGCGATTTCTCATTTTTGCAAGAAAATTTGCAAAACCATTTTTTTTACGGACCACCTCACACTTGAGTGACTTTGAGGGGTCTATATGACAGAAAATGCCCAAAAGTGACACCATTCTAAAAACTGCACCCCTCAAGGTACTCAAAACCATATTCAAAAAGTTTATTAACCCTTCAGGTGCTTCACAGGAATTTTTGGAATGTTTAAAAAAAATTGAACATTCAACTTTTTTTTCACAAAATTTTTACTTCAGATCCAATTTGTTTTATTTTACCAAGGGTAACAGGAGAAATTGGACCAAAAAAGTCGTTGTACAATTTGTCCTGAGTACGCCGATACCCCACATGTTGGGGTAAACCATTGATTGGGCACATGGCAGAGCTCGGAAGGGAAGGAGCGCCATTTGACTTTTCAATGCAAGATTTGCTGGAATTGAGATCGGAACCCATGTCGCAATTGGAGAACCCCTAATGTGCCTAAACAGTGGAAACCCCCACAAGTGACACCATTTTGGAAAGTAGACCCTCTACGGAACTAATCTAGATGTGTGGTGAGCACTTTGAACCTCCAAGTGCTTCACAGAAGTTTATAATGTAGAGCCGTAAAAAAAAATTCATATTAATTTTCACAAAAAATGATCTTTTTGCCCCAAATTTTTTATTTTCCCAAGGGTAACAGGATAAATTGGACCCCAAAAGTTGTTGTGCAATTTGTCCTGAGTACGCTGATACTTCATATATGGGGATAAACCACTGTTTGGGTGCATGGCAGAGCTCGGAAGGGAAGGAGCGCCATTTGACTTTTCAATGCAAAATTGGCTGGAATTGAGATCGGAACCCATGTCGTGTTTGGAGAGCCCCTGACGTGCCTAAACAGTGGAAACCCCCACAAGTGACACCATTTTGGAAAGAAGACCCCCTAAGGAACTTATCTAGATGTGTGGTGAGCACTTTTAACCCCCAATTGTTTCACTAAAGTTTAGAATGTAGCGCTGTGAAAATTAAAAAATCATTTTTTCTTTCCACAAAATGATGTTTTAGCCCGCAATTTTTTTTTCCCAAGGGTAACAGGAGAAATTGGAGGACAAAAGTTATTGTCCAATTTGTCCTGAGTATGCTGATACCTTATACATTGGGGGGAACCACTGTTTGGGCGCACGGCAGAGCTCGGAAGGGAAGGAGCGCCGTTTGAAATGCAGACTTAGATGGATTGGTCTGCAGGTATCATGTTGCATTTGCAGAGCCCCTGATGTACCTAAACAGTAGAAACCCCCCACAAGTGACCCCATATTGGAAACTAGACCCCCCGAGGAACTTATCTAGATGTGTTGTGAGAACTTTGAACCAACTAGTGTTTCACTACAGTTTATCACGCAGAGCCGCGAAAATAAAAAATATTTTTTTTCCACAAAAATGATATTTTAGCCCCCACGTTTTTATTTTCCCAAGGGTAACAGGAGAAATTGGACAACAAAAGTTGTTGTCCAATTTGTCCTGAATACTCTGATACCCCATATATGGGGGGGAACCACTGTTTGGGCGCACGGCAGAGCTCGGAAGGGAAGGAGCGCCATTTGAATTGCAGACTTAGATGGATTGGTCTGCAGGTGTCATGTTGCATTTGCAAAGCCCCTGATGTACCCAAACAGTAGAAACCCCCCACAAGTGACCCCATATTGGAAACTAGACCCCCCAGGGAACTTATCTAGATGTGTTGTGAGAACTTTGAACCAACAAGTGTTTCACAACAGTTTATCACGCAGAGCCGCGAAAATAAAAAATATTTTTTTTTTCCACGAAAATGATATTTTAGCCCCCACGTTTTTATTTTCCCAAGGGTAACAGGACAAATTGGACCCCAAAAGTTGTTGTCCAACTTGTCCTGAGAACGCTGATACCCCATATGTTGGGGGGAACCACTGTTTGGGCGCACAGGAGAACTCGGAAGGGAAGGAGCACTGTTTTAGTTTTTCAAAGCAGAATTGGCTGGAATTGAGATCGGACGCCATGTCGCGTTTGGAGAGCCCCTGATGTGCCTAAACAGTGAAAACTCCCCAATTCTAACTGAAACCCTAACCCCAACCCTAACCCCAGCCCTAACCCTAGCCCTAACCCCAGCCCTAACCCTAGCCCTAACCCCAACCCTAGCCCTAACCCTAGTCCTAACCCTAGCGCTACTTTCACACTAGCGTTTTTTTGCATACGTCGCAATGCGCCGTTTTGGCAAAAAAACGCATCCTGCAAAGTCATCTGCAGGATGCGTTTTTTCCCCATAGACTAACATTAGCGACGCATTGCGACGTATTGACACACGTCGCAACCGTCGTGCGACGGTTGCGTCGTGTTGTGGCGGACCGCCGGCAGCAAAAAACGTTACATGTAACTTTTTTTGTGCCGACGGTCCACCATTTCCGACCGCGCATGCGTGGCTGGAGCTCCGCCCCCACCACCCCGCACCTCACAATGGGGCAGCGGATGCGTGGAAAAACAGCATCCGCTGCCCCCGTTGTGCGGCACTTGCACAGCATGCGTCGGTACGTCGGGCCGACGCAGCGCAACGGCCCCGTACCGACGCTAGTGTGAAAGTAGCCTAACGGGAAAATGGAAATAAATATATTTTTTAAAATTTTATTATTTTTTCCTAACTAAGGGGGTGATGAAGGGGGATTTGATTTACTTTTATAGCGTTTTTTAGCGGATTTTTATGGTTGGCAGCCATCACACACTAAAAGACGCTTTTTATTGCAAAAAATAGTTTTTGCATCACCACATTTTGAGAGCTATAATTTTTCCATATTTTGGTCCACAGAGTCATGTGAGATCTTGTTTTTTGCGGGACGAGTTGACGTTTTTATTGGTACCATATTCGGGCACATGACTTTTTTGATCGCTTTTTATTCCGATTATTGGGAGGCGGAATGAACAAAAACCAGCAATTCCTGAAATTCTTTTAGGGGGGCGTTTATACCGTTCCGCGTTTGGTAAAAAGGATAAAGCAGTTTTATTCTTTGGGTTAGTACGATTACAGCGATACCTCATTTATGTAATTTTTTTATGTTTTGGCGCTTTTACACAATAAAAACTTTTTTATATAAAAAAATAATTGTTTTTGCATCGCTTTATTCTGAGAGCTATAACTTTTTTATTTTTCAGCTGATGATGCTCTATGGCAGCTTTTTTTTGCGGGACAAGATAACGTTTTCAGCGGTATGATGGTTATTTATATCCGTCTTTTTGATCGCGTGTTATTCCACTTTTTGTTTAGCGGTATAAGAATAAAGCGTTGTTTTTTGCCTCGGTTTTTTTTTTTTTTTTTACGGTGTTCACTGAAGGGGTTAACTAGTGATATAGTTTTATAGGTGGGGTCGTTACGGATGCGGCGATACCAAATATGTGTACTTTTATTGTGTGATTTTTTTTTATTTAGATAAAGAAATGTATTTATGGGAATATATATATATTTTTTTTCTTTATTTAGGATTTTTTTTTTTTTTTTTTTTTACACATGTGGAAATTTTTTTTTAAACTTTTTTACTTTGTCCCAGGAGGGGACATCACAGATAGGTGATCTGACAGTGTGCACAGCACTCTGTCAGATCACCGATCTGACAGGCACATTGCAGAGGCTTGCCGGCGCCTGCTATGAGGAATTCTCAGCAGGCGCCGGCAAGCAGGGTCATCTCATGACCCGGAAGGAGTCCCGCGGCCATCTTGGATCCGGGGACTCCTTCCAGGTCACCGGAGCAGCGCGATGAGATCGCGCTGCTCCGGTGGGAGAGCGCAGGGAGCCCCCGTCCCTGCGCGATCCCCCTCTATGCCGCTGTCACTATTGACAGCGGCATCAGAGGGGTTAAATGCCTGCGATCGGCGATAGCGCCGATCGTGGGCATTGCTGCGGGGTGTCAGCTGTCATATACAGCGTGAGACCGCGGTGATCGGGGCGCCGTACTAGTACTGCGGCTGGCACTAATGCAGTGCCGGCAGCGCAGTTCTAGTACGGCGCATGTCGGGAAGGGGTTAAACTTGTTGCCATCATAAAATGTAAAATGCATCCTGCTGTAACTTACACATTCATAGTATCGCTATGCTACACAACATAGCACAACTAGTATGCACACATACAGGTGCTTCTCACAAAATTAGAATATCATCAAAAAGTTAATTTATTTTAGTTCTTCAATACAAAAAGTGAAACTCATATATTATATAGAGTCATTATAAACAGAGTGATTCATTTCAAGTGTTTATTTCTGTTAATGTTGATGATTATGGCTTACAGCTAATGAAAACCCAAAAGTGTATATCTCAATAAATTAGAATAATTAGCAAAAATCACCTGCAAAGGCAAAGTGATTAAAAATGTCCCTTAGGCCTCTTTCACGCTTGTGTCTTTTGGATCAGTCGCAATCCGTCGTTTTGGGAAAAAAACACATCCTGCAAATGTGCCCGCAGGAAGCGTTTTTTCCCTATAGATTTGTATTGCCGATGGATCGCGACGTATGGCCATAAGTCGTGTCCGTCGTCCATCGTGCACTGGATGCGTCGTGTTTTGGTGGACCGCCGTCACGAAAAAGCGTTCAAGGGAACTTTCTTTCGTACGTCGGGTCCGCCATTTCCTACCGTGCATGGGGGAACTCCACCCCTCCTCCCCGGGACTTTACAATGGGCAGCGGATGCGTTGAAAAACTGCATCCGCTGCCCACGTTGTACCGAAATTTCACAACGTGCGTCGGTACGTTGTGCCGACGCTTAGCGACAGGCCCATACCGATGCAAGTGTGAAAGAGGCCTAAGGCCGGCGTCACACTCGGCGTAAGACAATACGGTCCGTATTTTACGGCCGTAATACGGCCGAAATACGGTGAAATGTTCCCAAAATAGTGATCCGTAGGCAGGGTGTGTCAGCGTATTTTGCGCATGGCATCCTCCGTATGTAATCCGTATGGCATCCGTACTGCGAGATTTTCGCGCAGGCTTGCAAAACCGACATCTAATGGATTTATGTGCTCAAATGTTCATTAAAACATATATACAGTATATATATATATATATATATATGTCAATGAGACACATATATATATATTCTGTATTTAGATTTCATTCAGCGCGATATCTGTGAACAGCCGGTAATTCAATTGCCGGCTTTTCATTTCTCCTGCACAAACCTGACAGGATATGAGACATGGTTTACATATAGTAAACCATCTCATATCCCCTTTTTTTTTGCATATTCCACACTACTAATGTTAGTAGTGTGTATGTGCAAAATTTCAGCGCTGTAGCTGCTGAAATAAAGGGTTAAATGGCGGAAAAAATTGGCGTGGGCTCCCGCGCAATTTTCTCCGCCAGAATGGTAAAGCCAGTGACTGAGGGCAGATATTAATAGCCAGGAGAGGGTCCATGGTTATTGGCCCCTCCGTGGCTAAAAACATCTGCCCCCAGCCACCCCAGAAAAGGCACATCTGGAAGATGCGCCTATTCTGGCACTTGGCCACTCTCTTCCCACTCCCTGTAGCAGTGGGATATGGGGTAATGAAGGGTTAATGCCACCTTGCTATTGGAAGGTGACATTAAGCCAGATTAATAATGGAGAGGCGTCAATTATGACACCTATCCATTATTAATCCAATTGTTGGAAAGGGTTAAAAAACACACACACACATGATTTAAAAGTAGTTTAATGAAATAAACACAGCGGTTGTTGTAATAATTTATTGTTCTCGCAATCCATTTCCAGGCCCTCGTTTGGCAAAATAATAAACGCACAAGATACATACCTTCTGATGTCAGATCACGTCCCACGAAGTAATCCATCTGAAGGGGTTAACTAATATTACAGGCACGAGCTGCGATAAACCACTCGCTGGTGCCTGTAATCCCCGGGTGCTGAAAGGAAAGCAGTGATCTGTACTTACATTGAGTCGCGGTGAGGCGCCCTCTGGTGGATGTTCTCATGAACTGCCGCCTGGGAACTTTTTCCCACGCTCCAGGTCATATGAGGACATCCACCAGGGGGCGCATCACCGCGACTGAAGGAAATGTAGGTCAATGACCTACATTTCATTCATTCGCCGGGGATTACAGGCACGGAGCACACAGCTGCATTTAGCAGGGCTCCTGCCTGTAATATTAGTTAACCCCTTCAGATGGATTACATCGTGGGACGTGATCTGACATCAGAAGGTATGTATATTGTGCGTTTATTATTTTGCCAAGCGAGGGTTTGCAAATGGATTGCGAGAACAATAAATTATTACAACAACCGCTGTGTTTATTTCATTAAAATCCTTTTTAATCATGTGTGTGTGTGTTTTTTTAACCCTTTCCTACAATTGGATTAATAATGGATAGGTGTCATAATTGACGCCTCTCCATTATTAATCTGGCTTAATGACACCTTCCAATAGCAAGGTGACATTAACCCTTCATTACCCCATATCCCACCGCTACAGGGAGTGGGAAGAGAGTGGCCAAGTGCCAGAATAGGCGCATCTTCCAGATGTGCCTTTTCTGGGGTGGCTGGGGGCAGATGTTTTTAGCCACGGGGGGGCCAATAACCATGGACCCTCTCCTGGCTATTAATATCTGCCCTCAGTCACTGGCTTTACCACTCTGGCGGAGAAAATTGCGCGGGAGCCCACGCCAATTTTTTCCGCCATTTAACCCTTTATTTTAGCAGCTACAGTGCACAAATTTTGCACATACACACTACTAACATTAGTAGTGTGGAATATGCAAAAAAAATGGGGATATGAGATGGTTTACTGTATGTAAACCATGCCTCATATCATGTCGGGTTTGTGAAGGAGAAGGAAAAAGCCGGCAATTGAATTACCGACTTTTCACTAACACCGCTGCGTATTTCTCGCAAGTCACACTGCAGGTCCGTGTGGAATCCGTATTTTTCTCGCCCCCATAGACTTTCATTGGCGTATTATTAGCGCAATACGCTGACAAACGCAGCATGCTGCGATTTTGTACGGCCGTAGAAAGCCGTATAATACTGAACCGTAATATACGGCTAATAGGAGCAGCCCCATTGAGAATAATTGTGCCGTATGTAATGCGAGTTTTACGGACGTAGTTTCTGCGCTCTTACGTCCGTAAAACTCGCCAGTGTGACGCCGGCCTTAGTCTGTTCCAGTAGGCTCTACCATCATGGGGAAGACTGCTGATTTGACAGATGTCCAGAAGGCAGTCATTGACTTAAGTACTATATATCAGGATAAAAGAGTAATTTTATTATATTTACCATAAAAAATATACAAGAACAAACATGTACAAAGGTGGAAAATTCATGGACAGAAAACAAGGGTGGGGGTCGAGATGTATGAAACACAGTACATATCACCTACAAATGTTAGAGCAGTACATAGGTTCCATTTAATAGTTGCACATTGAAAAGTTTAGTATAGATTGGGGAGTGCAGAATCAAGTGCACATTAGTGAATATACATCTAAGTATTAAAGCACAAAGATACAAGTGTTTATATCAATATGCAGTTTTGTGAAAAAGTGTTTGCCCCCTTCCTGATTTCCTATTCTATCATGTTTGTCACACTTAAATATTTCAGATAACCAAAAAAATGTAAATATTAGACAAAGATAACAAAAGTAAACTCAAAATGCAGTTTTGAAATGAAGGTATTTATTACTATGTGAAAAATAAATTGTTTTAGCTATTTAAACTGTGTAAGAAATAATTACCGTAACTAATGACAATAACAATAGGTGAATACATATACATTGTTTACACGCTCACATATATATCACTAACACATAAATGCATATAATACACATATATATATATAAATATTAGATACACATTTATATAAACACACACATTACACACATACAGTTGTGCTAAAAAATTTACATACCCCAGCAGAATATTTGCTTTCTTGGTCTTTTTTCAGAGAATGTGAATGATAACACCAAAACTTTTTCTCCACTCATGGTTAGTGGTTGGGTCAAATTACTGTGTTTTCTCGTTTTAAATCATAATGACAACCCAAAACATCCAAATTACCCTGATCAAAAGTTTACATACCCCATTTCTTACTACCGTGTATTGCACCCTCTACATCAATGACAGCTTGAAGTCTTTTGTGGTAGCAGTGGATGAGGTTCTATATTTTCTCAGATGGTAAAGTTGCCCACTCTTCTTGGCAAAAAGTCTTCAGTTCCTGTAAATTCCTGGGCTGTCTAGCATTTACTGCGCGCTTGAGATCTCCCCAAGGCTCAAGGATACTGAGGTCAGGAGACTGAGATGGCCACACTAGAACCTTCACTTTGTTCTGCTGTAGCCAATGACAGGTCGACTTGGCCTTGTGTCTTGTATCTTTGTCATGTTGGAATATCCAAGTACATCCCATGCGCAGCTTCCGGGCTGATGAGTGCAAATTTTCTTAAACTTTGACCAAGTTTCCTGTGCCTTTGTAGCTGATACATCCCCAAAACATCAGCTATCCACCTCCGTGCTTTACAGTAGGAATGGTGTTCCTTTCATCATAGGCCTTGTTGACCTCTCTCCAAATGTAACCTTTATGGTTGTGGCCAAAAAGTTCAATTTTGGTCTCATCACTCCAAATTGCCTAGTTCCAGAAGTTTTGAGGCTTGTCTCTGTGATGGTTTACGTATTGTAGGAGAGATACTTTGTGGCATTTGCGCAGTAATGGCTTTCTTCTGGCGACTCAACCATGCAGCCCATTTTTCTTCAAGTGCCTCGTTATTGTGCATCTTGAAACAGCCACACCGCTAGTTTTCATAGAGTCCTATATTTCAGCTGATATTATTAGTGGGTTTTTCTTTGCATCCCGAACAATTTTTCTGGCAGTTGTGGACGACATTTTTGTTGGTCTACCTGACTGTGGTTTTGTTTTTACAGAGCCCCTGATTTTCCATTTATTGATCACAGTTTGAACACTGCTGACTGGCATGATCAATTCCTTGGATTTATTTTTGTATCGCTTTCCTGGTTTATACAGTTCAACTACCTTTTCCTGTACATCCGTTGATAATTCTTTTGCTTTCCCCATGACTCACAATCTAGAAACATCAGTGGCTGGATGAAAGATACAAGAGTCTGTCTGGATCCCAGAAACTCACTCAGCTCTTATGCACACACACTGATTACAAGCAAACAGGTCACAGGTGAGGATGTTACCATTAGTAGCCATTCAAACCCATTTGTGTCAACTTCTGTGCATGTTATCAGGCCAAAATCACCAGGGTATGTAAACTTTTGATCAGGGTCAATTGGATGTTTTGGGTTGTCATTATGATTTAAAAAGAGAAAACACAGTAGTTTGACAATAAATGGCTTCACCCAACTACTAACCATGAGTGGATAAAAATATTTGGTGTTATCATTCATATGCTCTGAAAAAATACCAAGAAAGCAAAAATTCTGCCGGTTATGTAACCTTATATCACACACATGCATAATTTTTTTCTTAAATGTATGTATTTTTGTCTGTAAAGCATTTTGCAATAGGATATCACAAAACTTTTGAACATTTGGCTTATAATGAAGTAAATCCTCTAAGGTGATTTATGAGTAAATAAAGGTTAAACAGACACATAATTGTAACAAAAGTCTCATATTCAAAGTCTCACAAATTTAGTGGTCAATTAATGTAAAATAATCTAGTATTGTATTTACCTCTAAGCCATGGAGATTCAAGGCTTGAAGTGGCATACTATCCAAAAACTCCAGCCAAACTTGAAAGCAAATTCTGCAGCTCAATGGAGGTGCAGGGCATGGTGCTGTATAGTAAAAGATAGAAGACAAGCGATCCTCCTCCTCTGCATTAGGAAGTGAGCACAATGCATTGGCAGTACATCAGACATCAGTGGCTTCACAGTTCTGCTGACCCTTTTTCACAGCGGCTGACAGTGAGAATTGTACCTCCTGGTGTCTGCTGCATTGAAAGGTCCCACAAAATCTGTGCAATAAGCAGAGCTCAATATAATTGACAACATATATTTCTGTGCAAAAGTTTTAGGCAGGTGTGGAATAACACTGCAAAGTAAGCATTCTTTAAAAAATAGAAGTGTTAATAGTTTATTTCTAGCAATTGACAAAATTCAGAATTAAAAAACAAAATAAATATTTGATGTCACCACCCTTTGCCTTCAAAACAGCATCTATTTTTCTAGGTACAGTTGTGCCGTTTTTGAAGGAATTCGGCAGTGAGATTGTTATAAATAGCTTGGAATATTAACCAGAGATCTTCTGTCTCTTTATGCAACCCTAGTCAGACTCGATGATATTAAGTAGAGATGAGCGAACTTGTTGGGAAAATGTTTGCCAATATCAAATTTGGCATGAACGTTGCACATTCGGAATTGTGTTCAGTTTCCCAAGCATTTTTCCTACATATCGGCAAAATTCAGCTAAAGTTCGGTAAATGATCAAGTTCACTAAAGGCTCAGATGTCAGTGTTTCCGATAGCAGCACGGGCCGCAAAACACCCCACACACGTGCACACTGATGACACATGGATGTGTCTGGGAATCAGCGGTACTGTTCGCGCTGTTCCCCAGTGCCAGGTGCTGAAGACAGCTCACATCATTGTCCCCTGTAGGGGACAATGTTGAGAGTTGTATTCAACTGTTGACAGCGAGAGCAGGCGACAGCTGATGGGAATATTTATCAGCCACCACCTGCGCTATAACTAATTTTTAAAATTATGTGGGGTTTCCCTGTATTTTTTATAACCAGCCAGGCAAAACTAACAGTTGCAGGCTGCAACCCTCAGCTGTCATCTTCAGCAAGGCTGGTTATCAAGAATAGAGGGCTCAACATGCCATATTTTTTAATCATAAATAAATATGTGTTTAAACAAATAATTAAAAAAATGGCTTGGGGTCCCCCCATTTTGGACAACCAGCCGAGCTAAAGAAGAAAGCTGGGGGCTGGTATTCTCAGGCTGGTAAGGGGCCATGGATATTGGCCCCCTCCCAGATGAAAAACATCAGCTCTCAGCAACCCCTAAATTGTTGTATTCAAAAGATGCGCCAAATCTGGCACTTAGCCTTGCCCTGATGCCATGGCAAGTGTGGTGATAGTTGGTGGGTTAATCTATAAAATGCCCCCATTACCAACCCCATAGTCATTTTGCATAAAAAAACACAGACCCAGAATAAAGTTATTCGATTGAAAGAATTACACAGACTCCATTAATGAATCTTTATTAAACCATACTCACGTCATTGCCAAGTCCACTGAAGACTAGGTCCCCTGTAACAAAATTAAAATAATAAACAACAATATTCCTCACCTGTCCACTGAGAAGATAATAATACATTGTTCCCGGGACACGTGTAACTCTGCTACATCTTTATGGCAAGCTGCATTGCTGCATGATGTGACTATATAGCCTGCAATCCAACAGAGACTCCTGTCACCTCACTGACACCACCGTGAGCATGAGAAAGTTCTCATGCTCACTGTACCATCAGAAAGGTCCTTCAAGTTCAGGTCATAGGAGTTTAAAGTCTCTGCTGGATTGCAGGCTGTATAGTCACATCATGCAACAATGCAGCCTGCCATCTAGATGTAGCAGAGCTAGATCCATCATGGGACAATTTGATTATTACCTTTTTGGCAGACAGGTAAGAAATATTGTTGTTTATTATTTAATTCTGTTACAGCAGACATTGGCTTCTGTGGACTGGGTGATGACGTGAGGAATTGTTTAACTAAGATTCATTAAAAGAGTCTGTGTTATTCTTTCAATTAAAGGACTTTATTCTGGGTGTGTGTTTATTTTCAATATAACTATGATGTACAATAACAAATTGTATTGTGGTACCGTGTTAGTCAGAAAAATCGATGTGAATACTTTTCTGCCCAATGATGACAGAAGTATTCTAGGAGTGATACCTTTATTGGCTAACCAGAAAATATGTTTGCAAGCTTTCAGAGTACAGTGGCTCCTTCTTCAAGCAAGATTACAAATAGATTAATAAGAAACAAGCACAACGTTTAGAGAATACTACAGCAGGACATTTGTTCAGGGGGGTGGGAAAGTGTGATGCCTCCTAAAGATAAGCCAAGGTAATCAAATTAGGCATTTTCTTACAAATGGAGAGTTGAACATCTTCTGTAGTATTCTCTAAATGTTGTGCTTGTTTCTTATTAATCTATTTGTAATCTTGCCTGAAGAAGGAGCCACTGTGCTCTGAAAGCTTGCAAACATATTATTTTCTGGTTAGCCAATAAAGGTATCACTCCTAGAATACTTCTGTTATCATTGGGCAGAAAAGTATTCACATCAATATAACTATAGTATTAATAATGGAGAGGCATCTTATAGACGTCTCTTCATTACTAACCCGTAGCCTTAATGTCACCAGACAATGCAAAGGTGACATCAACCCCACAAATATGAATCCCACTTGCCACCGCCTGAAGGCAAGTGGGAAGAGCCATGCAAAGCACCAGAATTGGTGCATCTAATAGATGCTCCATTTCTGGGCAGCTGTAGATTGCTATTCTTAGGCTGGGAGCCACTATCCATGGCCCCTTACCAGCCTGAGAATATCAGCTCCCGGCTGTAAGTTTTAGTTTGACTGGTTGTCAAAAATGGAGGGGATCCCAATCGGTTTTTTAAATTATTTATTTAAATGATTAAAAAGACCTGTGTGGGACCCCTCTATCCTTGACAACCAGCCTTGCTAACGCTGACAGCTGAGGGTTGCAGCCCACAGCTGTCAGTTTTGCCTGGCTGGTTATCAAAAATACAGGGGAATCCATGTAAATTTTTTTATAAATGATTTATTTATAGCACAATTTATAGGTCAATTGATGACACTTTTCCTGGTGTCTTCCCCTAATTTGAGCTATTTCGGCAGCTTTTGGGCCCCCCTGAAGGTGTTGTCTATGCGTTTGGTTTTTCATCCCATTGAATTGAATAGTGTTAGGCTATGTTCAGTGAACTGTTAAGCAAACATCGGGAAGTTCGCGGAACATAGCCGAACTGAACCTTAAAAGGTTTGCTCATCTCTTAGGCTTCTATTGCACTTGCCGTGATTTTGCGGCCCGTTTTTGCGGCCCCAATAGATTTCTATGGGGATGCAAAAATGGGCCGCAATAATTCCACAGTGCGCCGTGCGCCGTATGGCCGTGAGGGCCGTATTTATGGCCGTGAAAAAAGATCGAGCCTGCTCGATCTTTTTCACGGCTTACGGACACGGCACCCATTGTAAATCAATGGGGCCATAAAAACAAATGAAGGTTGTTTTTGTGGTGTTCCGTGACTTCCAGTTTTGTGGACTGCCTTTTTTCCCAATACTTTTGCTATAGTATTGGGAACCCGAAAAACAGCGATCCGCAAGTTTTTTGCAGTCTGTTATTGCAGCAGACCGCAATAACGGGCCACAAAAAAACTGGTATGTTTAAAAGAAGCCTTATGTTGAGATTAGGGGTCGATGGTGATCATATCATTACTTTCAGGATTTTTTCCCTTAAAGGAGCTACTTGGTCAATATGGTCGCTACTTAACTTCTTTGCTTGTTGAAACTACTGCCAGGGGGACTCGGTTCATCTTACAATCCCATTTCCGCCTTGGCCCAATACCTTTCTGACTAGTTTACTCTGGCCCGTACTGCTAGTCGTCGGGTCCCAGAATGCGTCTCCTGTGCAACACTCAAGGTACCTTCACACTAAACGATATCGCTAGCGATCCGTGACGTTGCAGCGTCCTGGCTAGCGATATCATTTAGTTTGACAGGCAGCAGCGATCAGGATCCTGCTGTGATATCGCTGGTCGTTGAACAAAGTTCAGAACTTTATTTGGTCGTCAGACCGGCGTGTATCGTCGTGTTTGACACCAAAAGCAACGATACCAGCGATGTTTTACAATGGTAACCAGGGTAAATATCGGGTTACTAAGCGCAGGGCCGCGCTTAGTAACCCGATGTTTACCCTGGTTACCAGTGTAAAATGTAAGAAAACAAACAGTACATACTCACCTTCGCGTCCCCCGGCGTCCGCTTCCCACACTGACTGAGCGCCGTAAAGTGAAAGTACAGCACAGCGGTGACGTCACCGCTCTGCTGTTAGGGCCGGCGCTCAGTCAGTGCAGGAAGCGGACACCGGGGGACGCGAATGTAAGTATGTACTGTTTGTTCTTTTTACATTTTACGCTGGTAACCAGGGTAAACATCGGGTTACTAAGCGCGGCCCTGCGCTTAGTAACCCGATGTTTACCCTGGTTACCCGGGGACCTCGGCATCGTTGGTCGCTGGAGAGCAGTCTGTGTGACAGCTCTCCAGCGATCAAACAGCGACGCTGCAGCGATCGGCATCGTTGTCGCTATCGCTGCAGCGTCGCTTAATGTGAAGGTACCGTCAGTCTTTTGGTCACTTTATCGTCTCTAGTCCAGATCTCATTAACCACTGCCTTGGTCTCCACTCATGTCAGGGACACCCATGTCACATGGCACTGCTGACTAGTCAGACGTTAGGTCTGTTAAAACTGCAGGCTGAGACCTGTTTGACATTTTGACAGTGATGGGGAAATCAGGGATCACCTTGATATGTTCTTATAAATCATATATATATTTCTTAGGCTGGCAGAATATGCCCGGACATGCTCTGCTAAGTCATTCTCCTGACTATTGATTACACTGGTCAACAGCATTTTTGGTGCCAAAGATATTTCATCGAATTTAGGGTATTTTTGGGGTGCTGATTCTGAATATGTCATCAGTTTTGCCAGATTGGCTCAAGTTTTTGAGATTTTTGGTATCTTATTTATAGCACTTGTTGGTAAATGCGACGCATCATCTCATTAATTTCTTTGGATTAGTACTTGAACTGAGCAGTTCTCAATATAGTTTTGTGTTAATTAGTGTTCTAAAAGTTTGTTCATAGCTTGATTTTTGCACTAACTTTATGTTGTTGTCTGTTTTCCAGTGAAAAGCATGAAGTCATCAAGAAGAAGTTGTCTTAACGATCCAGACTCATTCTGTTACATTTGTGGTGAATACACACTGCCAAAACATAGAAGAAACATAACAGACTTCATAAAAAAAGTGTATTTTGCCTATTTTGGGGTTATGCTTGGGGACCAAGACAAGTTTTGGGCACCACACATAGTGTGCAAAGCATGTATCGAATTATTACGAAAATGGAGCAAAGGACAAAGAAAAAGCTTCAAATTTGGTGTTCCAATGGTGTGGAGAGAGCCAAAAAATCATCATGATGACTGTTATTTATGGTAAACACAGGTACAGGCACATCTTCACAATGAGGGACAGGCCTTCTTGCAGATTCCATGTTACTCCCATTTTCGTTTCTTATGCTTATTGAATCCTTGCACTTGCACTGCACAGAAATAACAGTCATCATGATGATTTTTTGGCTCTCTCCACACCATTGGAACACCAAATTTGAAGCTTTTTCTTTGTCCTTTGCTCCATTTTTGTAATAATTCGATACATGCTTTGCACACTATGTGTGGTGCCCAAAACTTGTCTTGGTCCCCAAGCATAACCCCAAAATAGGCAAAATACACTTTTTTTTACGAAGTCTGTTATGTTTCTTCTATGTTTTGGCAGTGTGTATTCACCACAAATGTAACAGAATGAGTCTGGATCGTTAAGACAACTTCTTCTTGATGAGTTCATGCTTTTCACTGGAAAACAGACAACAACATAAAGTTAGTGCAAAAATCAAGCTATGAACAATCTTTTAGAACACTAATTAACACAAAACTATATTGAGAACTGCTCAGTTCAAGTACTAATCCAAAGAAATTAATGAGATGATGCGTCGCATTTACCAACAAGTGCTATAAATAAGATACCAAAAATCTCAAAAACTTGAGCCAATCTGGCAAAACTGATAGCATATTCAGAATCAGCACCCCAAAAATACCCCAAATTCATTAAAATATTTTGGACACCAGAAAAAAAAATTTTTTTTGTTGACCTGTGTTATCAATTAGAATTGCTGACAGGGTAGGGCTAATTAGATGGAACTTTAGCCCTGTACGTGTCTACCATCAAGTTACCCCTTATGTAAGAATTACCTAATGAACTGATGATGAATTAATGATGGTTTCATATGTAAGAAACAGCTGATTCGCGCTCGGACATAATGTATACGCCTACTCAAAAGTGTATATAACTGAATGCCCTTCATTAAAACTTTATGGCTTTGAACAGATTCACGTCTGTCTCTGTCCATCATTTCTCCGGAGAATCCACACATTTGGCAGCCATCCAATATCCCTGAGGGTCTGACTTGCAGACCACCCTAACAACAGGAAACTATCTTTATCACATCACTTTGTCCCATCTAACTCTGGGATAGTACCAAACATTAACCCTGACTTTCGCTACTGTTAGGCAGAATGCAACACTGTCATTAATAACGCCTGTCACAATACACATTACAACAATATGCATGTATTCATTCAAATGGAAGGTTAACAGTGTTTCCATCTCCTTACATTTCTTCCTTCTTTAACCCCTTCCCGACCCATGACGCCACATAGGCGTCATGAAAGTCGGTGCCAATCCGACCCATGACGCCTATGTGGCGTCATGGAATGATCGCGTCCCTGCAGATCGGGTGAAAGGGTCAACTCCAATTTCACCCGATCTGCAGGGGCAGGGGGAGTGGTACTTCAGCCCAGGGGGGGTGGCTTCACCCCCCCGTGGCTACGATCGCTCTGATTGGCTGTTGAAAGTGAAACAGCCAATCAGAGCGATTTGTAATATTTCACTATGAAAACTGGCGAAATATTACAATCCAGCCATGGCCGATGCTGCAATATCATCGGCCATGGCTGGAAACACTGGTCTGCACCCCTGTTATGATCCGGTGGTAGGATCACCAAACTGACCTGATAGGTAAACCAGAATATTAGGACGAGCTCTGGGGATGTGGAAACTATACTGACCGCAACACTGAACCTATCCAATACACACTAAAGGCAGCCGTGGAGCGTTACCTAAAAACCTAGACGCCTCGTCACAGCCTGAGAAACTAACTACCCCTAGAGAGAAAGCCAAGCCTCACTTGCCTCAGAGAAATGACCCCAAAGTTTAGACAGCCCCCACAAATAATAACGGTGAGTTAAGGGGAAAATACAAACGTAGTAATGAAAAACAGGTTTAAGCAAATGAGGCCCACTAAAGCTAAATAGACTGAAGATAGCAAGGGATCTGTGCGGTCAGTACAAAAACTATCAAAAACTATCCACGCAGAAAATACAAAAACCCTCACACCGACTCACGATGTGAGGGGCGCACTCTGCACCCCAGAACTTCCAGCAAGCAAAAAAATCACATATAAACAAGCTGGACTGAACTCATCATATAATGAAACATATTTTCAAGAGAAAAATGAGCAAACATGAACTAGCAAGACTTAGCTTCTCCGGATGGAGACAGGTCACAAGGAAGTCCAGAGAGATCAGAACCAGTACTGAATACAACGACAGCAGGCAACCAACAAAGGTGCAGGTGGAGTTAAATAGGAACCAGCATAGCAGGAAATGAGGCAGCTGAGACCATCTCCAGACCCGCAGTATCGCTAAAGGCCACCAGAGGGAGCCCAGACAGAATTCACAACAGTACCCCCCCCTTGAGGAGGGGTCACCGAACCCTCACCAGAGCCCCCAGGCCGATCAGGACGAGCCGAATGAAAGGCACGAACCAAATCGGCCGCATGGACATCAGAGGCGACAACCCTGGAATTATCCTCCTGACCATAGCCCTTCCATTTAACTAAGTACTGAAGCCTTGGTCTCGAAACACGAGAATCCAAGATCTTCTCCACCACATACTCCAATTCTCCCTCGACCAAGACCGGAGCAGGAGGATCAACAGAAGGAACCACAGGCACCACATATCTCCGCAACAATGACCTATGGAACACATTGTGAATGGCAAATGATGCTGGGAGGTCCAAACGAAATGACACAGGGTTGAGGATTTCCAAAATCTTATAAGGACCGATGAAATGAGGCTTGAACTTAGGAGAGGAAACTTTCATCGGAACATAACGAGAAGACAACCACACCAAATCCCCCACACGAAGTCGGGGACCCACACAGCGACGGCGGTTAGCAAAGCGCTGAGCCTTCTCTTGTGACAACGTCAAATTGTCCACCACGTGGTTCCAAATCTGCTGCAACCTATCCACCACAGAATCCACCCCAGGACAGTCAGAAGGCTCAACCTGACCTGAGGAAAAACGAGGATGAAAACCAGAATTGCAAAAAAAGGCGAAACCAAAGTAGCAGAACTAGCCCGATTATTGAGGGCGAACTCAGCCAATGGCAAAAAAGTCACCCAGTCATCCTGATCAGCAGAAACAAAACATCTCAGATAAGTCTCCAAGGTCTGATTAGTACGTTCGGTTTGGCCATTTGTCTGAGGATGGAAGGCCGATGAAAAAGATAATTCAATGCCCATCTTAGCACAAAAGGACCGCCAAAATCTGGACACAAACTGGAATCCTCTATCAGACACAATATTCTCAGGAATACCATGCAAACGAACCACATTCTGAAAGAACAGTGGAACCAAATCAGAGGAGGAAGGCAGCTTAGGCAAGGGCACCAAATGGACCATTTTAGAAAAACGATCACAAACCACCCAGATAACAGACATCTTCTGAGAGACTGGAAGATCCGAAATAAAATCCATGGAAATATGCGTCCAGGGCCTCTTCGGGACAGGCAAAGGCAGAAGCAAACCACTGGCACGAGAACAGCAAGGCTTGGCCCGAGCACAAATCCCACAGGACTGCACAAAGGAACGCACATCCCGCGACAAGGAAGGCCACCAAAAGGACCTAGACACCAAATGGTACCAAAAATCCCAGGGTGGCCTGCCAACACCGAAGAATGCACCTCGGAAATGACTCTACTGGTCCATCTATCCGGGACAAACAGTCTCTCCGGTGGACAACGATCAGGTCTATTGGCCTGAAATTCCTGCAGTACCCGTCGCAAATCAGGGGAGATGGCAGACAAAATCACCCCTTCTCTGAGGACACCAGCCGGTTCAGAAACTCCCGGAGAGTCAGGCACAAAGCTTCTAGAAAGAGCATCAGCCTTCACGTTCTTCGAACCCGGAAGGTATGAAACCACGAAATTGAAACGGGAGAAAAACAGCGACCATCGAGCCTGTCTAGGATTTAGCCGCTTAGCAGACTCGAGATAAGTCAAATTCTTGTGATCAGTCAAGACCACCACACGATGTTTGGCTCCCTCAAGCCAATGTCTCCACTCCTCAAATGCCCACTTCATTGCCAACAACTCCCGATTACCAACATCATAATTCCGCTCGGCAGGCGAAAACTTTCTTGAAAAGAAAGCACATGGCCTCATCACAGAGCCCTCAGAGTTTCTCTGTGACAAGACAGCCCCTGCTCCAATCTCAGAAGCATCAACCTCGACCTGGAATGGTAGAGAGACATCCGGCTGACGCAAGACAGGAGCCGAAGAGAACCGACGTTTGAGCTCCTGAAAGGCCTCCACGGCCGCAGGAGACCAATTCGTCACATCAGAACCCTTCTTAGTCAAATCCGTCAAAGGCTTAACCACACTGGAAAAATCAGCGATGAAGCGACGGTAAAAATTAGCAAAACCCAAGAACTTCTGAAGACTTTTAACCGATGTAGGTTGAGTCCAGTCATGAATAGCCTGGACCTTGACTGGATCCATCTCAATGGAGCTGAGCTGTGCTGGGGGAGAAAATGGTTAGAAGGTTGGAGGAGTGTTTAAACTAGGGATTGGGGGGGAGGGTATTCATTTTATAGGAGGGGAAGATAGTGCAGATAGAGACCTGGGCACAAATAAGGAAGTTGGGGGTGGCGGTGGCATGGGGGGTGGGGTTAGAACAGTTAGTAATTTAAGAAAGAATAGAGGTACAGAGAGTAACATCAAGTGCATGTATACTAATGCCAGAAGCCTCGCCAACAAAATGGATGAATTAGAACTAATGTTGTTGGAGCATAGTTATGACATGGTGGGGATATCTGAGACGTGGCTGGATGAGAGCCATGACTGGGCTGTTAACTTGCAGGGCTATAGCCTTTTCAGAAATGACCGTACAGATAAGCGAGGGGGAGGGGTGTGTCTATATGTAAAATCTTCCTTAAAACCCATCCTGCATGATAATATAGGTGAATTTAATGAAAATGTAGAGTCCCTGTGGGTGGAGATAAGGGGAGGGGGAAAAATAATAAATTACTGATAGGGATTTGTTATAAATCTCCAAAAATAATGGAAGCAATGGAGAATATCCTTGTAAAGCAAATAGATGAAGCTGCGACTCAAGGAGAAGTCATTATTATGGGGGACTTCAACTACCCTGAAATAGATTGGGGAACAGAAACCTGCAGTTCCAGCAAAGGCAATCGGTTTTTGACAACTATGAGAGACAATTACCTTTCACAACTGGTTCAGGACCCAACAAGGAGGGGGGCACTGCTAGACCTAATATTAACCAACAGGCCAAACCGCATATCAAATATAAGGGTTGGGGGTCACTTGGGGAATAGTGATCACAAAATAAGAAGTTTTCATGTAACCTTTAATAAGATGGGTAGTAGGGGGGTGACAAGGACACTAAACTTCAGGAGGGCAAATTTCCAACGGATGAGAGAGGATCTTGGTGCAATTAACTGGGACGATATCCTGAGACACAAAAATACACAAAGAAAATGGGAGACGTTTATTAGCATCCTGGATAGGACCTGTGCACAGTATATACCGTATGGGAATAAACATACTAGAAATAGGAGGAAACCAATATGGCTAAATAGAGCTGTAAGGGGCGCAATAAGGGACAAAAAGAAAGCATTTAGAGAATTAAAGGAAGTAGGTAGTGAGGAGGCATTAAATAAATACAGAAAATTAAATAAATTCTGTAAAAAGCAAATCAAGGCAGCAAAGATTGAGACAGAGAGACTCATTGCCAGAGAGAGTAAAAATAATCCCAAAATATTCTTTAACTATATAAATAGTAAGAAACTAAAAAATGACAGTGTTGGCCCCCTTAAAAATAATCTGGGGGAAATGGTGGATGAGGATGAGGAAAAAGCCAATATGCTAAATGACTTTTTTTCATCAGTATTTACAAAAGAAAATCCCATGATCAGTGATAAAAATTCCCCATTAAGTGTCACCTGCTTAACCCAGCAGGAAGTACAGCGGCGTCTAAAAATAACTAAAATTGACAAATCTCCGGGCCCGGATGGGATACACCCCCGAGTACTGCAGGAACTAAGTACAGTCATTGATAGACCATTATTTTTAATCTTTAAAGAGTCCATAATAACAGGGTCTGTACCACAGGACTGGCGTATAGCAAATGTGGTGCCAATATTCAAAAAAGGGGCAAAAACTGAACTCGGTAATTATAGGCCAGTAAGCTTAACCTCTACTGTGGGTAAAATCCTGGAGGGCATTCTAAGGGATACTATACTGGAGTATCTGAAGAGGAATAACCTTATGACCCAGTATCAGCACGGGTTTACTAGGGACCGTTCATGTCAGACTAATTTGATCAGCTTCT
Organism: Ranitomeya variabilis; assembly: GCF_051348905.1. Taxonomy (NCBI): domain Eukaryota; kingdom Metazoa; phylum Chordata; class Amphibia; order Anura; family Dendrobatidae; genus Ranitomeya; species Ranitomeya variabilis. The sequence continues at coordinate 406,414,986 of NC_135237.1, forward strand.
ATGAAGAGGTAAGTTCCGGACTGGACCAAGGGAACCCAGTGGACGTAGTGTATATGGACTTTTCCAAAGCTTTTGATACGGTGCCACACAAAAGGTTGTTACATAAAATGAGAGTAATGGGGATAGGGGAAAATATGTGTAAGTGGGTTGAGAGCTGGCTCAGGGATAGGAAACAAAGGGTGGTTATTAATGGAGCACACTCGGACTGGGTTGCGGTTAGCAGTGGGGTACCACAGGGGTCAGTATTGGGCCCTCTTCTTTTTAACATATTTATTAATGACCTTGTAGGGGGCATTCAGAGTAGAATTTCAATATTTGCAGATGACACTAAACTCTGCAGGGTAATCAATACAGGGGAGGACAATTTTATATTACAGGATGATTTATGTAAACTAGAAGCTTGGGCTGATAAATGGCAAATGAGCTTTAATGGGGATAAATGTAAGGTCATGCACTTGGGTAGAAGTAATAGGATGGATAACTATGTGCTTAATTCTAAAACTCTGGGCAAAACCGTCAATGAAAAAGACCTGGGTATATGGGTGGATGACAAACTCATATTCAGTGGCCAGTGTCAGGCAGCTGCTACAAAGGCAAATAAAATAATGGGATGTATTAAAAGAGGCATAGATGCTCATGAGGAGAACATAATTTTACCTCTATACAAGTCACTAGTTCGACCACACTTAGAATACTGTGCACAGTTCTGGTCTCCGGTGTATAAGAAAGACATAGCTGAACTGGAGCGGGTGCAGAGAAGAGCGACCAAGGTTATTAGAGGACTGGGGGGTCTGCAATACCAAGATAGGTTATTACACTTGGGGCTATTTAGTTTGGAAAAACGAAGACTAAGGGGTGATCTTATTTTAATGTATACATATATGAGGGGACAGTACAAAGACCTTTCTGATGATCTTTTTAATCATAGACCTGAGACAGGGACAAGGGGGCATCCTCTACGTCTGGAGGAAAGAAGGTTTAAGCATAATAACAGACGCGGATTCTTTACTGTAAGAGCAGTGAGACTATGGAACTCTCTGCCATATGATGTTGTAATGAGTGATTCATTAATTAAATTTAAGAGGGGACTGGATACCTTTCTGGAAAAGTATAATGTTACAGGGTATATACACTAGATTCCTTGATAAGGCGTTGATCCAGGGAACTAGTCTGATTGCCGTATGTGGAGTCGGGAAGGAATTTTTTTCCCCATGGTGGAGTTACTCTTTGCCACATGGTTTTTTTTTGCCTTCCTCTGGATCAACATGTTAGGGCATGTTAGGTTAGGCTATGGGTTGAACTAGATGGACTTACAGTCTTCCTTCAACCTTAATAACTATGTAACTATGTAACTATGTAACTATGTAATGGTAGAAGGAGAAAAAACAAAGCCCAAAAAGGAAACCTTCTGGACTCCAAAGAGACATTTAGAGCCCTTCACAAACAAGGCATTGGCTCGCAGGACCCGAAACACCATCCGGACCTGCTTCACATGAGATTCCCAATCATCAGAAAAGACCAAAATATCATCCAGGTACACAATCATAAACCTATCCAGATACTCTCGGAAGATGTCAGGCATGAAGGACTGGAACACAGAAGGGGCATTAGAAAGCCCAAAAGGCATCACCAAGTACTCAAAATGGCCTTCGGGTGTATTAAATGCTGTTTTCCATTCATCGCCCTGCTTTATACGCACAAGATTATATGCTCCACGAAGATCTATCTTGGTGAACCAACTGGCCCCCCTAATCCGAGCAAACAGATCGGACAACAGTGGCAAAGGATACTGAAATTTGACCGTGATGTTATTTAGAAGGCGATAATCTATACAGGGTCTTAGAGAACCATCCTTCTTGGCCACAAAAAAGAACCCCGCACCCAAAGGGGATGAGGACGGGCGAATATGCCCCTTCTCCAAAGACTCCTTGATATAACTCCGCATAGCGGCATGTTCTGGTACAGACAAATTAAAAAGTCGTCACTTACTACCAGGAATCAAATTTATGGCGCAATCACAATCCCTATGAGGAGGTAGGGCACTGGACTTGGGCTCATCAAATACATCCTGGTAGTCCGACAAAAATTCAGGGACTTCAGAAGGAGTAGAAGAAGCAATTGACACCAAAGGAGCATCGCCATGAATCCCTTGGCAACCCCAACTTGACACAGACATTGCTTTCCAATCCAGGACTGGATTATGAGCCTGCAGCCATGGCAGACCCAACACGACAACATCATGCAAATTATGTAACACAAGAAAGCGAATCACCTCCTGATGTGCAGGAGTCATGCACATAGTCATTTGAGCCCAGTACTGAGGTTTATTCTTGGCCAATGGCGTGGCATCAATTCCCTTTAGTGGAATAGGGAACTGCAAAGGCTCCAAGACAAAACCACAGCGCCTGGCAAAAGACAAATCCATCAAATTCAGGGCGGCACCTGAATCCACAAAAGCCATAACTGAGTAGGATGACAGAGAGCAAATTAAAGTAACAGACAAAATGAATTTAGGTTGTACAGTACCAATGGTGACAGACCTAGTGAAGTTTTTTGTGCGCTTAGAACAATCTGAGATAACATCAGCAGAATCACCACAGTAAAAGCACAACCCATTCTGACGTCTGTGATTTTGCCGTTCAATTCTGGTCAGAATCCTGTCACATTGCATAGACTCAGGCTTCTGCTCAGAAAATACCGCCAGATGGTGCACTGGTTTGCGCTCCCGCAAACGCCGATCAATCTGAATGGCCAAAGACATTGACTCACTCAGACCCGCAGGCGTGGGGAACCCCACCATAACATCCTTAATGGCTTCAGAAAGACCCTTTCTGAAAATCGCTGCCAGGGCACACTCATTCCATTGAGTGAGCACAGACCATTTCCTAAACTTCTGACAGTAAACCTCTGCTTCATCCTGACCCTGACACAAAGCCAGCAAGATCATCATAAAGCAAACCCAGCGCCAGAAAAAACGCATCTACATTAAGCAATGCAGGATCTCCTGGCGCCAGGGCGAATGCCCAGTCTTGAGGGTCGCCACGCAACAAAGAAATAACAATTTTCATTTGCTGAACCGGATCACCAGAGGAACGAGGTCTCAGAGAAAGAAATAATTTGCAATTATTTTTAAAGTTCAAAAACCTAGATCTGTCTCCGGAGAACAACTCAGGAATAGGTATCTTAGGCTCTGACATAGGACTGCGAACTACATAATCCTGAATGCCTTGTACTCTAGCAGTGAGATGATCCACACTAGAAGACAGACTCTGAAGGTCCATAGCTGCAGCTGAATTCTGAACCATCCAGAGATTAAGGGGAGGAGAGAAGCAAGACACACTACAGAAAAAAAAAAAAAAAATGAACTCAGGATTTCTCTTATCCCTCTTTTGCGATGCATTAACTCTTTACTGGCCTGCTGTACTGTTATGATCCGGTGGTAGGATCACCAAACTGACCTGATAGGTAAACCAGAATATTAGGACGAGCTCTGGGGTGTGGAAACTATACTGACCGCAACACTGAACCTATCCAATACACACTAAAGGCAGCCATGGAGCGTTACCTAAAAACCTAGACGCCTCGTCACAGCCTGAGGAACTAACTACCCCTAGAGAGAAAGCCAAGCCTCACTTGCCTCAGAGAAATTACCCCAAAGTTTAGACAGCCCCCACAAATAATAACGGTGAGTTAAGGGGAAAATACAAACGTAGTAATGAAAAACAGGTTTAAGCAAATGAGGCCCGCTAAAGCTAAATAGACTGAAGATAGCAAGGGATCTGTGCGGTCAGTACAAAAACTATCAAAAACTATCCACGCAGAAAATACAAGAACCCTCACACCGACTCACGATGTGAGGGGCACACTCTGCACCCCAGAACTTCCAGCAAGCAAAAAATCACATATAAACAAGCTGGACTGAACTCATCATATAATGAAACATATTTTCAAGAGAAAAATGAGCAAACATGAACTAGCAAGACTTAGCTTCTCCGGATGGAGACAGGTCACAAGGAAGTCCAGAGAGATCAGAACCAGTACTGAATACAACGACAGCAGGCAACCAACAAAGGTGCAGGTGGAGTTAAATAGGAACCAGCATAGCAGGAAATGAGGCAGCTGAGACCATCTCCAGACCCGCAGTATCGCTAAAGGCCACCAGAGGGAGCCCAGACGGAATTCACAACACACCCCCCCACCACCACCGATCACCTCCCCAGTCCTCCATCCTGTGCTCCGCTCCCCTCCGTCGTCCTGTCCGCTCCCCCGTCCTCCTGTCCGCTCCCCCCGTGCTCCGATCCCACCCCCTCATGCTCCGATCACCCCCCTGTGCTCCGATCCCCCCCTCATACTTACTGAGCCTCCCGGTGTCCGTCCGTCTCCTCCACGGGCGCCGCCATCTTCCAAAAGATTCGTTCCATCTACATTTTAAATAAAAAATTGCTTGCTAAAACATAATTTTAGAGGAATGAAAAATTATTTTTTATTTCCACGGCTCTGCGTTATAAACTTCTGTGAAGCACTTGGGGGTTCAAAGTGCTCACCACTAGTGTTGAGCATTCCGATACCGCAAGTATCGGGTATTGGCCGATATTTGCTGTATCGGAATTCCGATACCGAGATCCGATATTTTTGTGGTATCGGGTATCGGTATCGAAACAACATTAATGTGTAAAATAAAGAATTAAAATAAAAAATATTGCTATACTCACCTCTCCGACGCAGCCTGGACCTCACCGAGGGAACCGGCAGCGTTCTTTGCTTAAAATGCGCGCTTTTCCTTCCTTCCGTGACGTCACGGCTTCTGATTGGTCGCGTGCCGCCCATGTGGCCGCGACGCGACCAATCACAGCAAGCCGTGACGTAATTTTCAGGTCCTTCTAGGCATTCAGTATTTTAAAATTACGTTCCGGCTTTGTGATTGGTCGCGTCGCGGTCACATGGGCGACGCGACCAATCACAAGCCGTGACGTCACGGGAGGCAGGACAAGCGCGCATTTTAAAATGCGCGCGTGTCCAGCCTCCCGTGACGTCACGGCTTGTGATTGGTCGCGTCGCCCATGTGACCGCGACGCGACCAATCACAAGCCAGAACGTAATTTTAAAATCCTGAAGGACCTAAAATTACGTCACGGCTTGCTGTGATTGGTCGCGTCGCGGCCACATGGGCGGCACGCGACCAATCACAAGCCGGGACTTCACGTAAGGAAGTAAACGCGCAAATTTTAAGCAAACAACGCTGCCGGTTCCCTCGGTGAGGTCCAGGCTGCGTCGGAGAGGTGAGTATAGCAATATTTTTTATTTTAATTCTTTCTTTTACACATTAATATGGATCCCAGGGCCTGAAGGAGAGTTTCCTCTCCTTCAGACCCTGGGAACCATCAGGGATACCGTCCGATACTTGAGTCCCATTGACTTGTATTGGTATCGGGTATCGGTATCGGATTGGATCCGATACTTTGCCGGTATCGGCCGATACTTTCCGATACCGATACTTTCAAGTATCGGACGGTATCGCTCAACACTACTCACCACACATCTAGATAAGTTCCCTTGCGGTTCTAGTTTCCAAAATGGGGTCACTTGTGGGGAGTTTCTACTGTTTAGGCACATCAGGGGCTCTGCAAATGCACCGTGACGCCTGCAGAGCATTCCATCAAAGTCTGCATTTCAAAACGTCACTACTTCCCTTCCGAACCCCGACGTGTGCCCAAACAGTGGTTTACCCCCACATATGGGGTATCAGCGTACTCAGGACAAACTGGACAACAACATTTGGGGTCCAATTTCTCCTGTTACCCTTGGGAAAATAAAAAATTCCGGGCTAAAAATCATTTTTGAGGAAAGAAAAATTATTTTTTTATTTTCACGGCTCTGCGTTATAAACTTCTGTGAAGCACCTGGGGGTTTAAAGTGCTCACTATGCATCTAGATAAGTTTCTTGGGGGTCTAGTTTCCAAAATGGGGTCACTTGTAGGGGAGCTCCAATGTTTAGGCACACAGGGGCTCTCCAAACGCGACATGGTGTCCGCTAACGATTGGAGCTAATTTTCCATTCAAAAAGTCAAATGGCGCGCCTTCCCTTCCGAGCCTTGCCGTGCACCCAAACAGTGGTTTACCCCCACATATGAGGTATCGGCGTACTCAGGAGAAATTGCCCAACAAATGTTAGTATCCATTTTATCCTGTTGCCCATGTGAAAATGAAAAAATTGAGGCTAAAAGAAATTTTGTGTGAAAAAAAAGTACTTTTTCATTTTTACGGATCAATTTGTGAAGCACCTGAGGGTTTAAAGTGCTCACTATGCTTCTAGATAAGTTCCTTGGGGGGTCTAGTTTCCAAAATGGGGTCACTTGTAGGGGAGCTCCAATGTTTAGGCACACAGGGGCTTTCCAAACGCGACATGGTGTCCGCTAACGATGGAGATAATTTTTCATTCAAAAAGTCAAATGGCGCTCCTTCCCTTCTGAGCCTTACCATGTGCCTAAACAGTGGTTTACCCCCACATGTGAGGTATCGGTGTACTCAGGAGAAATTGCCCAACAAATTTTAGGATCCATTTTATCCTGTTGCCCATGTGAAAATGAAAAAATTGAGGCTAAAATAATTTTTGGGTGAAAAAAAAGTACTTTTTCATTTTTACGGATCAATTTGTGAAGCACCTGGGGGTTTAAAGTGCTCACTATGCTTCCAGATAAGTTCCTTGGGGGGTCTAGTTTCCAAAATGGGGTCACTTGTGGGGGAGCTCCAATGTTTAGGCACACGGGGGCTCTCCAAACGCGACATGGTGTCCGCTAAAGATTGGAGCCAATTTTTCATTCAAAAAGTCAAATAGCGCTCCTTCCCTTCCAAGCCCTGCCGTGCGCCCAAACAGTGGTTTACCACCACATATAAGGTATCAGCGTACTCAGGACAAATTGGACAACAACGTTCGTGGTCCAGTTTCTCCTTTTACCCTTGGTAAAATAAAAAAATTGTTGCTAAAATATCATTTTTGTGACTAAAAAGTTAAATGTTCATTTTTTCCTTCCATGTTGCTTCTGCTGCTGTGAAACACCTGAAGGGTTAATAAACTTCTTGAATGTGGTTTTGATCACCTTGAGGGGTGAAGTTTTTAGAATGGTGTCACTTTTGGGTATTTTCAGCCATATAGACCCCTCAAACTGACTTCAAATGTGAGGTGGTCCCTAAAAAAAATGGTTTTGTAAATTTTGTTGTAAAAATGAGAAATCACTGGTCAAATTTTAACCCTTATAACTTCCTAGCAAAAAAAAATTTTGTTTCCAAAATTGTGCTCATGTAAAGTAGACATGTGGGAAATGTTATTTATTTACTATTTTGTGTCACATAACTCTCTGGTTTAACAGAATAAAAATTCAAAATGTGAAAATTGTGAAATTTTCAAAATTTTCGCCAAATTTCCATTTTTTTCACAAATAAACTCAGAAATTATCGACCTAAATTTACCACTAACATGAAGCCCAATATGTCACGAAAAAACAATCTCAGAACCGCTAGGATCCGTTGAAGCGTTCCTGAGTTATTACCTCATACAGGGACACTGGTCAGAATTGCAAAAAACGGCCAGGTCATTAAGGTCAAAATAGGCTGGGTCATGAAGGGGTTAATGATGGCTGTCCTCGGCTACTCGAAACCTGTAAGAGACCAATCATCTCACCACACACAACATATGTTAAACAACATGGAGTCCTTTTTCCTCATAGAACAACACAGACCCGGTCCTACTTGGTTAGGACCCCGGAACTCTGACCATCCAAGTCCTTTTATCCAGGCATCAGTCTGTCGTGTTGATCTGGTCCTTCTTGACAAGAGCCCCTGAACAAACAAATGGCAATGTCAGTCTCTTTGCAAACAGCCCACATGACAAGGCAGAATCCATTGTCCACTATCAGTCCTTAAGACAGGGACACAATCCTTTAACTTACACCTGTCCACAAGACAGTAACACATTCTATTAAGAGGAACATCCATCCTGGATTGGGCTCAGTCCTTACCTGAGGGTGTAGGACCCTCCAGCCACTGCAACGCCTATCAATCCAGCAGGGGGAAGTGCCACAAGTTCAACAAAAGAGGGGGGGGACAAAAATTTCAGCCATGTGTGGTCATCAATGTGGCGGAGTCCTGGATATGTGGACTATAGATCCGCTGGATCTCGACTCTCAGAAATCTTGAACTGTTCTGATCATGGGGTGCAATGAGCACAATGTGAGCTCTTCCAGCTTCTGACTTTCTGTTTTTCTCTTAACTGGTCTTCCTCCAAATTCACTCAGACCCAGGTTTTTCTCCTTCAGTTAAATCACATCTGCAATCCAGCAAGCCATGGTATTATTAACTACCTTCATGGATGTAGGGGCTAATTTAGGGGACAGTGGGGGATTCTCAGGCATTTGGGCCTGTAATGCCTCCTTTACACGTCTGTTTTTGTGTCTGTATGCTGTCCATTTTTAAGGGCAGCAAATACAGACACATGAGCACTAGTGTTGAGCATTCCGATACCGCAAGTATCGGGTATCGGCTGATACTTGCGGTATCGGAATTCCGATACCGGGATTCCGATACTTGCCGCGTATCGGATACCGGAATCGGAAGTTCCAAGATTCAAAATGCAGAAATTCAGCCAATGAGAATGATTCCAAGTGTGGGCACATCCTGTTTAGCATGGAGGGCATGAAACTACTGGCAAGGCTGTGATTGGCTGCTGAAATGATGTCATGATGCAGTTTAAAAGTCGCTGGCGCCATTTTGCGATCACTCTGCTGTGAATTCAGTTAGTGACAGGACGCTGTTTGCTGACTGAGGGACAGTTTAGAGATAGCGATTTGCTTCTTTGTGCTTTCCAAAGGCTAATTTAGCAACCGCTGTGTTCACCTACTATTCACCTTGCTTTTGCCTTGTAGCGCTGTTTTCACAGCGATCTGCAAGGTCTGTGTGTGTGTGTGTGTGAGTGCAGCCCACTCTCTAGTCTGAGTGCAGCCACATAGGCCATCCATAGCTGGTTGTATTCAGTTCAGGGAGGGTGGTTCATTGCCTCATACTGTTCTTTTTTTTTTTTTTTTTTCAAGTAGTGTAGTCTGCTGCTAATTTATTCAAAAAAATCCTATTAGTGTCTTTCCACCCGTCTCCAGCTAATTTGTGGAAAAACACTACATAGGATAACGTAGAGGAGGGTTTTTGGGCCTTGCAGCGCCGTTTACGGCTGTCTGCACGGTCTCCGTGTGACTGCAGCTCGCCCTGTAGTCTGTGAGCAGCCGTAGCCTGGTTGTCTCCAGCTCAGGGTTGTTCACTGCGTCATACCGCCAAATCAATTTTCATTTTGTTTTAAGTAGTGCAGGCTGCTGCACATTTTTTCAAAAAATTCCTATTAGTGTCTTTCCACCCGTCTCCAGCTAATTTGTGGAAAAACACTACATAGGATAATGTAGAGGAGGGTTTTTGGGCCTTGCAGCGCCGTTTACGGCTGTCTGCACGGTCTCCGTGTGACTGCAGCTCTATCCGTTGTCAGTTCAGCCCCCAAAAAATAAATAAATAATAAAGTTCACCAAACACACCAGTTACACCACTTTACATTTGTGTAGGCCACATTAGCTCATATTAAAGTCTAGTCCACACTTTAGAAAATTAGTGTTTCTTATACCTGTTAGGAGGAGTTGCTCAGGAATAAGCACACAAAGCCGTTAGTACTTTTCTGCTTATCTTTATCAGTCAACCAAGATGAAGAAGGCAGTGAGTAAGGCACGTGGGCGTGGGCGCGGAGCAGGGAGGGGACGTGGGGATTCTGTGCCTGCTGCGGGCACCGGTGACTCATCAGCACCCACTTTCACCAGGGAACAGTCGTTCATGCGCAGCTTTGTGTCAGAGCGCCGTACACCGCTGCTGCGTGAAGAACAAATTGAAGCCGTTGTCGGATGGATGGCAGCTAATGCATCAACTTCAATTAGTGCCACATCCTCTCAGACACAGAGCACTGGAGAGCAGCCATCTGTCTCTTCACCACCTGCCAAATTGCCCAGGCAGACAGAGAGCCCAGGACAGGAGCCGTCTCTACTTCTGTTCTCTGAATCTCTTGGCTTGGAAACAGGGGGCCAGCCAAGCAGCATTGGAGAAATGGAAGAAGAGGCAGGGTGCAGTGATGCCCAACAGCTTTTTCTCTCTTCCTCTGAAGAGGTGGGTGGGCCAGTGGCTCCGGTCACCACATCGCAGGCCGCATCAGCTGATGATGACACTCAGGTGCCACTTACTGGTGCGTGCTCTGCTGCTGAGACTACCCAGGAGGAGCAGTTGGGGGCAGAGGGTAGTGTAGATGATGAGGTCCTTGACCCATCTTGGCGTGAGGGACAGGAAGGTGGTGGGAGCAGCTCTGAGGAAGAGATTCCCCGTACGGCCCAAAGAGGGAGAGGGAGGGGGAAGACTGCGGATCCTGCAGCCTCCGCTTTGGCACCCGTTAGGAGCATGTCTCTTCCAAAAGCCAAAAAGGGCGCTCCCAAGACTTGCAGTGCCTGGTCCTTTTTTGACACAGTTGCAGATGACATTTGCTATGTCAGATGCAAGGTGTGTCATCAAAAAGTCAAAAGAGGGAAAAATGTCAGCAACCTCAATACCTCCAACATGTGGAAACATGTGCGCAACAGGCACCCGGCGGAGTTAGAAAAACACACTGAAGAGCTAGGCCAACCAACAGCGGCAGCTACCACCTCTTCAGCTCGTGTTGCCTCTTCCTCTAGCTCACACGCAGCTGGTTCGGCTTCCTCCCAGGATCGCCGTGGAAGAACCTCTGGCCCTGTTGTCCAGAGACCCGCTGTAATTCCACCCGCAGCACCACTTTCCCAGTCATCCACACACTCCCAGCCCACTCTACAGCCATCGGTAGTACAGGCATGGGAGAAAAGGCGGCCTTTCTCGTCAAACCACCCACGAGCACAGGCTCTGACTGCAGGCATTGCCAAACTTCTTTCACTGGAAATGCTGTCATTCAGGCTGGTGGAGACTGACAGCTTCCGTGACTTGATGTCATTGGCAGTCCCACAGTACAATGTGCCCAGCCGCTTTTACTTCAGCAGGCAAGCCGTCCCTGCCCTGCACAAGCATGTGGAGGGACACATAAAACACGCGCTACTGAACGCCGTCAGTAGCAAGGTCCACCTCACCACCGATGCGTGGACCAGTCAACATGGACAGGGGCGATACCTGTCCCTCACTGCCCATTGGGTTAATGTCGTTGAGCCGGGTACAGACCGTGCGAGTGGCGCAGGACGTGTCCTGCCCACTCCAAGGATTGCAGGAATCCATTCTGTACGCATTGACTCCTCCTCTTACACCAGTTCCTCAGAATCATCGCTGCAGGAGCCGTCACAGTCCACCTCCACATGGACCCGTGATGAACGTGTACCTGTTACGACCGACATGAGCACAGCCGTGGCCAAACGTCAACAGGCCGTGTTGAAATTAATTTTTTTGGGGAATCGTAGCCACACAGCGCAGGAGCTCTGGAATGCCATCAAGCAGGAGAGCGATGTGTGGTTTGTGCCAGCGAATCTCCAGCCAGGCATGGTAGTGTGTGATAATGGCCGAAATCTGGTGGCAGCTCTGGGCCTCGGCAACCTCACTCACATCCCATGTCTGGCACATGTGCTCAATTTGGTCGTGCAGAGCTTTTTGAGGGACTATCCGGATCTTGATGCACTGCTGCACAAGGTCCGCCTAGAGTGTGCTCACTTTGGTCGTGCAGAGTTTTTTGAGGGACTATCCGGAATTCCACGTTACATATGCTGGAGCGGTTGTGTGAGCAGCAGCAAGCTGTAATGGAGTACCAGCTGCTTCAGGCGCAAAGAAGTCGCAGTCAGCGCCGTACAGACTTCACAACCACAGAGTGGGCCACTATGAATGACGTCTGCCAGGTTTTGCGTCCCTTTGATTATTCCACGCGGATGGCGAGTGCAGATGATGCACTAGTCAGCATGACTGTCCCCCTTATCTGCCTGCTTGAAAAATCACTGCAAGCGCTAAGGGATGATGTTGTGGAAGAGGTGGAGGATGAGGATTCACCATTTCCATCATCTTCTGGACAGTCAGCGCCACGTGGTTCCTCACAAACGCGTAGGCAGGGGACAGTTTGTGAGGAGGATGAGGAGGAGTCAATGGAGGAGGAAGACATCCGTCCAGAGGAGGGAGTTACCGAATTGTCCAGTACTCAGTGTGTACAGCGAGGGTGGGGTGATGACGAGCGGGCAGAGACCACGCCTCCAGCAGGGGACAGCGTTTCTTGGGCAGTTGGCAGTCTGCAGCACATGGTGGATTACATGCTGCAGTGCCTGAGAAACGACCGCCGCATCGCCCACATTCTCAACATGTCTGATTATTGGGTGTTCACCCTCCTCGATCCTCGCTACCGGGACAACGTAGAAAGCCTCATCACACCGTTGAACCGGGAGCGAAAAATGCGGGAGTACCAAGACACACTGGTCAATTCCATCATCTTCTCCATTCCAACTGAGAGAAGTGCTGCTAGTGCATTCCAAAGCAGCTCAGTGCGTCCAGGCAGTGGTGGAGGCTCTGCACAAAGAGGGAGCAGAAGCAGTGCCTCTGCCCAAGGCAAGACCAGTATGGCCCAACTGTGGCACAGTTTTCTGTGCCCCCCACAAAAGTCTACACCATCACAGACGGCTCCAGTCAGCAGGAGGCAACGGTTCCGTCAGATGGTGACAGACTACATGTCTTGCCCTCTTGCTGTACTCCCAGACGGCTCTTCCCCTTTCAAGTTTTGGGTCTCAAAGCTGGATACATGGCCAGAGCTAAGCCAGTATGCATTGGAGGTGCTGTCTTGCCCTGCGGCCAGTGTATTATCGGAACGTGTCTTTAGTGCTGCAGGTGGTGTACTAACTGACCGTCGCATGCGACTATCCTCCGATAACGTTGACCGGCTTACTTTCCTGAAAATGAACAAGGCCTGGATCTCGCAGGAATTTGCCACTCCTCCTCCTGATTAAATAATTAGGTCACTGTATACGTTATCCAGGTCTCCTGTTGTGTTCATCTTTCTACCACCTGAACTTAAATTCCTGGGCTCCAACACCGCCAGTTGAGGCTCAGAAGTGCCGTCTGCACAGTCAAAACATACGACCCAGTGTTATTGGGTTTCAGTAACGTCAGCTGATCCCCAGCTGTGTAGCCGGCAATGTGTCATGCGACCGCCACGCTGACACAACAACTGAAATGTAAGGGAATCTGTCCCCCCCCCCCAAGGCGTTTGTTACTGAAAGAGCCACCTTGTGCAGCAGTAATGCTGCACAAGGAAAAGGTAGCTATTTTGGTTTAGCTCCTTGCACACGCAGAACTTAACACTTATAAAATGTGTCCACTGATACCGTAAAACCGTCCCGGAGGTGGGACTTTCCTTCGTAATATGACGCAGCACAGCCGTCATTCCTACCCCCCCGGCGCTGCGCCCCGGCTCCTCAGCGTTGTTTGATTCCGTCCCGGAGCCTGCTCTGTTATGTTATCCCGTGGCCAGGCACACTTAGCGCTGCCCGTCTTCTGGCATCATTTGGTGTCAGGATGGCTGCGCCTGTGCGGCCGCGCTGGCCGAGAGCCCGCCTCGCAGTGTCTTCTGATTTAATCCCACTGGGGGCCTGGGATCCATGGACATGCGCATTGCATATCTGAACCTCCACCTCTCACTCATCTCCCTATGGCTTCTTCAGACTGTTCGGTGTCAGCTGGTCCCTAATAGCATGCCACGGTCGTGACACCGCACAGTCTTAAGAAGCCGTAGGGAGGGGAGTGAGAGGCGAGGATATGCACTGCGCATGGCCATGGATCCCAGGCCCCCAGTGGGATAAAATCAGAAGACACTGCGAGGCGGGCTCTCGTCCAGCGCGGCCGCATAGGCGCAGCCAGCCTGACACCAAATGATGTCAGAAGATGGGCAGCGCTAAGTGTGCCTGGCCAAGGGATAACTTAACAGCGCAGGCTCCGGGACGGAATCAAACAACGCTGAGGAGCCGGGGCGCGGCGCCGGGGGGGTAGGAATGACGGCTGTGCTGCGTCATATTACGAAGGAAAGTCCCACCTCCGGGACAGTTTCACGGTTTCAGGGGACACATTTTATAAGTGTTTAGTTCTGTGTTTGCAAGGAGCGTGATGAAAAGAGCCACCTTTTCCTTTTGCATCTTTTGTGCTGCACAAGCTGGCTCTTTCAGCTACAAACGCCTTGGGGGGGGTTAAAGGTTCCCTTTCGACTTTCTCAGGCTTCGGCCTACATTGTGTTCCTCTGCTTTTCCACCTGTCCCTGGGCTCCAACACCGCCAGTTGCCGTCCAGAAGTGCTGTCCGCACAGTCCCAACAGTCGCTCCTCTGTTATTGGGGTTCAGTAACGTCAGCTGTTCCCCAGCTGTGTGTGTGGCAATCCCTCCTACCTCCTCCACCTCCCCCTCCTGTCCCTGGGCTCCAACACCGCCAGTTGCCGTCCAGAAGTGCTGTACTCACAGTCAACAGTCCCTCCTCTGTTATTGGGGTTCAGTAACGTCAGCTGTTCCCCAGCTGTGTGTGTGGCAATCCCTCCTACCTCCTCCACCTCCCCCTCCTGTCCCTGGGCTCCAACACCGCCAGTTGCCGTCCAGAAGTGCTGTACGCACAGTCAACAGTCCCTCCTCTGTTATTGGGGTTCAGTAACGTCAGCTGTTCCCCTGCTGTGTGTGTGGCAATCCCTCCTACCTCCTCCTCCTCCACCTGTCCCTGGGCTCCAACACCGCCAGTTGCCGTCCAGAAGTGCTGTACGCACAGTCAACAGTCCCTCCTCTGTTATTGGGGTTCAGTAACGTCAGCTGTTCCCCTGCTGTGTGTGTGGCAATCCCTCCTACCTCCTCCTACCTCCTCCTCCTCCACCTGTCCCTGGGCTCCAACACCGCCAGTTGCCGTCCAGAAGTGCTGTACGCACAGTCAACAGTCCCTCCTCTGTTATTGGGGTTCAGTAACGTCAGCTGTTCCCCAGCTGTGTGTGTGGCAATCCCTCCTACCTCCTCCTCCTCCACCTGTCCCTGGGCTCCAACACCGCCAGTTGCTGTCCAGAAGTGCTGTACGCACAGTCAACAGTCCCTCCTCTGTTATTGGGGTTCAGTAACGTCAGCTGTTCCCCTGCTGTGTGTGTGGCAATCCCTCCTACCTCCTCCTACCTCCTCCTCCTCCACCTGTCCCTGGGCTCCAACACCGCCAGTTGCCGTCCAGAAGTGCTGTACGCACAGTCAACAGTCCCTCCTCTGTTATTGGGGTTCAGTAACGTCAGCTGTTCCCCTGCTGTGTGTGTGGCAATCCCTCCTACCTCCTCCTCCTCCACCTGTCCCTGGGCTCCAACACCGCCAGTTGCCGTCCAGAAGTGCTGTACGCACAGTCAACAGTCCCTCCTCTGTTATTGGGGTTCAGTAACGTCAGCTGTTCCCCAGCTGTGTGTGTGGCAATCCCTCCTACCTCCTCCTACCTCCTCCTCCTCCACCTGTCCCTGGGCTCCAACACCGCCAGTTGCTGTCCAGAAGTGCTGTACGCACAGTCAACAGTCCCTCCTCTGTTATTGGGGTTCAGTAACGTCAGCTGTTCCCCTGCTGTGTGTGTGGCAATCCCTCCTACCTCCTCCTACCTCCTCCTCCTCCACCTGTCCCTGGGCTCCAACACCGCCAGTTGCCGTCCAGAAGTGCTGTACGCACAGTCAACAGTCCCTCCTCTGTTATTGGGGTTCAGTAACGTCAGCTGTTCCCCTGCTGTGTGTGTGGCAATCCCTCCTACCTCCTCCTCCTCCACCTGTCCCTGGGCTCCAACACCGCCAGTTGACGTCCAGAAGTGCTGTACGCACAGTCAACAGTCCCTCCTCTGTTATTGGGGTTCAGTAACGTCAGCTGTTCCCCTGCTGTGTGTGTGGCAATCCCTCCTACCTCCTCCTCCTCCACCTGTCCCTGGGCTCCAACACCGCCAGTTGCCGTCCAGAAGTGCTGTACGCACAGTCAACAGTCCCTCCTCTGTTATTGGGGTTCAGTAACGTCAGCTGTTCCCCAGCTGTGTGTGTGGCAATCCCTCCTACCTCCTCCTACCTCCTCCTCCTCCACCTGTCCCTGGGCTCCAACACCGCCAGTTGCTGTCCAGAAGTGCTGTACGCACAGTCAACAGTCCCTCCTCTGTTATTGGGGTTCAGTAACGTCAGCTGTTCCCCAGCTGTGTGTGTGGCAATCCCTCCTACCTCCTCCTACCTCCTCCTCCTCCACCTGTCCCTGGGCTCCAACACTGCCAGTTGCTGTCCAGAAGTGCTGTACGCACAGTCAACAGTCCCTCCTCTGTTATTGGGGTTCAGTAACGTCAGCTGTTCCCCTGCTGTGTGTGTGGCAATCCCTCATACCTCCTCCTCCTCCACCTGTCCCTGGGCTCCAACACCGCCAGTTGCCGTCCAGAAGTGCTGTACGCACAGTCAACAGTCCCTCCTCTGTTATTGGGGTTCAGTAACGTCAGCTGTTCCCCTGCTGTGTGTGTGGCAATCCCTCCTACCTCCTCCTACCTCCTCCTCCTCCACCTGTCCCTGGGCTCCAACACCGCCAGTTGCTGTCCAGAAGTGCTGTACGCACAGTCAACAGTCCCTCCTCTGTTATTGGGGTTCAGTAACGTCAGCTGTTCCCCTGCTGTGTGTGTGGCAATCCCTCCTACCTCCTCCTACCTCCTCCTCCTCCACCTGTCCCTGGGCTCCAACACCGCCAGTTGCCGTCCAGAAGTGCTGTACGCACAGTCAACAGTCCCTCCTCTGTTATTGGGGTTCAGTAACGTCAGCTGTTCCCCTGCTGTGTGTGTGGCAATCCCTCCTACCTCCTCCTCCTCCACCTGTCCCTGGGCTCCAACACCGCCAGTTGACGTCCAGAAGTGCTGTACGCACAGTCAACAGTCCCTCCTCTGTTATTGGGGTTCAGTAACGTCAGCTGTTCCCCTGCTGTGTGTGTGGCAATCCCTCCTACCTCCTCCTCCTCCACCTGTCCCTGGGCTCCAACACCGCCAGTTGCCGTCCAGAAGTGCTGTATGCACAGTCAACAGTCCCTCCTCTGTTATTGGGGTTCAGTAACGTCAGCTGTTCCCCAGCTGTGTGTGTGGCAATCCCTCCTACCTCCTCCTACCTCCTCCTCCTCCACCTGTCCCTGGGCTCCAACACCGCCAGTTGCTGTCCAGAAGTGCTGTACGCACAGTCAACAGTCCCTCCTCTGTTATTGGGGTTCAGTAACGTCAGCTGTTCCCCAGCTGTGTGTGTGGCAATCCCTCCTACCTCCTCCTACCTCCTCCTCCTCCACCTGTCCCTGGGCTCCAACACTGCCAGTTGCTGTCCAGAAGTGCTGTACGCACAGTCAACAGTCCCTCCTCTGTTATTGGGGTTCAGTAACGTCAGCTGTTCCCCTGCTGTGTGTGTGGCAATCCCTCATACCTCCTCCTCCTCCACCTGTCCCTGGGCTCCAACACCGCCAGATGCCGTCCAGAAGTGCTGTACGCACAGTCAACAGTCCCTCCTCTGTTATTGGGGTTCAGTAACGTCAGCTGTTCCCCTGCTGTGTGTGTGGCAATCCCTCCTACCTCCTCCTACCTCCTCCTCCTCCACCTGTCCCTGGGCTCCAACACCGCCAGTTGCCGTCCAGAAGTGCTGTCCGCACAGAGCCAAACACCTCGCCAATGTGTTAGTGGGGTTCAGCACCGCCAGCTGTTCCCCTGCTGTGCAGCCGGCAACGTGTACTGCGACCGCCACGCAGGCACAACAAGTTAAATTTAAGGGAACCTGTCCCCCCCCCAGGCGTTTGTTACTGAAGGAGCCACCTTGTGCAGCAGTAATGATGCAAAGGGAAAAAGTGCCTCTTTTCGTGGTGCTCCTTGCACATGCTGATCCTAACACTTATGAAAAGTGTCCCCTCCTACCGTGATACCGTCCGGTTGGTGGAACTTTCCTTTGTGATGTGACGCAGCACAGCCGTCATTCTTACCCCCTTGGCGCCGTGCGCCGCCTCCTCAGCGTTGTTTGAATCAGTCCCGGAGCCTGCGCTGTTAGGTTAGCCCTTGGCCATGCACACATTTTGCGCTGCCCGTCTTCTGACATCATTTGGTGTCAGGCTGGCTGCGCCTGTGCGGCCGCGCTGGCCGAGAGGCCGCCTCGTACTGTCTTCTGATTTAATCCCACTGGGGGCCAGAGATCCATGGACATGCGCAGTGCATATCTGAACCTCCACCTCTCACTCATCTCCCTACGGCTTATTCAAACTGTGCGGTGTCAGCTGGTCCCTAATAGCATGCCACGGCCGTGACACCGCACAGTCAGAAGAAGCCGTAGGGAGATGAGTGAGAGGTGGAGGTTCAGATATGCACTGCGCATGTCCATGGATCTCAGGCCCCCAGTGGGATTAAATCAGAAGACAGTACGAGGCGGGCTCTCGGCCAGCGCGGCCGCACAGGCGCAGCCAGCCTGACACCAAATGATGTCAGAAGACGGGCAGCGCAAAATGTGTGCATGGCCAAGGGCTAACCTAACAGCGCAGGCTCCGGGACTGATTCAAACAATGCTGAGGAGGCGGCGCACGGCGCCAAGGGGGTAAGAATGACGGCTGTGCTGCGTCACATCACAAAGGAAAGTTCCACCTACCGGACGGTATCACGGTAGGAGGGGACACTTTTTATAAGTGTTAGGTTCAGCATGTGCAAGGACCATAATTAAAAGAGCTAAGTTTACCTTTTCCAGCATTAGTGCTGTACACGATGGCTCTTTCAGCTACAAACGCCTGGGGGGGGGTTAAAGTTTCCCTTTCAACTTGCTCCAGTGCAGGCTTCGGCCTACACTCTGCTCCCTCTCCTCCTCCTGCTGACCCTGGGCTCTAACACCGCCAGTTGGGGCCCAGATGTGCTAGCTGCACAGAGCCAAACACCAGCCAATGTGTCAGTGGGGTTCAGCACCGCCAGCTGTTCCCCTGCTGTGCAGCCGGCAACGTGTCCTGCAACAGCCACGCAGGCACAACAGACCCAAAGCTGCCGCCAGTGCAGGCTTCGGCCTACACTCTGCTCCATCTCCTCCTCCTGCTGACCCCGGGCTCTAACACCGCCAGTTGGGGCCCGGTACTGCTAGCTGCACAGAGAAAAACACCAGCCAATGTGTCAGTGGGGTTCAGCACCGCCAGCTGTTCCCCTGCTGTGCAGCCGGCATCGTGTCCTGCAAAAGCCACGCAGACACAAGAACTGAAATTGAAGGGAACCTGTCCCCCCTCCCCCAGGCGTTTGTACGTTTTTAAGGCCACCTTGTACAGCGGTAATGCTGCATGTGTGCAAGGTGGCTCATAAACGTATTCTCCTCGCACATGTGGAACTGAAAACACGTCTGAAATGTGTCCTCTGTGTGACCATTTAACCGTCCCGGGGGTGTGACTTTCCTTTGTAATGACACGCTGCAACCCCCTTGGTAGCGCTGCCCGTCTTCTGGCATCATTGTTTGGCTGCCTGCGCCTCTGCGGCCGCCCTGACCCACACAACGCCCTTCGGTGTCTTATTTCTTGGGACTGCGAGGGTGTGATTGATGGGCATGAGCAGTGCATCAGTTCGCCTGTCCCTCATCTCCTTCCGCCTTCTTCAGACTGTGCGGCTTCATGGCCATGGCATGCGATAAGGGATCAGCTGACGCCGCACAGTCTGCAGCGGGTGTAAGGACCCGAGTGCGAGAGGCGAACATATGTGCTGCGCCAGGCCATGAATCCCAGCCCCGCAGTGTTTTAACAATGTTAAGACCGCGGGGCTGGGATTCATGGTCATCGCGAACCGCAGCGGCCGACATTAAATGAGGTCAGAAGATGGGCAGCGCTAACAGCGCTAGGCCAGGGGATAACACGACAGCGCAGACTCCTGTACAGCAAATAACAACGCTCAGGAGGCTGCACCCAGCACCAAGGTGGGATTCTTGACATCTGTGCTGCGTCTCATTACAAAGGGAACTCGCGCCTCCAACACAGTTTGACTGTATAAAGGGCTAAATGTTATACGTGTTTCATTCAGCGTGTGCAAGGAGCAAAATTAAAAGAGCAACCTTTGACTTGTGCAGCACTACTGCTGCATAAGCTGTGGCTCTTCTACTTTGTAACCCCTGAGGGGGGGTTAAAGGTTACCTTTGAAATTGGTTCAAGTAGGCTTCGGCCTACACTCTGCTCCCCCTGCAGAGCCCGGGCTCCAACACCGCCAGTTGGGGCCCGGTACTGCTAGCTGCACAGAGCCAAACACCAGCCAATGTGTCAGTGGGGTTCAGCACCGCCAGCTGTTCCCCTGCTGTGCAGCCGGCAACGTGTCCTGCAACAGCCACGCAGGCACAACAGACCCAAAGCTGCCGCCAGTGCAGGCTTCGGCCTACACTCTGCTCCATCTCCTCCTCCTGCTGACCCCGGGCTCTAACACCGCCAGTTGGGGCCCGGTACTGCTAGCTGCACAGAGAAAAACACCAGCCAATGTGTCAGTGGGGTTCAGCACCGCCAGCTGTTCCCCTGCTGTGCAGCCGGCATCGTGTCCTGCAAAAGCCACGCAGACACAAGAACTGAAATTGAAGGGAACCTGTCCCCCCTCCCCCAGGCATTTGTACGTTTTTAAGGCCACCTTGTACAGCGGTAATGCTGCATGTGTGCAAGGTGGCTCATAAACGTATTCTCCTCGCACATGTGGAACTGAAAACACGTCTGAAATGTGTCCTCTGTGTGACCATTTAACCGTCCCGGGGGTGTGACTTTCCTTTGTAATGACACGCTGCAACCCCCTTGGTAGCGCTGCCCGTCTTCTGGCATCATTGTTTGGCTGCCTGCGCCTCTGCGGCCGCCCTGACCCACACAACGCCCCTCGGTGTCTTATTTCTTGGGACTGCGAGGGTGTGATTGATGGGCATGAGCAGTGCATCAGTTCGCCTGTCCCTCATCTCCTTCCGCCTTCTTCAGACTGTGCGGCTTCATGGCCGTGGCATGCGATAAGGGATCAGCTGACGCCGCACAGTCTGCAGCGGGTGTAAGGACCCGAGTGCGAGAGGCGAACATATGTGCTGCGCCAGGCCATGAATCCCAGCCCCGCAGTGTTTTAACAATGTTAAGACACCGCGGGGCTGGGATTCATGGTCATCGCGAACCGCAGCGGCCGACATTAAATGAGGTCAGAAGATGGGCAGCGCTAACAGCGCTAGGCCAGGGGATAACACGACAGCGCAGACTCCTTCCTGTACAGCAAATAACAACGCTCAGGAGGCTGCACCCAGCACCAAGGTGGGATTCTTGACATCTGTGCTGCGTCTCATTACAAAGGGAACTCGCGCCTCCAACACAGTTTGACTGTATAAAGGGCTAAATGTTATACGTGTTTCATTCAGCGTGTGCAAGGAGCAAAATTAAAAGAGCAACCTTTGACTTGTGCAGCACTACTGCTGCATAAGCTGTGGCTCTTCTACTTTGTAACCCCTGAGGGGGGGTTAAAGGTTACCTTTGAAATTGGTTCAAGTAGGCTTCGGCCTACACTCTGCTCCCCCTGCAGAGCCCGGGCTCCAACACCGCCAGTTGGGGCCCGGTACTGCTAGCTGCACAGAGCCAAACACCAGCCAATGTGTCAGTGGGGTTCAGCACCGCCAGCTGTTCCCCTGCTGTGCAGCCGGCAACGTGTCCTGCAACAGCCACGCAGGCACAACAGACCCAAAGCTGCCGCCAGTGCAGGCTTCGGCCTACACTCTGCTCCATCTCCCCCTCCTGCTGACCCCGGGCTCTAACACCGCCAGTTGGGGCCCGGTACTGCTAGCTGCACAGAGAAAAACACCAGCCAATGTGTCAGTGGGGTTCAGCACCGCCAGCTGTTCCCCTGCTGTGCAGCCGGCATCGTGTCCTGCAAAAGCCACGCAGACACAAGAACTGAAATTGAAGGGAACCTGTCCCCCCTCCCCCAGGCGTTTGTACGTTTTTAAGGCCACCTTGTACAGCGGTAATGCTGCATGTGTGCAAGGTGGCTCATAAACGTATTCTCCTCGCACATGTGGAACTGAAAACACGTCTGAAATGTGTCCTCTGTGTGACCATTTAACCGTCCCGGGGGTGTGACTTTCCTTTGTAATGACACGCTGCAACCCCCTTGGTAGCGCTGCCCGTCTTCTGGCATCATTGTTTGGCTGCCTGCGCCTCTGCGGCCGCCCTGACCCACACAACGCCCTTCGGTGTCTTATTTCTTAGGACTGCGAGGGTGTGATTGATGGGCATGAGCAGTGCATCAGTTCGCCTGTCCCTCATCTCCTTCCGCCTTCTTCAGACTGTGCGGCTTCATGGCCGTGGCATGCGATAAGGGATCAGCTGACGCCGCACAGTCTGCAGCGGGTGTAAGGACCCGAGTGCGAGAGGCGAACATATGTGCTGCGCCAGGCCATGAATCCCAGCCCCGCAGTGTTTTAACAATGTTAAGACACCGCGGGGCTGGGATTCATGGTCATCGCGAACCGCAGCGGCCGACATTAAATGAGGTCAGAAGATGGGCAGCGCTAACAGCGCTAGGCCAGGGGATAACACGACAGCGCAGACTCCTGTACAGCAAATAACAACGCTCAGGAGGCTGCACCCAGCACCAAGGTGGGATTCTTGACATCTGTGCTGCGTCTCATTACAAAGGGAACTCGCGCCTCCAACACAGTTTGACTGTATAAAGGGCTAAATGTTATACGTGTTTCATTCAGCGTGTGCAAGGAGCAAAATTAAAAGAGCAACCTTTGACTTGTGCAGCACTACTGCTGCATAAGCTGTGGCTCTTCTACTTTGTAACCCCTGAGGGGGGGTTAAAGGTTACCTTTGAAATTGGTTCAAGTAGGCTTCGGCCTACACTCTGCTCCCCCTGCAGAGCCCGGGCTCCAACACCGCCAGTTGGGGCCCGGTACTGCTAGCTGCACAGAGCCAAACACCAGCCAATGTGTCAGTGGGGTTCAGCACCGCCAGCTGTTCCCCTGCTGTGCAGCCGGCAACGTGTCCTGCAACAGCCACGCAGGCACAACAGACCCAAAGCTGCCGCCAGTGCAGGCTTCGGCCTACACTCTGCTCCATCTCCTCCTCCTGCTGACCCCGGGCTCTAACACCGCCAGTTGGGGCCCGGTACTGCTAGCTGCACAGAGAAAAACACCAGCCAATGTGTCAGTGGGGTTCAGCACCGCCAGCTGTTCCCCTGCTGTGCAGCCGGCAACGTGTCCTGCAACAGCCACGCAGGCACAACAGACCCAAAGCTGCCGCCAGTGCAGGCTTCGGCCTACACTCTGCTCCATCTCCTCCTCCTGCTGACCCCGGGCTCTAACACCGCCAGTTGGGGCCCGGTACTGCTAGCTGCACAGAGAAAAACACCAGCCAATGTGTCAGTGGGGTTCAGCACCGCCAGCTGTTCCCCTGCTGTGCAGCCGGCATCGTGTCCTGCAAAAGCCACGCAGACACTTGCTCTTGTACCTTCTGCTCCCCATCCTGGTTCCAGTACCGTCAGCTGGTTCCGGGCAGAGCCTTTGGCTTAGGTGCCTCCCTCTGGGTATCCGAGTTCCACC